>NW_027207217.1:0-307072 GCF_963455315.2 Globicephala melas
CCTTGGGCATCCCACCTGCCCGCCCACGATGCGCTAGGCGCAGCTCAGACGCAGACCGGACCGGCCCTCCTGCCCGACAGAAGCTGGCCCGAAGCCACCGGGAGCCACCATTGAGTTGGCACGGCCCCTAAGACCCAGCAACGCCACCCCTCGCCCCCACGCCACCGTCCGAGCTCAGGACCCCGCCCCAGGTGGCCGGCAGGCCCGGGGAAGCGGCCTGGGCCCTCGATCCCGCTCCCGCCTCGGGCCATGGCGAAACGGCGGAGGGGCGGCTTTTTCCGTATGGAGCTGTGGAGAGCCAGCCCGGCAGACAGGTGGCGGCGACGGGGCTGGGCTGCAGTGGGGGCGGCCAGGTGCAGGTCGAGGGGCTCAAGGGGCGCACGGACGGCCCCCGGGTCCGCGGCCACGTCTGGTTCCCGTCAGGCCACCCCCGGAGCGTCTGGTGTGCCTCTGCCTTCCAGGGACGCCTTCTGGCCGCCTGGCCGCTCAGGCAGGCGGGGAGCGCCCCATCAGACGCTGGCTGTGGTGGGAGAGACCTGAGGAGGTGGGGCTTGCAGCTGTGCCGGGCGGGGGCGGAGATAGCCGCGAACGCCGCGAGCGACAAAAGGAGAAGGCGGAGAGGCGGAGCGGGAGGCAAAAAGCCTAGAGCACCCGGTCTTCCCTAGAGGTCTCCCATCCGAGTTCTAACCGGGCCCGACCCTGCTTAGCTTCCGCGCTCGCGGCGAGATCGGGCCCTTCTAGGCCGCTTCGGCAGTGGATGCCGGCGGGGTCGCGGGCTGCCTCTTGAGGCGCAGCTTAGCAGGCGCTTGGGCCTTACCGTCAGCCCAGCGGCCCGCCCGTCCCGGCAGGGCCCCGCCGCCCGCCTAGGCAGGGGAACGGAGGTCTCGGGCACCTGGGGGTGGCGGAGGTGCTGGCGACCACCCAGCCCAGGGCGGGCGGGAGCCAGCAAACTTTTCGGCGCTTGGCGCCCCGCCCCAGATCCCGCAGGACGCTCACGGGGATGTGGCCCAGGAGGCTTCCGGGCCCGGGGACCGCGGGCCCTTGGGCATCCCACCTGCCCGCCCACGATGCGCTAGGCGCAGCTCAGACGCAGACCGGACCGGCCCTCCTGCCCGACAGAAGCTGGCCCGAAGCCACCGGGAGCCACCATTGAGTTGGCACGGCCCCTAAGACCCAGCAACGCCACCCCTCGCCCCCACGCCACCGTCCGAGCTCAGGACCCCGCCCCAGGTGGCCGGCAGGCCCGGGGAAGCGGCCTGGGCCCTCGATCCCGCTCCCGCCTCGGGCCATGGCGAAACGGCGGAGGGGCGGCTTTTTCCGTATGGAGCTGTGGAGAGCCAGCCCGGCAGACAGGTGGCGGCGACGGGGCTGGGCTGCAGTGGGGGCGGCCAGGTGCAGGTCGAGGGGCTCAAGGGGCGCACGGACGGCCCCCGGGTCCGCGGCCACGTCTGGTTCCCGTCAGGCCACCCCCGGAGCGTCTGGTGTGCCTCTGCCTTCCAGGGACGCCTTCTGGCCGCCTGGCCGCTCAGGCAGGCGGGGAGCGCCCCATCAGACGCTGGCTGTGGTGGGAGAGACCTGAGGAGGTGGGGCTTGCAGCTGTGCCGGGCGGGGGCGGAGATAGCCGCGAACGCCGCGAGCGACAAAAGGAGAAGGCGGAGAGGCGGAGCGGGAGGCAAAAAGCCTAGAGCACCCGGTCTTCCCTAGAGGTCTCCCATCCGAGTTCTAACCGGGCCCGACCCTGCTTAGCTTCCGCGCTCGCGGCGAGATCGGGCCCTTCTAGGCCGCTTCGGCAGTGGATGCCGGCGGGGTCGCGGGCTGCCTCTTGAGGCGCAGCTTAGCAGGCGCTTGGGCCTTACCGTCAGCCCAGCGGCCCGCCCGTCCCGGCAGGGCCCCGCCGCCCGCCTAGGCAGGGGAACGGAGGTCTCGGGCACCTGGGGGTGGCGGAGGTGCTGGCGACCACCCAGCCCAGGGCGGGCGGGAGCCAGCAAACTTTTCGGCGCTTGGCGCCCCGCCCCAGATCCCGCAGGACGCTCACGGGGATGTGGCCCAGGAGGCTTCCGGGCCCGGGGACCGCGGGCCCTTGGGCATCCCACCTGCCCGCCCACGATGCGCTAGGCGCAGCTCAGACGCAGACCGGACCGGCCCTCCTGCCCGACAGAAGCTGGCCCGAAGCCACCGGGAGCCACCATTGAGTTGGCACGGCCCCTAAGACCCAGCAACGCCACCCCTCGCCCCCACGCCACCGTCCGAGCTCAGGACCCCGCCCCAGGTGGCCGGCAGGCCCGGGGAAGCGGCCTGGGCCCTCGATCCCGCTCCCGCCTCGGGCCATGGCGAAACGGCGGAGGGGCGGCTTTTTCCGTATGGAGCTGTGGAGAGCCAGCCCGGCAGACAGGTGGCGGCGACGGGGCTGGGCTGCAGTGGGGGCGGCCAGGTGCAGGTCGAGGGGCTCAAGGGGCGCACGGACGGCCCCCGGGTCCGCGGCCACGTCTGGTTCCCGTCAGGCCACCCCCGGAGCGTCTGGTGTGCCTCTGCCTTCCAGGGACGCCTTCTGGCCGCCTGGCCGCTCAGGCAGGCGGGGAGCGCCCCATCAGACGCTGGCTGTGGTGGGAGAGACCTGAGGAGGTGGGGCTTGCAGCTGTGCCGGGCGGGGGCGGAGATAGCCGCGAACGCCGCGAGCGACAAAAGGAGAAGGCGGAGAGGCGGAGCGGGAGGCAAAAAGCCTAGAGCACCCGGTCTTCCCTAGAGGTCTCCCATCCGAGTTCTAACCGGGCCCGACCCTGCTTAGCTTCCGCGCTCGCGGCGAGATCGGGCCCTTCTAGGCCGCTTCGGCAGTGGATGCCGGCGGGGTCGCGGGCTGCCTCTTGAGGCGCAGCTTAGCAGGCGCTTGGGCCTTACCGTCAGCCCAGCGGCCCGCCCGTCCCGGCAGGGCCCCGCCGCCCGCCTAGGCAGGGGAACGGAGGTCTCGGGCACCTGGGGGTGGCGGAGGTGCTGGCGACCACCCAGCCCAGGGCGGGCGGGAGCCAGCAAACTTTTCGGCGCTTGGCGCCCCGCCCCAGATCCCGCAGGACGCTCACGGGGATGTGGCCCAGGAGGCTTCCGGGCCCGGGGACCGCGGGCCCTTGGGCATCCCACCTGCCCGCCCACGATGCGCTAGGCGCAGCTCAGACGCAGACCGGACCGGCCCTCCTGCCCGACAGAAGCTGGCCCGAAGCCACCGGGAGCCACCATTGAGTTGGCACGGCCCCTAAGACCCAGCAACGCCACCCCTCGCCCCCACGCCACCGTCCGAGCTCAGGACCCCGCCCCAGGTGGCCGGCAGGCCCGGGGAAGCGGCCTGGGCCCTCGATCCCGCTCCCGCCTCGGGCCATGGCGAAACGGCGGAGGGGCGGCTTTTTCCGTATGGAGCTGTGGAGAGCCAGCCCGGCAGACAGGTGGCGGCGACGGGGCTGGGCTGCAGTGGGGGCGGCCAGGTGCAGGTCGAGGGGCTCAAGGGGCGCACGGACGGCCCCCGGGTCCGCGGCCACGTCTGGTTCCCGTCAGGCCACCCCCGGAGCGTCTGGTGTGCCTCTGCCTTCCAGGGACGCCTTCTGGCCGCCTGGCCGCTCAGGCAGGCGGGGAGCGCCCCATCAGACGCTGGCTGTGGTGGGAGAGACCTGAGGAGGTGGGGCTTGCAGCTGTGCCGGGCGGGGGCGGAGATAGCCGCGAACGCCGCGAGCGACAAAAGGAGAAGGCGGAGAGGCGGAGCGGGAGGCAAAAAGCCTAGAGCACCCGGTCTTCCCTAGAGGTCTCCCATCCGAGTTCTAACCGGGCCCGACCCTGCTTAGCTTCCGCGCTCGCGGCGAGATCGGGCCCTTCTAGGCCGCTTCGGCAGTGGATGCCGGCGGGGTCGCGGGCTGCCTCTTGAGGCGCAGCTTAGCAGGCGCTTGGGCCTTACCGTCAGCCCAGCGGCCCGCCCGTCCCGGCAGGGCCCCGCCGCCCGCCTAGGCAGGGGAACGGAGGTCTCGGGCACCTGGGGGTGGCGGAGGTGCTGGCGACCACCCAGCCCAGGGCGGGCGGGAGCCAGCAAACTTTTCGGCGCTTGGCGCCCCGCCCCAGATCCCGCAGGACGCTCACGGGGATGTGGCCCAGGAGGCTTCCGGGCCCGGGGACCGCGGGCCCTTGGGCATCCCACCTGCCCGCCCACGATGCGCTAGGCGCAGCTCAGACGCAGACCGGACCGGCCCTCCTGCCCGACAGAAGCTGGCCCGAAGCCACCGGGAGCCACCATTGAGTTGGCACGGCCCCTAAGACCCAGCAACGCCACCCCTCGCCCCCACGCCACCGTCCGAGCTCAGGACCCCGCCCCAGGTGGCCGGCAGGCCCGGGGAAGCGGCCTGGGCCCTCGATCCCGCTCCCGCCTCGGGCCATGGCGAAACGGCGGAGGGGCGGCTTTTTCCGTATGGAGCTGTGGAGAGCCAGCCCGGCAGACAGGTGGCGGCGACGGGGCTGGGCTGCAGTGGGGGCGGCCAGGTGCAGGTCGAGGGGCTCAAGGGGCGCACGGACGGCCCCCGGGTCCGCGGCCACGTCTGGTTCCCGTCAGGCCACCCCCGGAGCGTCTGGTGTGCCTCTGCCTTCCAGGGACGCCTTCTGGCCGCCTGGCCGCTCAGGCAGGCGGGGAGCGCCCCATCAGACGCTGGCTGTGGTGGGAGAGACCTGAGGAGGTGGGGCTTGCAGCTGTGCCGGGCGGGGGCGGAGATAGCCGCGAACGCCGCGAGCGACAAAAGGAGAAGGCGGAGAGGCGGAGCGGGAGGCAAAAAGCCTAGAGCACCCGGTCTTCCCTAGAGGTCTCCCATCCGAGTTCTAACCGGGCCCGACCCTGCTTAGCTTCCGCGCTCGCGGCGAGATCGGGCCCTTCTAGGCCGCTTCGGCAGTGGATGCCGGCGGGGTCGCGGGCTGCCTCTTGAGGCGCAGCTTAGCAGGCGCTTGGGCCTTACCGTCAGCCCAGCGGCCCGCCCGTCCCGGCAGGGCCCCGCCGCCCGCCTAGGCAGGGGAACGGAGGTCTCGGGCACCTGGGGGTGGCGGAGGTGCTGGCGACCACCCAGCCCAGGGCGGGCGGGAGCCAGCAAACTTTTCGGCGCTTGGCGCCCCGCCCCAGATCCCGCAGGACGCTCACGGGGATGTGGCCCAGGAGGCTTCCGGGCCCGGGGACCGCGGGCCCTTGGGCATCCCACCTGCCCGCCCACGATGCGCTAGGCGCAGCTCAGACGCAGACCGGACCGGCCCTCCTGCCCGACAGAAGCTGGCCCGAAGCCACCGGGAGCCACCATTGAGTTGGCACGGCCCCTAAGACCCAGCAACGCCACCCCTCGCCCCCACGCCACCGTCCGAGCTCAGGACCCCGCCCCAGGTGGCCGGCAGGCCCGGGGAAGCGGCCTGGGCCCTCGATCCCGCTCCCGCCTCGGGCCATGGCGAAACGGCGGAGGGGCGGCTTTTTCCGTATGGAGCTGTGGAGAGCCAGCCCGGCAGACAGGTGGCGGCGACGGGGCTGGGCTGCAGTGGGGGCGGCCAGGTGCAGGTCGAGGGGCTCAAGGGGCGCACGGACGGCCCCCGGGTCCGCGGCCACGTCTGGTTCCCGTCAGGCCACCCCCGGAGCGTCTGGTGTGCCTCTGCCTTCCAGGGACGCCTTCTGGCCGCCTGGCCGCTCAGGCAGGCGGGGAGCGCCCCATCAGACGCTGGCTGTGGTGGGAGAGACCTGAGGAGGTGGGGCTTGCAGCTGTGCCGGGCGGGGGCGGAGATAGCCGCGAACGCCGCGAGCGACAAAAGGAGAAGGCGGAGAGGCGGAGCGGGAGGCAAAAAGCCTAGAGCACCCGGTCTTCCCTAGAGGTCTCCCATCCGAGTTCTAACCGGGCCCGACCCTGCTTAGCTTCCGCGCTCGCGGCGAGATCGGGCCCTTCTAGGCCGCTTCGGCAGTGGATGCCGGCGGGGTCGCGGGCTGCCTCTTGAGGCGCAGCTTAGCAGGCGCTTGGGCCTTACCGTCAGCCCAGCGGCCCGCCCGTCCCGGCAGGGCCCCGCCGCCCGCCTAGGCCGGGGAACGGAGGTCTCGGGCACCTGGGGGTGGCGGAGGTGCTGGCGACCACCCAGCCCAGGGCGGGCGGGAGCCAGCAAACTTTTCGGCGCTTGGCGCCCCGCCCCAGATCCCGCAGGACGCTCACGGGGATGTGGCCCAGGAGGCTTCCGGGCCCGGGGACCGCGGGCCCTTGGGCATCCCACCTGCCCGCCCACGATGCGCTAGGCGCAGCTCAGACGCAGACCGGACCGGCCCTCCTGCCCGACAGAAGCTGGCCCGAAGCCACCGGGAGCCACCATTGAGTTGGCACGGCCCCTAAGACCCAGCAACGCCACCCCTCGCCCCCACGCCACCGTCCGAGCTCAGGACCCCGCCCCAGGTGGCCGGCAGGCCCGGGGAAGCGGCCTGGGCCCTCGATCCCGCTCCCGCCTCGGGCCATGGCGAAACGGCGGAGGGGCGGCTTTTTCCGTATGGAGCTGTGGAGAGCCAGCCCGGCAGACAGGTGGCGGCGACGGGGCTGGGCTGCAGTGGGGGCGGCCAGGTGCAGGTCGAGGGGCTCAAGGGGCGCACGGACGGCCCCCGGGTCCGCGGCCACGTCTGGTTCCCGTCAGGCCACCCCCGGAGCGTCTGGTGTGCCTCTGCCTTCCAGGGACGCCTTCTGGCCGCCTGGCCGCTCAGGCAGGCGGGGAGCGCCCCATCAGACGCTGGCTGTGGTGGGAGAGACCTGAGGAGGTGGGGCTTGCAGCTGTGCCGGGCGGGGGCGGAGATAGCCGCGAACGCCGCGAGCGACAAAAGGAGAAGGCGGAGAGGCGGAGCGGGAGGCAAAAAGCCTAGAGCACCCGGTCTTCCCTAGAGGTCTCCCATCCGAGTTCTAACCGGGCCCGACCCTGCTTAGCTTCCGCGCTCGCGGCGAGATCGGGCCCTTCTAGGCCGCTTCGGCAGTGGATGCCGGCGGGGTCGCGGGCTGCCTCTTGAGGCGCAGCTTAGCAGGCGCTTGGGCCTTACCGTCAGCCCAGCGGCCCGCCCGTCCCGGCAGGGCCCCGCCGCCCGCCTAGGCCGGGGAACGGAGGTCTCGGGCACCTGGGGGTGGCGGAGGTGCTGGCGACCACCCAGCCCAGGGCGGGCGGGAGCCAGCAAACTTTTCGGCGCTTGGCGCCCCGCCCCAGATCCCGCAGGACGCTCACGGGGATGTGGCCCAGGAGGCTTCCGGGCCCGGGGACCGCGGGCCCTTGGGCATCCCACCTGCCCGCCCACGATGCGCTAGGCGCAGCTCAGACGCAGACCGGACCGGCCCTCCTGCCCGACAGAAGCTGGCCCGAAGCCACCGGGAGCCACCATTGAGTTGGCACGGCCCCTAAGACCCAGCAACGCCACCCCTCGCCCCCACGCCACCGTCCGAGCTCAGGACCCCGCCCCAGGTGGCCGGCAGGCCCGGGGAAGCGGCCTGGGCCCTCGATCCCGCTCCCGCCTCGGGCCATGGCGAAACGGCGGAGGGGCGGCTTTTTCCGTATGGAGCTGTGGAGAGCCAGCCCGGCAGACAGGTGGCGGCGACGGGGCTGGGCTGCAGTGGGGGCGGCCAGGTGCAGGTCGAGGGGCTCAAGGGGCGCACGGACGGCCCCCGGGTCCGCGGCCACGTCTGGTTCCCGTCAGGCCACCCCCGGAGCGTCTGGTGTGCCTCTGCCTTCCAGGGACGCCTTCTGGCCGCCTGGCCGCTCAGGCAGGCGGGGAGCGCCCCATCAGACGCTGGCTGTGGTGGGAGAGACCTGAGGAGGTGGGGCTTGCAGCTGTGCCGGGCGGGGGCGGAGATAGCCGCGAACGCCGCGAGCGACAAAAGGAGAAGGCGGAGAGGCGGAGCGGGAGGCAAAAAGCCTAGAGCACCCGGTCTTCCCTAGAGGTCTCCCATCCGAGTTCTAACCGGGCCCGACCCTGCTTAGCTTCCGCGCTCGCGGCGAGATCGGGCCCTTCTAGGCCGCTTCGGCAGTGGATGCCGGCGGGGTCGCGGGCTGCCTCTTGAGGCGCAGCTTAGCAGGCGCTTGGGCCTTACCGTCAGCCCAGCGGCCCGCCCGTCCCGGCAGGGCCCCGCCGCCCGCCTAGGCCGGGGAACGGAGGTCTCGGGCACCTGGGGGTGGCGGAGGTGCTGGCGACCACCCAGCCCAGGGCGGGCGGGAGCCAGCAAACTTTTCGGCGCTTGGCGCCCCGCCCCAGATCCCGCAGGACGCTCACGGGGATGTGGCCCAGGAGGCTTCCGGGCCCGGGGACCGCGGGCCCTTGGGCATCCCACCTGCCCGCCCACGATGCGCTAGGCGCAGCTCAGACGCAGACCGGACCGGCCCTCCTGCCCGACAGAAGCTGGCCCGAAGCCACCGGGAGCCACCATTGAGTTGGCACGGCCCCTAAGACCCAGCAACGCCACCCCTCGCCCCCACGCCACCGTCCGAGCTCAGGACCCCGCCCCAGGTGGCCGGCAGGCCCGGGGAAGCGGCCTGGGCCCTCGATCCCGCTCCCGCCTCGGGCCATGGCGAAACGGCGGAGGGGCGGCTTTTTCCGTATGGAGCTGTGGAGAGCCAGCCCGGCAGACAGGTGGCGGCGACGGGGCTGGGCTGCAGTGGGGGCGGCCAGGTGCAGGTCGAGGGGCTCAAGGGGCGCACGGACGGCCCCCGGGTCCGCGGCCACGTCTGGTTCCCGTCAGGCCACCCCCGGAGCGTCTGGTGTGCCTCTGCCTTCCAGGGACGCCTTCTGGCCGCCTGGCCGCTCAGGCAGGCGGGGAGCGCCCCATCAGACGCTGGCTGTGGTGGGAGAGACCTGAGGAGGTGGGGCTTGCAGCTGTGCCGGGCGGGGGCGGAGATAGCCGCGAACGCCGCGAGCGACAAAAGGAGAAGGCGGAGAGGCGGAGCGGGAGGCAAAAAGCCTAGAGCACCCGGTCTTCCCTAGAGGTCTCCCATCCGAGTTCTAACCGGGCCCGACCCTGCTTAGCTTCCGCGCTCGCGGCGAGATCGGGCCCTTCTAGGCCGCTTCGGCAGTGGATGCCGGCGGGGTCGCGGGCTGCCTCTTGAGGCGCAGCTTAGCAGGCGCTTGGGCCTTACCGTCAGCCCAGCGGCCCGCCCGTCCCGGCAGGGCCCCGCCGCCCGCCTAGGCCGGGGAACGGAGGTCTCGGGCACCTGGGGGTGGCGGAGGTGCTGGCGACCACCCAGCCCAGGGCGGGCGGGAGCCAGCAAACTTTTCGGCGCTTGGCGCCCCGCCCCAGATCCCGCAGGACGCTCACGGGGATGTGGCCCAGGAGGCTTCCGGGCCCGGGGACCGCGGGCCCTTGGGCATCCCACCTGCCCGCCCACGATGCGCTAGGCGCAGCTCAGACGCAGACCGGACCGGCCCTCCTGCCCGACAGAAGCTGGCCCGAAGCCACCGGGAGCCACCATTGAGTTGGCACGGCCCCTAAGACCCAGCAACGCCACCCCTCGCCCCCACGCCACCGTCCGAGCTCAGGACCCCGCCCCAGGTGGCCGGCAGGCCCGGGGAAGCGGCCTGGGCCCTCGATCCCGCTCCCGCCTCGGGCCATGGCGAAACGGCGGAGGGGCGGCTTTTTCCGTATGGAGCTGTGGAGAGCCAGCCCGGCAGACAGGTGGCGGCGACGGGGCTGGGCTGCAGTGGGGGCGGCCAGGTGCAGGTCGAGGGGCTCAAGGGGCGCACGGACGGCCCCCGGGTCCGCGGCCACGTCTGGTTCCCGTCAGGCCACCCCCGGAGCGTCTGGTGTGCCTCTGCCTTCCAGGGACGCCTTCTGGCCGCCTGGCCGCTCAGGCAGGCGGGGAGCGCCCCATCAGACGCTGGCTGTGGTGGGAGAGACCTGAGGAGGTGGGGCTTGCAGCTGTGCCGGGCGGGGGCGGAGATAGCCGCGAACGCCGCGAGCGACAAAAGGAGAAGGCGGAGAGGCGGAGCGGGAGGCAAAAAGCCTAGAGCACCCGGTCTTCCCTAGAGGTCTCCCATCCGAGTTCTAACCGGGCCCGACCCTGCTTAGCTTCCGCGCTCGCGGCGAGATCGGGCCCTTCTAGGCCGCTTCGGCAGTGGATGCCGGCGGGGTCGCGGGCTGCCTCTTGAGGCGCAGCTTAGCAGGCGCTTGGGCCTTACCGTCAGCCCAGCGGCCCGCCCGTCCCGGCAGGGCCCCGCCGCCCGCCTAGGCAGGGGAACGGAGGTCTCGGGCACCTGGGGGTGGCGGAGGTGCTGGCGACCACCCAGCCCAGGGCGGGCGGGAGCCAGCAAACTTTTCGGCGCTTGGCGCCCCGCCCCAGATCCCGCAGGACGCTCACGGGGATGTGGCCCAGGAGGCTTCCGGGCCCGGGGACCGCGGGCCCTTGGGCATCCCACCTGCCCGCCCACGATGCGCTAGGCGCAGCTCAGACGCAGACCGGACCGGCCCTCCTGCCCGACAGAAGCTGGCCCGAAGCCACCGGGAGCCACCATTGAGTTGGCACGGCCCCTAAGACCCAGCAACGCCACCCCTCGCCCCCACGCCACCGTCCGAGCTCAGGACCCCGCCCCAGGTGGCCGGCAGGCCCGGGGAAGCGGCCTGGGCCCTCGATCCCGCTCCCGCCTCGGGCCATGGCGAAACGGCGGAGGGGCGGCTTTTTCCGTATGGAGCTGTGGAGAGCCAGCCCGGCAGACAGGTGGCGGCGACGGGGCTGGGCTGCAGTGGGGGCGGCCAGGTGCAGGTCGAGGGGCTCAAGGGGCGCACGGACGGCCCCCGGGTCCGCGGCCACGTCTGGTTCCCGTCAGGCCACCCCCGGAGCGTCTGGTGTGCCTCTGCCTTCCAGGGACGCCTTCTGGCCGCCTGGCCGCTCAGGCAGGCGGGGAGCGCCCCATCAGACGCTGGCTGTGGTGGGAGAGACCTGAGGAGGTGGGGCTTGCAGCTGTGCCGGGCGGGGGCGGAGATAGCCGCGAACGCCGCGAGCGACAAAAGGAGAAGGCGGAGAGGCGGAGCGGGAGGCAAAAAGCCTAGAGCACCCGGTCTTCCCTAGAGGTCTCCCATCCGAGTTCTAACCGGGCCCGACCCTGCTTAGCTTCCGCGCTCGCGGCGAGATCGGGCCCTTCTAGGCCGCTTCGGCAGTGGATGCCGGCGGGGTCGCGGGCTGCCTCTTGAGGCGCAGCTTAGCAGGCGCTTGGGCCTTACCGTCAGCCCAGCGGCCCGCCCGTCCCGGCAGGGCCCCGCCGCCCGCCTAGGCCGGGGAACGGAGGTCTCGGGCACCTGGGGGTGGCGGAGGTGCTGGCGACCACCCAGCCCAGGGCGGGCGGGAGCCAGCAAACTTTTCGGCGCTTGGCGCCCCGCCCCAGATCCCGCAGGACGCTCACGGGGATGTGGCCCAGGAGGCTTCCGGGCCCGGGGACCGCGGGCCCTTGGGCATCCCACCTGCCCGCCCACGATGCGCTAGGCGCAGCTCAGACGCAGACCGGACCGGCCCTCCTGCCCGACAGAAGCTGGCCCGAAGCCACCGGGAGCCACCATTGAGTTGGCACGGCCCCTAAGACCCAGCAACGCCACCCCTCGCCCCCACGCCACCGTCCGAGCTCAGGACCCCGCCCCAGGTGGCCGGCAGGCCCGGGGAAGCGGCCTGGGCCCTCGATCCCGCTCCCGCCTCGGGCCATGGCGAAACGGCGGAGGGGCGGCTTTTTCCGTATGGAGCTGTGGAGAGCCAGCCCGGCAGACAGGTGGCGGCGACGGGGCTGGGCTGCAGTGGGGGCGGCCAGGTGCAGGTCGAGGGGCTCAAGGGGCGCACGGACGGCCCCCGGGTCCGCGGCCACGTCTGGTTCCCGTCAGGCCACCCCCGGAGCGTCTGGTGTGCCTCTGCCTTCCAGGGACGCCTTCTGGCCGCCTGGCCGCTCAGGCAGGCGGGGAGCGCCCCATCAGACGCTGGCTGTGGTGGGAGAGACCTGAGGAGGTGGGGCTTGCAGCTGTGCCGGGCGGGGGCGGAGATAGCCGCGAACGCCGCGAGCGACAAAAGGAGAAGGCGGAGAGGCGGAGCGGGAGGCAAAAAGCCTAGAGCACCCGGTCTTCCCTAGAGGTCTCCCATCCGAGTTCTAACCGGGCCCGACCCTGCTTAGCTTCCGCGCTCGCGGCGAGATCGGGCCCTTCTAGGCCGCTTCGGCAGTGGATGCCGGCGGGGTCGCGGGCTGCCTCTTGAGGCGCAGCTTAGCAGGCGCTTGGGCCTTACCGTCAGCCCAGCGGCCCGCCCGTCCCGGCAGGGCCCCGCCGCCCGCCTAGGCAGGGGAACGGAGGTCTCGGGCACCTGGGGGTGGCGGAGGTGCTGGCGACCACCCAGCCCAGGGCGGGCGGGAGCCAGCAAACTTTTCGGCGCTTGGCGCCCCGCCCCAGATCCCGCAGGACGCTCACGGGGATGTGGCCCAGGAGGCTTCCGGGCCCGGGGACCGCGGGCCCTTGGGCATCCCACCTGCCCGCCCACGATGCGCTAGGCGCAGCTCAGACGCAGACCGGACCGGCCCTCCTGCCCGACAGAAGCTGGCCCGAAGCCACCGGGAGCCACCATTGAGTTGGCACGGCCCCTAAGACCCAGCAACGCCACCCCTCGCCCCCACGCCACCGTCCGAGCTCAGGACCCCGCCCCAGGTGGCCGGCAGGCCCGGGGAAGCGGCCTGGGCCCTCGATCCCGCTCCCGCCTCGGGCCATGGCGAAACGGCGGAGGGGCGGCTTTTTCCGTATGGAGCTGTGGAGAGCCAGCCCGGCAGACAGGTGGCGGCGACGGGGCTGGGCTGCAGTGGGGGCGGCCAGGTGCAGGTCGAGGGGCTCAAGGGGCGCACGGACGGCCCCCGGGTCCGCGGCCACGTCTGGTTCCCGTCAGGCCACCCCCGGAGCGTCTGGTGTGCCTCTGCCTTCCAGGGACGCCTTCTGGCCGCCTGGCCGCTCAGGCAGGCGGGGAGCGCCCCATCAGACGCTGGCTGTGGTGGGAGAGACCTGAGGAGGTGGGGCTTGCAGCTGTGCCAGGCGGGGGCGGAGATAGCCGCGAACGCCGCGAGCGACAAAAGGAGAAGGCGGAGAGGCGGAGCGGGAGGCAAAAAGCCTAGAGCACCCGGTCTTCCCTAGAGGTCTCCCATCCGAGTTCTAACCGGGCCCGACCCTGCTTAGCTTCCGCGCTCGCGGCGAGATCGGGCCCTTCTAGGCCGCTTCGGCAGTGGATGCCGGCGGGGTCGCGGGCTGCCTCTTGAGGCGCAGCTTAGCAGGCGCTTGGGCCTTACCGTCAGCCCAGCGGCCCGCCCGTCCCGGCAGGGCCCCGCCGCCCGCCTAGGCAGGGGAACGGAGGTCTCGGGCACCTGGGGGTGGCGGAGGTGCTGGCGACCACCCAGCCCAGGGCGGGCGGGAGCCAGCAAACTTTTCGGCGCTTGGCGCCCCGCCCCAGATCCCGCAGGACGCTCACGGGGATGTGGCCCAGGAGGCTTCCGGGCCCGGGGACCGCGGGCCCTTGGGCATCCCACCTGCCCGCCCACGATGCGCTAGGCGCAGCTCAGACGCAGACCGGACCGGCCCTCCTGCCCGACAGAAGCTGGCCCGAAGCCACCGGGAGCCACCATTGAGTTGGCACGGCCCCTAAGACCCAGCAACGCCACCCCTCGCCCCCACGCCACCGTCCGAGCTCAGGACCCCGCCCCAGGTGGCCGGCAGGCCCGGGGAAGCGGCCTGGGCCCTCGATCCCGCTCCCGCCTCGGGCCATGGCGAAACGGCGGAGGGGCGGCTTTTTCCGTATGGAGCTGTGGAGAGCCAGCCCGGCAGACAGGTGGCGGCGACGGGGCTGGGCTGCAGTGGGGGCGGCCAGGTGCAGGTCGAGGGGCTCAAGGGGCGCACGGACGGCCCCCGGGTCCGCGGCCACGTCTGGTTCCCGTCAGGCCACCCCCGGAGCGTCTGGTGTGCCTCTGCCTTCCAGGGACGCCTTCTGGCCGCCTGGCCGCTCAGGCAGGCGGGGAGCGCCCCATCAGACGCTGGCTGTGGTGGGAGAGACCTGAGGAGGTGGGGCTTGCAGCTGTGCCGGGCGGGGGCGGAGATAGCCGCGAACGCCGCGAGCGACAAAAGGAGAAGGCGGAGAGGCGGAGCGGGAGGCAAAAAGCCTAGAGCACCCGGTCTTCCCTAGAGGTCTCCCATCCGAGTTCTAACCGGGCCCGACCCTGCTTAGCTTCCGCGCTCGCGGCGAGATCGGGCCCTTCTAGGCCGCTTCGGCAGTGGATGCCAGCGGGGTCGCGGGCTGCCTCTTGAGGCGCAGCTTAGCAGGCGCTTGGGCCTTACCGTCAGCCCAGCGGCCCGCCCGTCCCGGCAGGGCCCCGCCGCCCGCCTAGGCAGGGGAACGGAGGTCTCGGGCACCTGGGGGTGGCGGAGGTGCTGGCGACCACCCAGCCCAGGGCGGGCGGGAGCCAGCAAACTTTTCGGCGCTTGGCGCCCCGCCCCAGATCCCGCAGGACGCTCACGGGGATGTGGCCCAGGAGGCTTCCGGGCCCGGGGACCGCGGGCCCTTGGGCATCCCACCTGCCCGCCCACGATGCGCTAGGCGCAGCTCAGACGCAGACCGGACCGGCCCTCCTGCCCGACAGAAGCTGGCCCGAAGCCACCGGGAGCCACCATTGAGTTGGCACGGCCCCTAAGACCCAGCAACGCCACCCCTCGCCCCCACGCCACCGTCCGAGCTCAGGACCCCGCCCCAGGTGGCCGGCAGGCCCGGGGAAGCGGCCTGGGCCCTCGATCCCGCTCCCGCCTCGGGCCATGGCGAAACGGCGGAGGGGCGGCTTTTTCCGTATGGAGCTGTGGAGAGCCAGCCCGGCAGACAGGTGGCGGCGACGGGGCTGGGCTGCAGTGGGGGCGGCCAGGTGCAGGTCGAGGGGCTCAAGGGGCGCACGGACGGCCCCCGGGTCCGCGGCCACGTCTGGTTCCCGTCAGGCCACCCCCGGAGCGTCTGGTGTGCCTCTGCCTTCCAGGGACGCCTTCTGGCCGCCTGGCCGCTCAGGCAGGCGGGGAGCGCCCCATCAGACGCTGGCTGTGGTGGGAGAGACCTGAGGAGGTGGGGCTTGCAGCTGTGCCGGGCGGGGGCGGAGATAGCCGCGAACGCCGCGAGCGACAAAAGGAGAAGGCGGAGAGGCGGAGCGGGAGGCAAAAAGCCTAGAGCACCCGGTCTTCCCTAGAGGTCTCCCATCCGAGTTCTAACCGGGCCCGACCCTGCTTAGCTTCCGCGCTCGCGGCGAGATCGGGCCCTTCTAGGCCGCTTCGGCAGTGGATGCCGGCGGGGTCGCGGGCTGCCTCTTGAGGCGCAGCTTAGCAGGCGCTTGGGCCTTACCGTCAGCCCAGCGGCCCGCCCGTCCCGGCAGGGCCCCGCCGCCCGCCTAGGCAGGGGAACGGAGGTCTCGGGCACCTGGGGGTGGCGGAGGTGCTGGCGACCACCCAGCCCAGGGCGGGCGGGAGCCAGCAAACTTTTCGGCGCTTGGCGCCCCGCCCCAGATCCCGCAGGACGCTCACGGGGATGTGGCCCAGGAGGCTTCCGGGCCCGGGGACCGCGGGCCCTTGGGCATCCCACCTGCCCGCCCACGATGCGCTAGGCGCAGCTCAGACGCAGACCGGACCGGCCCTCCTGCCCGACAGAAGCTGGCCCGAAGCCACCGGGAGCCACCATTGAGTTGGCACGGCCCCTAAGACCCAGCAACGCCACCCCTCGCCCCCACGCCACCGTCCGAGCTCAGGACCCCGCCCCAGGTGGCCGGCAGGCCCGGGGAAGCGGCCTGGGCCCTCGATCCCGCTCCCGCCTCGGGCCATGGCGAAACGGCGGAGGGGCGGCTTTTTCCGTATGGAGCTGTGGAGAGCCAGCCCGGCAGACAGGTGGCGGCGACGGGGCTGGGCTGCAGTGGGGGCGGCCAGGTGCAGGTCGAGGGGCTCAAGGGGCGCACGGACGGCCCCCGGGTCCGCGGCCACGTCTGGTTCCCGTCAGGCCACCCCCGGAGCGTCTGGTGTGCCTCTGCCTTCCAGGGACGCCTTCTGGCCGCCTGGCCGCTCAGGCAGGCGGGGAGCGCCCCATCAGACGCTGGCTGTGGTGGGAGAGACCTGAGGAGGTGGGGCTTGCAGCTGTGCCGGGCGGGGGCGGAGATAGCCGCGAACGCCGCGAGCGACAAAAGGAGAAGGCGGAGAGGCGGAGCGGGAGGCAAAAAGCCTAGAGCACCCGGTCTTCCCTAGAGGTCTCCCATCCGAGTTCTAACCGGGCCCGACCCTGCTTAGCTTCCGCGCTCGCGGCGAGATCGGGCCCTTCTAGGCCGCTTCGGCAGTGGATGCCGGCGGGGTCGCGGGCTGCCTCTTGAGGCGCAGCTTAGCAGGCGCTTGGGCCTTACCGTCAGCCCAGCGGCCCGCCCGTCCCGGCAGGGCCCCGCCGCCCGCCTAGGCCGGGGAACGGAGGTCTCGGGCACCTGGGGGTGGCGGAGGTGCTGGCGACCACCCAGCCCAGGGCGGGCGGGAGCCAGCAAACTTTTCGGCGCTTGGCGCCCCGCCCCAGATCCCGCAGGACGCTCACGGGGATGTGGCCCAGGAGGCTTCCGGGCCCGGGGACCGCGGGCCCTTGGGCATCCCACCTGCCCGCCCACGATGCGCTAGGCGCAGCTCAGACGCAGACCGGACCGGCCCTCCTGCCCGACAGAAGCTGGCCCGAAGCCACCGGGAGCCACCATTGAGTTGGCACGGCCCCTAAGACCCAGCAACGCCACCCCTCGCCCCCACGCCACCGTCCGAGCTCAGGACCCCGCCCCAGGTGGCCGGCAGGCCCGGGGAAGCGGCCTGGGCCCTCGATCCCGCTCCCGCCTCGGGCCATGGCGAAACGGCGGAGGGGCGGCTTTTTCCGTATGGAGCTGTGGAGAGCCAGCCCGGCAGACAGGTGGCGGCGACGGGGCTGGGCTGCAGTGGGGGCGGCCAGGTGCAGGTCGAGGGGCTCAAGGGGCGCACGGACGGCCCCCGGGTCCGCGGCCACGTCTGGTTCCCGTCAGGCCACCCCCGGAGCGTCTGGTGTGCCTCTGCCTTCCAGGGACGCCTTCTGGCCGCCTGGCCGCTCAGGCAGGCGGGGAGCGCCCCATCAGACGCTGGCTGTGGTGGGAGAGACCTGAGGAGGTGGGGCTTGCAGCTGTGCCGGGCGGGGGCGGAGATAGCCGCGAACGCCGCGAGCGACAAAAGGAGAAGGCGGAGAGGCGGAGCGGGAGGCAAAAAGCCTAGAGCACCCGGTCTTCCCTAGAGGTCTCCCATCCGAGTTCTAACCGGGCCCGACCCTGCTTAGCTTCCGCGCTCGCGGCGAGATCGGGCCCTTCTAGGCCGCTTCGGCAGTGGATGCCGGCGGGGTCGCGGGCTGCCTCTTGAGGCGCAGCTTAGCAGGCGCTTGGGCCTTACCGTCAGCCCAGCGGCCCGCCCGTCCCGGCAGGGCCCCGCCGCCCGCCTAGGCAGGGGAACGGAGGTCTCGGGCACCTGGGGGTGGCGGAGGTGCTGGCGACCACCCAGCCCAGGGCGGGCGGGAGCCAGCAAACTTTTCGGCGCTTGGCGCCCCGCCCCAGATCCCGCAGGACGCTCACGGGGATGTGGCCCAGGAGGCTTCCGGGCCCGGGGACCGCGGGCCCTTGGGCATCCCACCTGCCCGCCCACGATGCGCTAGGCGCAGCTCAGACGCAGACCGGACCGGCCCTCCTGCCCGACAGAAGCTGGCCCGAAGCCACCGGGAGCCACCATTGAGTTGGCACGGCCCCTAAGACCCAGCAACGCCACCCCTCGCCCCCACGCCACCGTCCGAGCTCAGGACCCCGCCCCAGGTGGCCGGCAGGCCCGGGGAAGCGGCCTGGGCCCTCGATCCCGCTCCCGCCTCGGGCCATGGCGAAACGGCGGAGGGGCGGCTTTTTCCGTATGGAGCTGTGGAGAGCCAGCCCGGCAGACAGGTGGCGGCGACGGGGCTGGGCTGCAGTGGGGGCGGCCAGGTGCAGGTCGAGGGGCTCAAGGGGCGCACGGACGGCCCCCGGGTCCGCGGCCACGTCTGGTTCCCGTCAGGCCACCCCCGGAGCGTCTGGTGTGCCTCTGCCTTCCAGGGACGCCTTCTGGCCGCCTGGCCGCTCAGGCAGGCGGGGAGCGCCCCATCAGACGCTGGCTGTGGTGGGAGAGACCTGAGGAGGTGGGGCTTGCAGCTGTGCCGGGCGGGGGCGGAGATAGCCGCGAACGCCGCGAGCGACAAAAGGAGAAGGCGGAGAGGCGGAGCGGGAGGCAAAAAGCCTAGAGCACCCGGTCTTCCCTAGAGGTCTCCCATCCGAGTTCTAACCGGGCCCGACCCTGCTTAGCTTCCGCGCTCGCGGCGAGATCGGGCCCTTCTAGGCCGCTTCGGCAGTGGATGCCGGCGGGGTCGCGGGCTGCCTCTTGAGGCGCAGCTTAGCAGGCGCTTGGGCCTTACCGTCAGCCCAGCGGCCCGCCCGTCCCGGCAGGGCCCCGCCGCCCGCCTAGGCCGGGGAACGGAGGTCTCGGGCACCTGGGGGTGGCGGAGGTGCTGGCGACCACCCAGCCCAGGGCGGGCGGGAGCCAGCAAACTTTTCGGCGCTTGGCGCCCCGCCCCAGATCCCGCAGGACGCTCACGGGGATGTGGCCCAGGAGGCTTCCGGGCCCGGGGACCGCGGGCCCTTGGGCATCCCACCTGCCCGCCCACGATGCGCTAGGCGCAGCTCAGACGCAGACCGGACCGGCCCTCCTGCCCGACAGAAGCTGGCCCGAAGCCACCGGGAGCCACCATTGAGTTGGCACGGCCCCTAAGACCCAGCAACGCCACCCCTCGCCCCCACGCCACCGTCCGAGCTCAGGACCCCGCCCCAGGTGGCCGGCAGGCCCGGGGAAGCGGCCTGGGCCCTCGATCCCGCTCCCGCCTCGGGCCATGGCGAAACGGCGGAGGGGCGGCTTTTTCCGTATGGAGCTGTGGAGAGCCAGCCCGGCAGACAGGTGGCGGCGACGGGGCTGGGCTGCAGTGGGGGCGGCCAGGTGCAGGTCGAGGGGCTCAAGGGGCGCACGGACGGCCCCCGGGTCCGCGGCCACGTCTGGTTCCCGTCAGGCCACCCCCGGAGCGTCTGGTGTGCCTCTGCCTTCCAGGGACGCCTTCTGGCCGCCTGGCCGCTCAGGCAGGCGGGGAGCGCCCCATCAGACGCTGGCTGTGGTGGGAGAGACCTGAGGAGGTGGGGCTTGCAGCTGTGCCGGGCGGGGGCGGAGATAGCCGCGAACGCCGCGAGCGACAAAAGGAGAAGGCGGAGAGGCGGAGCGGGAGGCAAAAAGCCTAGAGCACCCGGTCTTCCCTAGAGGTCTCCCATCCGAGTTCTAACCGGGCCCGACCCTGCTTAGCTTCCGCGCTCGCGGCGAGATCGGGCCCTTCTAGGCCGCTTCGGCAGTGGATGCCGGCGGGGTCGCGGGCTGCCTCTTGAGGCGCAGCTTAGCAGGCGCTTGGGCCTTACCGTCAGCCCAGCGGCCCGCCCGTCCCGGCAGGGCCCCGCCGCCCGCCTAGGCCGGGGAACGGAGGTCTCGGGCACCTGGGGGTGGCGGAGGTGCTGGCGACCACCCAGCCCAGGGCGGGCGGGAGCCAGCAAACTTTTCGGCGCTTGGCGCCCCGCCCCAGATCCCGCAGGACGCTCACGGGGATGTGGCCCAGGAGGCTTCCGGGCCCGGGGACCGCGGGCCCTTGGGCATCCCACCTGCCCGCCCACGATGCGCTAGGCGCAGCTCAGACGCAGACCGGACCGGCCCTCCTGCCCGACAGAAGCTGGCCCGAAGCCACCGGGAGCCACCATTGAGTTGGCACGGCCCCTAAGACCCAGCAACGCCACCCCTCGCCCCCACGCCACCGTCCGAGCTCAGGACCCCGCCCCAGGTGGCCGGCAGGCCCGGGGAAGCGGCCTGGGCCCTCGATCCCGCTCCCGCCTCGGGCCATGGCGAAACGGCGGAGGGGCGGCTTTTTCCGTATGGAGCTGTGGAGAGCCAGCCCGGCAGACAGGTGGCGGCGACGGGGCTGGGCTGCAGTGGGGGCGGCCAGGTGCAGGTCGAGGGGCTCAAGGGGCGCACGGACGGCCCCCGGGTCCGCGGCCACGTCTGGTTCCCGTCAGGCCACCCCCGGAGCGTCTGGTGTGCCTCTGCCTTCCAGGGACGCCTTCTGGCCGCCTGGCCGCTCAGGCAGGCGGGGAGCGCCCCATCAGACGCTGGCTGTGGTGGGAGAGACCTGAGGAGGTGGGGCTTGCAGCTGTGCCGGGCGGGGGCGGAGATAGCCGCGAACGCCGCGAGCGACAAAAGGAGAAGGCGGAGAGGCGGAGCGGGAGGCAAAAAGCCTAGAGCACCCGGTCTTCCCTAGAGGTCTCCCATCCGAGTTCTAACCGGGCCCGACCCTGCTTAGCTTCCGCGCTCGCGGCGAGATCGGGCCCTTCTAGGCCGCTTCGGCAGTGGATGCCGGCGGGGTCGCGGGCTGCCTCTTGAGGCGCAGCTTAGCAGGCGCTTGGGCCTTACCGTCAGCCCAGCGGCCCGCCCGTCCCGGCAGGGCCCCGCCGCCCGCCTAGGCCGGGGAACGGAGGTCTCGGGCACCTGGGGGTGGCGGAGGTGCTGGCGACCACCCAGCCCAGGGCGGGCGGGAGCCAGCAAACTTTTCGGCGCTTGGCGCCCCGCCCCAGATCCCGCAGGACGCTCACGGGGATGTGGCCCAGGAGGCTTCCGGGCCCGGGGACCGCGGGCCCTTGGGCATCCCACCTGCCCGCCCACGATGCGCTAGGCGCAGCTCAGACGCAGACCGGACCGGCCCTCCTGCCCGACAGAAGCTGGCCCGAAGCCACCGGGAGCCACCATTGAGTTGGCACGGCCCCTAAGACCCAGCAACGCCACCCCTCGCCCCCACGCCACCGTCCGAGCTCAGGACCCCGCCCCAGGTGGCCGGCAGGCCCGGGGAAGCGGCCTGGGCCCTCGATCCCGCTCCCGCCTCGGGCCATGGCGAAACGGCGGAGGGGCGGCTTTTTCCGTATGGAGCTGTGGAGAGCCAGCCCGGCAGACAGGTGGCGGCGACGGGGCTGGGCTGCAGTGGGGGCGGCCAGGTGCAGGTCGAGGGGCTCAAGGGGCGCACGGACGGCCCCCGGGTCCGCGGCCACGTCTGGTTCCCGTCAGGCCACCCCCGGAGCGTCTGGTGTGCCTCTGCCTTCCAGGGACGCCTTCTGGCCGCCTGGCCGCTCAGGCAGGCGGGGAGCGCCCCATCAGACGCTGGCTGTGGTGGGAGAGACCTGAGGAGGTGGGGCTTGCAGCTGTGCCGGGCGGGGGCGGAGATAGCCGCGAACGCCGCGAGCGACAAAAGGAGAAGGCGGAGAGGCGGAGCGGGAGGCAAAAAGCCTAGAGCACCCGGTCTTCCCTAGAGGTCTCCCATCCGAGTTCTAACCGGGCCCGACCCTGCTTAGCTTCCGCGCTCGCGGCGAGATCGGGCCCTTCTAGGCCGCTTCGGCAGTGGATGCCGGCGGGGTCGCGGGCTGCCTCTTGAGGCGCAGCTTAGCAGGCGCTTGGGCCTTACCGTCAGCCCAGCGGCCCGCCCGTCCCGGCAGGGCCCCGCCGCCCGCCTAGGCAGGGGAACGGAGGTCTCGGGCACCTGGGGGTGGCGGAGGTGCTGGCGACCACCCAGCCCAGGGCGGGCGGGAGCCAGCAAACTTTTCGGCGCTTGGCGCCCCGCCCCAGATCCCGCAGGACGCTCACGGGGATGTGGCCCAGGAGGCTTCCGGGCCCGGGGACCGCGGGCCCTTGGGCATCCCACCTGCCCGCCCACGATGCGCTAGGCGCAGCTCAGACGCAGACCGGACCGGCCCTCCTGCCCGACAGAAGCTGGCCCGAAGCCACCGGGAGCCACCATTGAGTTGGCACGGCCCCTAAGACCCAGCAACGCCACCCCTCGCCCCCACGCCACCGTCCGAGCTCAGGACCCCGCCCCAGGTGGCCGGCAGGCCCGGGGAAGCGGCCTGGGCCCTCGATCCCGCTCCCGCCTCGGGCCATGGCGAAACGGCGGAGGGGCGGCTTTTTCCGTATGGAGCTGTGGAGAGCCAGCCCGGCAGACAGGTGGCGGCGACGGGGCTGGGCTGCAGTGGGGGCGGCCAGGTGCAGGTCGAGGGGCTCAAGGGGCGCACGGACGGCCCCCGGGTCCGCGGCCACGTCTGGTTCCCGTCAGGCCACCCCCGGAGCGTCTGGTGTGCCTCTGCCTTCCAGGGACGCCTTCTGGCCGCCTGGCCGCTCAGGCAGGCGGGGAGCGCCCCATCAGACGCTGGCTGTGGTGGGAGAGACCTGAGGAGGTGGGGCTTGCAGCTGTGCCGGGCGGGGGCGGAGATAGCCGCGAACGCCGCGAGCGACAAAAGGAGAAGGCGGAGAGGCGGAGCGGGAGGCAAAAAGCCTAGAGCACCCGGTCTTCCCTAGAGGTCTCCCATCCGAGTTCTAACCGGGCCCGACCCTGCTTAGCTTCCGCGCTCGCGGCGAGATCGGGCCCTTCTAGGCCGCTTCGGCAGTGGATGCCGGCGGGGTCGCGGGCTGCCTCTTGAGGCGCAGCTTAGCAGGCGCTTGGGCCTTACCGTCAGCCCAGCGGCCCGCCCGTCCCGGCAGGGCCCCGCCGCCCGCCTAGGCAGGGGAACGGAGGTCTCGGGCACCTGGGGGTGGCGGAGGTGCTGGCGACCACCCAGCCCAGGGCGGGCGGGAGCCAGCAAACTTTTCGGCGCTTGGCGCCCCGCCCCAGATCCCGCAGGACGCTCACGGGGATGTGGCCCAGGAGGCTTCCGGGCCCGGGGACCGCGGGCCCTTGGGCATCCCACCTGCCCGCCCACGATGCGCTAGGCGCAGCTCAGACGCAGACCGGACCGGCCCTCCTGCCCGACAGAAGCTGGCCCGAAGCCACCGGGAGCCACCATTGAGTTGGCACGGCCCCTAAGACCCAGCAACGCCACCCCTCGCCCCCACGCCACCGTCCGAGCTCAGGACCCCGCCCCAGGTGGCCGGCAGGCCCGGGGAAGCGGCCTGGGCCCTCGATCCCGCTCCCGCCTCGGGCCATGGCGAAACGGCGGAGGGGCGGCTTTTTCCGTATGGAGCTGTGGAGAGCCAGCCCGGCAGACAGGTGGCGGCGACGGGGCTGGGCTGCAGTGGGGGCGGCCAGGTGCAGGTCGAGGGGCTCAAGGGGCGCACGGACGGCCCCCGGGTCCGCGGCCACGTCTGGTTCCCGTCAGGCCACCCCCGGAGCGTCTGGTGTGCCTCTGCCTTCCAGGGACGCCTTCTGGCCGCCTGGCCGCTCAGGCAGGCGGGGAGCGCCCCATCAGACGCTGGCTGTGGTGGGAGAGACCTGAGGAGGTGGGGCTTGCAGCTGTGCCGGGCGGGGGCGGAGATAGCCGCGAACGCCGCGAGCGACAAAAGGAGAAGGCGGAGAGGCGGAGCGGGAGGCAAAAAGCCTAGAGCACCCGGTCTTCCCTAGAGGTCTCCCATCCGAGTTCTAACCGGGCCCGACCCTGCTTAGCTTCCGCGCTCGCGGCGAGATCGGGCCCTTCTAGGCCGCTTCGGCAGTGGATGCCGGCGGGGTCGCGGGCTGCCTCTTGAGGCGCAGCTTAGCAGGCGCTTGGGCCTTACCGTCAGCCCAGCGGCCCGCCCGTCCCGGCAGGGCCCCGCCGCCCGCCTAGGCCGGGGAACGGAGGTCTCGGGCACCTGGGGGTGGCGGAGGTGCTGGCGACCACCCAGCCCAGGGCGGGCGGGAGCCAGCAAACTTTTCGGCGCTTGGCGCCCCGCCCCAGATCCCGCAGGACGCTCACGGGGATGTGGCCCAGGAGGCTTCCGGGCCCGGGGACCGCGGGCCCTTGGGCATCCCACCTGCCCGCCCACGATGCGCTAGGCGCAGCTCAGACGCAGACCGGACCGGCCCTCCTGCCCGACAGAAGCTGGCCCGAAGCCACCGGGAGCCACCATTGAGTTGGCACGGCCCCTAAGACCCAGCAACGCCACCCCTCGCCCCCACGCCACCGTCCGAGCTCAGGACCCCGCCCCAGGTGGCCGGCAGGCCCGGGGAAGCGGCCTGGGCCCTCGATCCCGCTCCCGCCTCGGGCCATGGCGAAACGGCGGAGGGGCGGCTTTTTCCGTATGGAGCTGTGGAGAGCCAGCCCGGCAGACAGGTGGCGGCGACGGGGCTGGGCTGCAGTGGGGGCGGCCAGGTGCAGGTCGAGGGGCTCAAGGGGCGCACGGACGGCCCCCGGGTCCGCGGCCACGTCTGGTTCCCGTCAGGCCACCCCCGGAGCGTCTGGTGTGCCTCTGCCTTCCAGGGACGCCTTCTGGCCGCCTGGCCGCTCAGGCAGGCGGGGAGCGCCCCATCAGACGCTGGCTGTGGTGGGAGAGACCTGAGGAGGTGGGGCTTGCAGCTGTGCCGGGCGGGGGCGGAGATAGCCGCGAACGCCGCGAGCGACAAAAGGAGAAGGCGGAGAGGCGGAGCGGGAGGCAAAAAGCCTAGAGCACCCGGTCTTCCCTAGAGGTCTCCCATCCGAGTTCTAACCGGGCCCGACCCTGCTTAGCTTCCGCGCTCGCGGCGAGATCGGGCCCTTCTAGGCCGCTTCGGCAGTGGATGCCGGCGGGGTCGCGGGCTGCCTCTTGAGGCGCAGCTTAGCAGGCGCTTGGGCCTTACCGTCAGCCCAGCGGCCCGCCCGTCCCGGCAGGGCCCCGCCGCCCGCCTAGGCCGGGGAACGGAGGTCTCGGGCACCTGGGGGTGGCGGAGGTGCTGGCGACCACCCAGCCCAGGGCGGGCGGGAGCCAGCAAACTTTTCGGCGCTTGGCGCCCCGCCCCAGATCCCGCAGGACGCTCACGGGGATGTGGCCCAGGAGGCTTCCGGGCCCGGGGACCGCGGGCCCTTGGGCATCCCACCTGCCCGCCCACGATGCGCTAGGCGCAGCTCAGACGCAGACCGGACCGGCCCTCCTGCCCGACAGAAGCTGGCCCGAAGCCACCGGGAGCCACCATTGAGTTGGCACGGCCCCTAAGACCCAGCAACGCCACCCCTCGCCCCCACGCCACCGTCCGAGCTCAGGACCCCGCCCCAGGTGGCCGGCAGGCCCGGGGAAGCGGCCTGGGCCCTCGATCCCGCTCCCGCCTCGGGCCATGGCGAAACGGCGGAGGGGCGGCTTTTTCCGTATGGAGCTGTGGAGAGCCAGCCCGGCAGACAGGTGGCGGCGACGGGGCTGGGCTGCAGTGGGGGCGGCCAGGTGCAGGTCGAGGGGCTCAAGGGGCGCACGGACGGCCCCCGGGTCCGCGGCCACGTCTGGTTCCCGTCAGGCCACCCCCGGAGCGTCTGGTGTGCCTCTGCCTTCCAGGGACGCCTTCTGGCCGCCTGGCCGCTCAGGCAGGCGGGGAGCGCCCCATCAGACGCTGGCTGTGGTGGGAGAGACCTGAGGAGGTGGGGCTTGCAGCTGTGCCGGGCGGGGGCGGAGATAGCCGCGAACGCCGCGAGCGACAAAAGGAGAAGGCGGAGAGGCGGAGCGGGAGGCAAAAAGCCTAGAGCACCCGGTCTTCCCTAGAGGTCTCCCATCCGAGTTCTAACCGGGCCCGACCCTGCTTAGCTTCCGCGCTCGCGGCGAGATCGGGCCCTTCTAGGCCGCTTCGGCAGTGGATGCCGGCGGGGTCGCGGGCTGCCTCTTGAGGCGCAGCTTAGCAGGCGCTTGGGCCTTACCGTCAGCCCAGCGGCCCGCCCGTCCCGGCAGGGCCCCGCCGCCCGCCTAGGCCGGGGAACGGAGGTCTCGGGCACCTGGGGGTGGCGGAGGTGCTGGCGACCACCCAGCCCAGGGCGGGCGGGAGCCAGCAAACTTTTCGGCGCTTGGCGCCCCGCCCCAGATCCCGCAGGACGCTCACGGGGATGTGGCCCAGGAGGCTTCCGGGCCCGGGGACCGCGGGCCCTTGGGCATCCCACCTGCCCGCCCACGATGCGCTAGGCGCAGCTCAGACGCAGACCGGACCGGCCCTCCTGCCCGACAGAAGCTGGCCCGAAGCCACCGGGAGCCACCATTGAGTTGGCACGGCCCCTAAGACCCAGCAACGCCACCCCTCGCCCCCACGCCACCGTCCGAGCTCAGGACCCCGCCCCAGGTGGCCGGCAGGCCCGGGGAAGCGGCCTGGGCCCTCGATCCCGCTCCCGCCTCGGGCCATGGCGAAACGGCGGAGGGGCGGCTTTTTCCGTATGGAGCTGTGGAGAGCCAGCCCGGCAGACAGGTGGCGGCGACGGGGCTGGGCTGCAGTGGGGGCGGCCAGGTGCAGGTCGAGGGGCTCAAGGGGCGCACGGACGGCCCCCGGGTCCGCGGCCACGTCTGGTTCCCGTCAGGCCACCCCCGGAGCGTCTGGTGTGCCTCTGCCTTCCAGGGACGCCTTCTGGCCGCCTGGCCGCTCAGGCAGGCGGGGAGCGCCCCATCAGACGCTGGCTGTGGTGGGAGAGACCTGAGGAGGTGGGGCTTGCAGCTGTGCCGGGCGGGGGCGGAGATAGCCGCGAACGCCGCGAGCGACAAAAGGAGAAGGCGGAGAGGCGGAGCGGGAGGCAAAAAGCCTAGAGCACCCGGTCTTCCCTAGAGGTCTCCCATCCGAGTTCTAACCGGGCCCGACCCTGCTTAGCTTCCGCGCTCGCGGCGAGATCGGGCCCTTCTAGGCCGCTTCGGCAGTGGATGCCGGCGGGGTCGCGGGCTGCCTCTTGAGGCGCAGCTTAGCAGGCGCTTGGGCCTTACCGTCAGCCCAGCGGCCCGCCCGTCCCGGCAGGGCCCCGCCGCCCGCCTAGGCCGGGGAACGGAGGTCTCGGGCACCTGGGGGTGGCGGAGGTGCTGGCGACCACCCAGCCCAGGGCGGGCGGGAGCCAGCAAACTTTTCGGCGCTTGGCGCCCCGCCCCAGATCCCGCAGGACGCTCACGGGGATGTGGCCCAGGAGGCTTCCGGGCCCGGGGACCGCGGGCCCTTGGGCATCCCACCTGCCCGCCCACGATGCGCTAGGCGCAGCTCAGACGCAGACCGGACCGGCCCTCCTGCCCGACAGAAGCTGGCCCGAAGCCACCGGGAGCCACCATTGAGTTGGCACGGCCCCTAAGACCCAGCAACGCCACCCCTCGCCCCCACGCCACCGTCCGAGCTCAGGACCCCGCCCCAGGTGGCCGGCAGGCCCGGGGAAGCGGCCTGGGCCCTCGATCCCGCTCCCGCCTCGGGCCATGGCGAAACGGCGGAGGGGCGGCTTTTTCCGTATGGAGCTGTGGAGAGCCAGCCCGGCAGACAGGTGGCGGCGACGGGGCTGGGCTGCAGTGGGGGCGGCCAGGTGCAGGTCGAGGGGCTCAAGGGGCGCACGGACGGCCCCCGGGTCCGCGGCCACGTCTGGTTCCCGTCAGGCCACCCCCGGAGCGTCTGGTGTGCCTCTGCCTTCCAGGGACGCCTTCTGGCCGCCTGGCCGCTCAGGCAGGCGGGGAGCGCCCCATCAGACGCTGGCTGTGGTGGGAGAGACCTGAGGAGGTGGGGCTTGCAGCTGTGCCGGGCGGGGGCGGAGATAGCCGCGAACGCCGCGAGCGACAAAAGGAGAAGGCGGAGAGGCGGAGCGGGAGGCAAAAAGCCTAGAGCACCCGGTCTTCCCTAGAGGTCTCCCATCCGAGTTCTAACCGGGCCCGACCCTGCTTAGCTTCCGCGCTCGCGGCGAGATCGGGCCCTTCTAGGCCGCTTCGGCAGTGGATGCCGGCGGGGTCGCGGGCTGCCTCTTGAGGCGCAGCTTAGCAGGCGCTTGGGCCTTACCGTCAGCCCAGCGGCCCGCCCGTCCCGGCAGGGCCCCGCCGCCCGCCTAGGCCGGGGAACGGAGGTCTCGGGCACCTGGGGGTGGCGGAGGTGCTGGCGACCACCCAGCCCAGGGCGGGCGGGAGCCAGCAAACTTTTCGGCGCTTGGCGCCCCGCCCCAGATCCCGCAGGACGCTCACGGGGATGTGGCCCAGGAGGCTTCCGGGCCCGGGGACCGCGGGCCCTTGGGCATCCCACCTGCCCGCCCACGATGCGCTAGGCGCAGCTCAGACGCAGACCGGACCGGCCCTCCTGCCCGACAGAAGCTGGCCCGAAGCCACCGGGAGCCACCATTGAGTTGGCACGGCCCCTAAGACCCAGCAACGCCACCCCTCGCCCCCACGCCACCGTCCGAGCTCAGGACCCCGCCCCAGGTGGCCGGCAGGCCCGGGGAAGCGGCCTGGGCCCTCGATCCCGCTCCCGCCTCGGGCCATGGCGAAACGGCGGAGGGGCGGCTTTTTCCGTATGGAGCTGTGGAGAGCCAGCCCGGCAGACAGGTGGCGGCGACGGGGCTGGGCTGCAGTGGGGGCGGCCAGGTGCAGGTCGAGGGGCTCAAGGGGCGCACGGACGGCCCCCGGGTCCGCGGCCACGTCTGGTTCCCGTCAGGCCACCCCCGGAGCGTCTGGTGTGCCTCTGCCTTCCAGGGACGCCTTCTGGCCGCCTGGCCGCTCAGGCAGGCGGGGAGCGCCCCATCAGACGCTGGCTGTGGTGGGAGAGACCTGAGGAGGTGGGGCTTGCAGCTGTGCCGGGCGGGGGCGGAGATAGCCGCGAACGCCGCGAGCGACAAAAGGAGAAGGCGGAGAGGCGGAGCGGGAGGCAAAAAGCCTAGAGCACCCGGTCTTCCCTAGAGGTCTCCCATCAGAGTTCTAACCGGGCCCGACCCTGCTTAGCTTCCGCGCTCGCGGCGAGATCGGGCCCTTCTAGGCCGCTTCGGCAGTGGATGCCGGCGGGGTCGCGGGCTGCCTCTTGAGGCGCAGCTTAGCAGGCGCTTGGGCCTTACCGTCAGCCCAGCGGCCCGCCCGTCCCGGCAGGGCCCCGCCGCCCGCCTAGGCCGGGGAACGGAGGTCTCGGGCACCTGGGGGTGGCGGAGGTGCTGGCGACCACCCAGCCCAGGGCGGGCGGGAGCCAGCAAACTTTTCGGCGCTTGGCGCCCCGCCCCAGATCCCGCAGGACGCTCACGGGGATGTGGCCCAGGAGGCTTCCGGGCCCGGGGACCGCGGGCCCTTGGGCATCCCACCTGCCCGCCCACGATGCGCTAGGCGCAGCTCAGACGCAGACCGGACCGGCCCTCCTGCCCGACAGAAGCTGGCCCGAAGCCACCGGGAGCCACCATTGAGTTGGCACGGCCCCTAAGACCCAGCAACGCCACCCCTCGCCCCCACGCCACCGTCCGAGCTCAGGACCCCGCCCCAGGTGGCCGGCAGGCCCGGGGAAGCGGCCTGGGCCCTCGATCCCGCTCCCGCCTCGGGCCATGGCGAAACGGCGGAGGGGCGGCTTTTTCCGTATGGAGCTGTGGAGAGCCAGCCCGGCAGACAGGTGGCGGCGACGGGGCTGGGCTGCAGTGGGGGCGGCCAGGTGCAGGTCGAGGGGCTCAAGGGGCGCACGGACGGCCCCCGGGTCCGCGGCCACGTCTGGTTCCCGTCAGGCCACCCCCGGAGCGTCTGGTGTGCCTCTGCCTTCCAGGGACGCCTTCTGGCCGCCTGGCCGCTCAGGCAGGCGGGGAGCGCCCCATCAGACGCTGGCTGTGGTGGGAGAGACCTGAGGAGGTGGGGCTTGCAGCTGTGCCGGGCGGGGGCGGAGATAGCCGCGAACGCCGCGAGCGACAAAAGGAGAAGGCGGAGAGGCGGAGCGGGAGGCAAAAAGCCTAGAGCACCCGGTCTTCCCTAGAGGTCTCCCATCCGAGTTCTAACCGGGCCCGACCCTGCTTAGCTTCCGCGCTCGCGGCGAGATCGGGCCCTTCTAGGCCGCTTCGGCAGTGGATGCCGGCGGGGTCGCGGGCTGCCTCTTGAGGCGCAGCTTAGCAGGCGCTTGGGCCTTACCGTCAGCCCAGCGGCCCGCCCGTCCCGGCAGGGCCCCGCCGCCCGCCTAGGCCGGGGAACGGAGGTCTCGGGCACCTGGGGGTGGCGGAGGTGCTGGCGACCACCCAGCCCAGGGCGGGCGGGAGCCAGCAAACTTTTCGGCGCTTGGCGCCCCGCCCCAGATCCCGCAGGACGCTCACGGGGATGTGGCCCAGGAGGCTTCCGGGCCCGGGGACCGCGGGCCCTTGGGCATCCCACCTGCCCGCCCACGATGCGCTAGGCGCAGCTCAGACGCAGACCGGACCGGCCCTCCTGCCCGACAGAAGCTGGCCCGAAGCCACCGGGAGCCACCATTGAGTTGGCACGGCCCCTAAGACCCAGCAACGCCACCCCTCGCCCCCACGCCACCGTCCGAGCTCAGGACCCCGCCCCAGGTGGCCGGCAGGCCCGGGGAAGCGGCCTGGGCCCTCGATCCCGCTCCCGCCTCGGGCCATGGCGAAACGGCGGAGGGGCGGCTTTTTCCGTATGGAGCTGTGGAGAGCCAGCCCGGCAGACAGGTGGCGGCGACGGGGCTGGGCTGCAGTGGGGGCGGCCAGGTGCAGGTCGAGGGGCTCAAGGGGCGCACGGACGGCCCCCGGGTCCGCGGCCACGTCTGGTTCCCGTCAGGCCACCCCCGGAGCGTCTGGTGTGCCTCTGCCTTCCAGGGACGCCTTCTGGCCGCCTGGCCGCTCAGGCAGGCGGGGAGCGCCCCATCAGACGCTGGCTGTGGTGGGAGAGACCTGAGGAGGTGGGGCTTGCAGCTGTGCCGGGCGGGGGCGGAGATAGCCGCGAACGCCGCGAGCGACAAAAGGAGAAGGCGGAGAGGCGGAGCGGGAGGCAAAAAGCCTAGAGCACCCGGTCTTCCCTAGAGGTCTCCCATCCGAGTTCTAACCGGGCCCGACCCTGCTTAGCTTCCGCGCTCGCGGCGAGATCGGGCCCTTCTAGGCCGCTTCGGCAGTGGATGCCGGCGGGGTCGCGGGCTGCCTCTTGAGGCGCAGCTTAGCAGGCGCTTGGGCCTTACCGTCAGCCCAGCGGCCCGCCCGTCCCGGCAGGGCCCCGCCGCCCGCCTAGGCAGGGGAACGGAGGTCTCGGGCACCTGGGGGTGGCGGAGGTGCTGGCGACCACCCAGCCCAGGGCGGGCGGGAGCCAGCAAACTTTTCGGCGCTTGGCGCCCCGCCCCAGATCCCGCAGGACGCTCACGGGGATGTGGCCCAGGAGGCTTCCGGGCCCGGGGACCGCGGGCCCTTGGGCATCCCACCTGCCCGCCCACGATGCGCTAGGCGCAGCTCAGACGCAGACCGGACCGGCCCTCCTGCCCGACAGAAGCTGGCCCGAAGCCACCGGGAGCCACCATTGAGTTGGCACGGCCCCTAAGACCCAGCAACGCCACCCCTCGCCCCCACGCCACCGTCCGAGCTCAGGACCCCGCCCCAGGTGGCCGGCAGGCCCGGGGAAGCGGCCTGGGCCCTCGATCCCGCTCCCGCCTCGGGCCATGGCGAAACGGCGGAGGGGCGGCTTTTTCCGTATGGAGCTGTGGAGAGCCAGCCCGGCAGACAGGTGGCGGCGACGGGGCTGGGCTGCAGTGGGGGCGGCCAGGTGCAGGTCGAGGGGCTCAAGGGGCGCACGGACGGCCCCCGGGTCCGCGGCCACGTCTGGTTCCCGTCAGGCCACCCCCGGAGCGTCTGGTGTGCCTCTGCCTTCCAGGGACGCCTTCTGGCCGCCTGGCCGCTCAGGCAGGCGGGGAGCGCCCCATCAGACGCTGGCTGTGGTGGGAGAGACCTGAGGAGGTGGGGCTTGCAGCTGTGCCGGGCGGGGGCGGAGATAGCCGCGAACGCCGCGAGCGACAAAAGGAGAAGGCGGAGAGGCGGAGCGGGAGGCAAAAAGCCTAGAGCACCCGGTCTTCCCTAGAGGTCTCCCATCAGAGTTCTAACCGGGCCCGACCCTGCTTAGCTTCCGCGCTCGCGGCGAGATCGGGCCCTTCTAGGCCGCTTCGGCAGTGGATGCCGGCGGGGTCGCGGGCTGCCTCTTGAGGCGCAGCTTAGCAGGCGCTTGGGCCTTACCGTCAGCCCAGCGGCCCGCCCGTCCCGGCAGGGCCCCGCCGCCCGCCTAGGCAGGGGAACGGAGGTCTCGGGCACCTGGGGGTGGCGGAGGTGCTGGCGACCACCCAGCCCAGGGCGGGCGGGAGCCAGCAAACTTTTCGGCGCTTGGCGCCCCGCCCCAGATCCCGCAGGACGCTCACGGGGATGTGGCCCAGGAGGCTTCCGGGCCCGGGGACCGCGGGCCCTTGGGCATCCCACCTGCCCGCCCACGATGCGCTAGGCGCAGCTCAGACGCAGACCGGACCGGCCCTCCTGCCCGACAGAAGCTGGCCCGAAGCCACCGGGAGCCACCATTGAGTTGGCACGGCCCCTAAGACCCAGCAACGCCACCCCTCGCCCCCACGCCACCGTCCGAGCTCAGGACCCCGCCCCAGGTGGCCGGCAGGCCCGGGGAAGCGGCCTGGGCCCTCGATCCCGCTCCCGCCTCGGGCCATGGCGAAACGGCGGAGGGGCGGCTTTTTCCGTATGGAGCTGTGGAGAGCCAGCCCGGCAGACAGGTGGCGGCGACGGGGCTGGGCTGCAGTGGGGGCGGCCAGGTGCAGGTCGAGGGGCTCAAGGGGCGCACGGACGGCCCCCGGGTCCGCGGCCACGTCTGGTTCCCGTCAGGCCACCCCCGGAGCGTCTGGTGTGCCTCTGCCTTCCAGGGACGCCTTCTGGCCGCCTGGCCGCTCAGGCAGGCGGGGAGCGCCCCATCAGACGCTGGCTGTGGTGGGAGAGACCTGAGGAGGTGGGGCTTGCAGCTGTGCCGGGCGGGGGCGGAGATAGCCGCGAACGCCGCGAGCGACAAAAGGAGAAGGCGGAGAGGCGGAGCGGGAGGCAAAAAGCCTAGAGCACCCGGTCTTCCCTAGAGGTCTCCCATCCGAGTTCTAACCGGGCCCGACCCTGCTTAGCTTCCGCGCTCGCGGCGAGATCGGGCCCTTCTAGGCCGCTTCGGCAGTGGATGCCGGCGGGGTCGCGGGCTGCCTCTTGAGGCGCAGCTTAGCAGGCGCTTGGGCCTTACCGTCAGCCCAGCGGCCCGCCCGTCCCGGCAGGGCCCCGCCGCCCGCCTAGGCAGGGGAACGGAGGTCTCGGGCACCTGGGGGTGGCGGAGGTGCTGGCGACCACCCAGCCCAGGGCGGGCGGGAGCCAGCAAACTTTTCGGCGCTTGGCGCCCCGCCCCAGATCCCGCAGGACGCTCACGGGGATGTGGCCCAGGAGGCTTCCGGGCCCGGGGACCGCGGGCCCTTGGGCATCCCACCTGCCCGCCCACGATGCGCTAGGCGCAGCTCAGACGCAGACCGGACCGGCCCTCCTGCCCGACAGAAGCTGGCCCGAAGCCACCGGGAGCCACCATTGAGTTGGCACGGCCCCTAAGACCCAGCAACGCCACCCCTCGCCCCCACGCCACCGTCCGAGCTCAGGACCCCGCCCCAGGTGGCCGGCAGGCCCGGGGAAGCGGCCTGGGCCCTCGATCCCGCTCCCGCCTCGGGCCATGGCGAAACGGCGGAGGGGCGGCTTTTTCCGTATGGAGCTGTGGAGAGCCAGCCCGGCAGACAGGTGGCGGCGACGGGGCTGGGCTGCAGTGGGGGCGGCCAGGTGCAGGTCGAGGGGCTCAAGGGGCGCACGGACGGCCCCCGGGTCCGCGGCCACGTCTGGTTCCCGTCAGGCCACCCCCGGAGCGTCTGGTGTGCCTCTGCCTTCCAGGGACGCCTTCTGGCCGCCTGGCCGCTCAGGCAGGCGGGGAGCGCCCCATCAGACGCTGGCTGTGGTGGGAGAGACCTGAGGAGGTGGGGCTTGCAGCTGTGCCGGGCGGGGGCGGAGATAGCCGCGAACGCCGCGAGCGACAAAAGGAGAAGGCGGAGAGGCGGAGCGGGAGGCAAAAAGCCTAGAGCACCCGGTCTTCCCTAGAGGTCTCCCATCCGAGTTCTAACCGGGCCCGACCCTGCTTAGCTTCCGCGCTCGCGGCGAGATCGGGCCCTTCTAGGCCGCTTCGGCAGTGGATGCCGGCGGGGTCGCGGGCTGCCTCTTGAGGCGCAGCTTAGCAGGCGCTTGGGCCTTACCGTCAGCCCAGCGGCCCGCCCGTCCCGGCAGGGCCCCGCCGCCCGCCTAGGCAGGGGAACGGAGGTCTCGGGCACCTGGGGGTGGCGGAGGTGCTGGCGACCACCCAGCCCAGGGCGGGCGGGAGCCAGCAAACTTTTCGGCGCTTGGCGCCCCGCCCCAGATCCCGCAGGACGCTCACGGGGATGTGGCCCAGGAGGCTTCCGGGCCCGGGGACCGCGGGCCCTTGGGCATCCCACCTGCCCGCCCACGATGCGCTAGGCGCAGCTCAGACGCAGACCGGACCGGCCCTCCTGCCCGACAGAAGCTGGCCCGAAGCCACCGGGAGCCACCATTGAGTTGGCACGGCCCCTAAGACCCAGCAACGCCACCCCTCGCCCCCACGCCACCGTCCGAGCTCAGGACCCCGCCCCAGGTGGCCGGCAGGCCCGGGGAAGCGGCCTGGGCCCTCGATCCCGCTCCCGCCTCGGGCCATGGCGAAACGGCGGAGGGGCGGCTTTTTCCGTATGGAGCTGTGGAGAGCCAGCCCGGCAGACAGGTGGCGGCGACGGGGCTGGGCTGCAGTGGGGGCGGCCAGGTGCAGGTCGAGGGGCTCAAGGGGCGCACGGACGGCCCCCGGGTCCGCGGCCACGTCTGGTTCCCGTCAGGCCACCCCCGGAGCGTCTGGTGTGCCTCTGCCTTCCAGGGACGCCTTCTGGCCGCCTGGCCGCTCAGGCAGGCGGGGAGCGCCCCATCAGACGCTGGCTGTGGTGGGAGAGACCTGAGGAGGTGGGGCTTGCAGCTGTGCCGGGCGGGGGCGGAGATAGCCGCGAACGCCGCGAGCGACAAAAGGAGAAGGCGGAGAGGCGGAGCGGGAGGCAAAAAGCCTAGAGCACCCGGTCTTCCCTAGAGGTCTCCCATCCGAGTTCTAACCGGGCCCGACCCTGCTTAGCTTCCGCGCTCGCGGCGAGATCGGGCCCTTCTAGGCCGCTTCGGCAGTGGATGCCGGCGGGCTCGCGGGCTGCCTCTTGAGGCGCAGCTTAGCAGGCGCTTGGGCCTTACCGTCAGCCCAGCGGCCCGCCCGTCCCGGCAGGGCCCCGCCGCCCGCCTAGGCAGGGGAACGGAGGTCTCGGGCACCTGGGGGTGGCGGAGGTGCTGGCGACCACCCAGCCCAGGGCGGGCGGGAGCCAGCAAACTTTTCGGCGCTTGGCGCCCCGCCCCAGATCCCGCAGGACGCTCACGGGGATGTGGCCCAGGAGGCTTCCGGGCCCGGGGACCGCGGGCCCTTGGGCATCCCACCTGCCCGCCCACGATGCGCTAGGCGCAGCTCAGACGCAGACCGGACCGGCCCTCCTGCCCGACAGAAGCTGGCCCGAAGCCACCGGGAGCCACCATTGAGTTGGCACGGCCCCTAAGACCCAGCAACGCCACCCCTCGCCCCCACGCCACCGTCCGAGCTCAGGACCCCGCCCCAGGTGGCCGGCAGGCCCGGGGAAGCGGCCTGGGCCCTCGATCCCGCTCCCGCCTCGGGCCATGGCGAAACGGCGGAGGGGCGGCTTTTTCCGTATGGAGCTGTGGAGAGCCAGCCCGGCAGACAGGTGGCGGCGACGGGGCTGGGCTGCAGTGGGGGCGGCCAGGTGCAGGTCGAGGGGCTCAAGGGGCGCACGGACGGCCCCCGGGTCCGCGGCCACGTCTGGTTCCCGTCAGGCCACCCCCGGAGCGTCTGGTGTGCCTCTGCCTTCCAGGGACGCCTTCTGGCCGCCTGGCCGCTCAGGCAGGCGGGGAGCGCCCCATCAGACGCTGGCTGTGGTGGGAGAGACCTGAGGAGGTGGGGCTTGCAGCTGTGCCGGGCGGGGGCGGAGATAGCCGCGAACGCCGCGAGCGACAAAAGGAGAAGGCGGAGAGGCGGAGCGGGAGGCAAAAAGCCTAGAGCACCCGGTCTTCCCTAGAGGTCTCCCATCCGAGTTCTAACCGGGCCCGACCCTGCTTAGCTTCCGCGCTCGCGGCGAGATCGGGCCCTTCTAGGCCGCTTCGGCAGTGGATGCCGGCGGGGTCGCGGGCTGCCTCTTGAGGCGCAGCTTAGCAGGCGCTTGGGCCTTACCGTCAGCCCAGCGGCCCGCCCGTCCCGGCAGGGCCCCGCCGCCCGCCTAGGCAGGGGAACGGAGGTCTCGGGCACCTGGGGGTGGCGGAGGTGCTGGCGACCACCCAGCCCAGGGCGGGCGGGAGCCAGCAAACTTTTCGGCGCTTGGCGCCCCGCCCCAGATCCCGCAGGACGCTCACGGGGATGTGGCCCAGGAGGCTTCCGGGCCCGGGGACCGCGGGCCCTTGGGCATCCCACCTGCCCGCCCACGATGCGCTAGGCGCAGCTCAGACGCAGACCGGACCGGCCCTCCTGCCCGACAGAAGCTGGCCCGAAGCCACCGGGAGCCACCATTGAGTTGGCACGGCCCCTAAGACCCAGCAACGCCACCCCTCGCCCCCACGCCACCGTCCGAGCTCAGGACCCCGCCCCAGGTGGCCGGCAGGCCCGGGGAAGCGGCCTGGGCCCTCGATCCCGCTCCCGCCTCGGGCCATGGCGAAACGGCGGAGGGGCGGCTTTTTCCGTATGGAGCTGTGGAGAGCCAGCCCGGCAGACAGGTGGCGGCGACGGGGCTGGGCTGCAGTGGGGGCGGCCAGGTGCAGGTCGAGGGGCTCAAGGGGCGCACGGACGGCCCCCGGGTCCGCGGCCACGTCTGGTTCCCGTCAGGCCACCCCCGGAGCGTCTGGTGTGCCTCTGCCTTCCAGGGACGCCTTCTGGCCGCCTGGCCGCTCAGGCAGGCGGGGAGCGCCCCATCAGACGCTGGCTGTGGTGGGAGAGACCTGAGGAGGTGGGGCTTGCAGCTGTGCCGGGCGGGGGCGGAGATAGCCGCGAACGCCGCGAGCGACAAAAGGAGAAGGCGGAGAGGCGGAGCGGGAGGCAAAAAGCCTAGAGCACCCGGTCTTCCCTAGAGGTCTCCCATCCGAGTTCTAACCGGGCCCGACCCTGCTTAGCTTCCGCGCTCGCGGCGAGATCGGGCCCTTCTAGGCCGCTTCGGCAGTGGATGCCGGCGGGCTCGCGGGCTGCCTCTTGAGGCGCAGCTTAGCAGGCGCTTGGGCCTTACCGTCAGCCCAGCGGCCCGCCCGTCCCGGCAGGGCCCCGCCGCCCGCCTAGGCAGGGGAACGGAGGTCTCGGGCACCTGGGGGTGGCGGAGGTGCTGGCGACCACCCAGCCCAGGGCGGGCGGGAGCCAGCAAACTTTTCGGCGCTTGGCGCCCCGCCCCAGATCCCGCAGGACGCTCACGGGGATGTGGCCCAGGAGGCTTCCGGGCCCGGGGACCGCGGGCCCTTGGGCATCCCACCTGCCCGCCCACGATGCGCTAGGCGCAGCTCAGACGCAGACCGGACCGGCCCTCCTGCCCGACAGAAGCTGGCCCGAAGCCACCGGGAGCCACCATTGAGTTGGCACGGCCCCTAAGACCCAGCAACGCCACCCCTCGCCCCCACGCCACCGTCCGAGCTCAGGACCCCGCCCCAGGTGGCCGGCAGGCCCGGGGAAGCGGCCTGGGCCCTCGATCCCGCTCCCGCCTCGGGCCATGGCGAAACGGCGGAGGGGCGGCTTTTTCCGTATGGAGCTGTGGAGAGCCAGCCCGGCAGACAGGTGGCGGCGACGGGGCTGGGCTGCAGTGGGGGCGGCCAGGTGCAGGTCGAGGGGCTCAAGGGGCGCACGGACGGCCCCCGGGTCCGCGGCCACGTCTGGTTCCCGTCAGGCCACCCCCGGAGCGTCTGGTGTGCCTCTGCCTTCCAGGGACGCCTTCTGGCCGCCTGGCCGCTCAGGCAGGCGGGGAGCGCCCCATCAGACGCTGGCTGTGGTGGGAGAGACCTGAGGAGGTGGGGCTTGCAGCTGTGCCGGGCGGGGGCGGAGATAGCCGCGAACGCCGCGAGCGACAAAAGGAGAAGGCGGAGAGGCGGAGCGGGAGGCAAAAAGCCTAGAGCACCCGGTCTTCCCTAGAGGTCTCCCATCCGAGTTCTAACCGGGCCCGACCCTGCTTAGCTTCCGCGCTCGCGGCGAGATCGGGCCCTTCTAGGCCGCTTCGGCAGTGGATGCCGGCGGGCTCGCGGGCTGCCTCTTGAGGCGCAGCTTAGCAGGCGCTTGGGCCTTACCGTCAGCCCAGCGGCCCGCCCGTCCCGGCAGGGCCCCGCCGCCCGCCTAGGCAGGGGAACGGAGGTCTCGGGCACCTGGGGGTGGCGGAGGTGCTGGCGACCACCCAGCCCAGGGCGGGCGGGAGCCAGCAAACTTTTCGGCGCTTGGCGCCCCGCCCCAGATCCCGCAGGACGCTCACGGGGATGTGGCCCAGGAGGCTTCCGGGCCCGGGGACCGCGGGCCCTTGGGCATCCCACCTGCCCGCCCACGATGCGCTAGGCGCAGCTCAGACGCAGACCGGACCGGCCCTCCTGCCCGACAGAAGCTGGCCCGAAGCCACCGGGAGCCACCATTGAGTTGGCACGGCCCCTAAGACCCAGCAACGCCACCCCTCGCCCCCACGCCACCGTCCGAGCTCAGGACCCCGCCCCAGGTGGCCGGCAGGCCCGGGGAAGCGGCCTGGGCCCTCGATCCCGCTCCCGCCTCGGGCCATGGCGAAACGGCGGAGGGGCGGCTTTTTCCGTATGGAGCTGTGGAGAGCCAGCCCGGCAGACAGGTGGCGGCGACGGGGCTGGGCTGCAGTGGGGGCGGCCAGGTGCAGGTCGAGGGGCTCAAGGGGCGCACGGACGGCCCCCGGGTCCGCGGCCACGTCTGGTTCCCGTCAGGCCACCCCCGGAGCGTCTGGTGTGCCTCTGCCTTCCAGGGACGCCTTCTGGCCGCCTGGCCGCTCAGGCAGGCGGGGAGCGCCCCATCAGACGCTGGCTGTGGTGGGAGAGACCTGAGGAGGTGGGGCTTGCAGCTGTGCCGGGCGGGGGCGGAGATAGCCGCGAACGCCGCGAGCGACAAAAGGAGAAGGCGGAGAGGCGGAGCGGGAGGCAAAAAGCCTAGAGCACCCGGTCTTCCCTAGAGGTCTCCCATCCGAGTTCTAACCGGGCCCGACCCTGCTTAGCTTCCGCGCTCGCGGCGAGATCGGGCCCTTCTAGGCCGCTTCGGCAGTGGATGCCGGCGGGGTCGCGGGCTGCCTCTTGAGGCGCAGCTTAGCAGGCGCTTGGGCCTTACCGTCAGCCCAGCGGCCCGCCCGTCCCGGCAGGGCCCCGCCGCCCGCCTAGGCAGGGGAACGGAGGTCTCGGGCACCTGGGGGTGGCGGAGGTGCTGGCGACCACCCAGCCCAGGGCGGGCGGGAGCCAGCAAACTTTTCGGCGCTTGGCGCCCCGCCCCAGATCCCGCAGGACGCTCACGGGGATGTGGCCCAGGAGGCTTCCGGGCCCGGGGACCGCGGGCCCTTGGGCATCCCACCTGCCCGCCCACGATGCGCTAGGCGCAGCTCAGACGCAGACCGGACCGGCCCTCCTGCCCGACAGAAGCTGGCCCGAAGCCACCGGGAGCCACCATTGAGTTGGCACGGCCCCTAAGACCCAGCAACGCCACCCCTCGCCCCCACGCCACCGTCCGAGCTCAGGACCCCGCCCCAGGTGGCCGGCAGGCCCGGGGAAGCGGCCTGGGCCCTCGATCCCGCTCCCGCCTCGGGCCATGGCGAAACGGCGGAGGGTCGGCTTTTTCCGTATGGAGCTGTGGAGAGCCAGCCCGGCAGACAGGTGGCGGCGACGGGGCTGGGCTGCAGTGGGGGCGGCCAGGTGCAGGTCGAGGGGCTCAAGGGGCGCACGGACGGCCCCCGGGTCCGCGGCCACGTCTGGTTCCCGTCAGGCCACCCCCGGAGCGTCTGGTGTGCCTCTGCCTTCCAGGGACGCCTTCTGGCCGCCTGGCCGCTCAGGCAGGCGGGGAGCGCCCCATCAGACGCTGGCTGTGGTGGGAGAGACCTGAGGAGGTGGGGCTTGCAGCTGTGCCGGGCGGGGGCGGAGATAGCCGCGAACGCCGCGAGCGACAAAAGGAGAAGGCGGAGAGGCGGAGCGGGAGGCAAAAAGCCTAGAGCACCCGGTCTTCCCTAGAGGTCTCCCATCCGAGTTCTAACCGGGCCCGACCCTGCTTAGCTTCCGCGCTCGCGGCGAGATCGGGCCCTTCTAGGCCGCTTCGGCAGTGGATGCCGGCGGGGTCGCGGGCTGCCTCTTGAGGCGCAGCTTAGCAGGCGCTTGGGCCTTACCGTCAGCCCAGCGGCCCGCCCGTCCCGGCAGGGCCCCGCCGCCCGCCTAGGCAGGGGAACGGAGGTCTCGGGCACCTGGGGGTGGCGGAGGTGCTGGCGACCACCCAGCCCAGGGCGGGCGGGAGCCAGCAAACTTTTCGGCGCTTGGCGCCCCGCCCCAGATCCCGCAGGACGCTCACGGGGATGTGGCCCAGGAGGCTTCCGGGCCCGGGGACCGCGGGCCCTTGGGCATCCCACCTGCCCGCCCACGATGCGCTAGGCGCAGCTCAGACGCAGACCGGACCGGCCCTCCTGCCCGACAGAAGCTGGCCCGAAGCCACCGGGAGCCACCATTGAGTTGGCACGGCCCCTAAGACCCAGCAACGCCACCCCTCGCCCCCACGCCACCGTCCGAGCTCAGGACCCCGCCCCAGGTGGCCGGCAGGCCCGGGGAAGCGGCCTGGGCCCTCGATCCCGCTCCCGCCTCGGGCCATGGCGAAACGGCGGAGGGGCGGCTTTTTCCGTATGGAGCTGTGGAGAGCCAGCCCGGCAGACAGGTGGCGGCGACGGGGCTGGGCTGCAGTGGGGGCGGCCAGGTGCAGGTCGAGGGGCTCAAGGGGCGCACGGACGGCCCCCGGGTCCGCGGCCACGTCTGGTTCCCGTCAGGCCACCCCCGGAGCGTCTGGTGTGCCTCTGCCTTCCAGGGACGCCTTCTGGCCGCCTGGCCGCTCAGGCAGGCGGGGAGCGCCCCATCAGACGCTGGCTGTGGTGGGAGAGACCTGAGGAGGTGGGGCTTGCAGCTGTGCCGGGCGGGGGCGGAGATAGCCGCGAACGCCGCGAGCGACAAAAGGAGAAGGCGGAGAGGCGGAGCGGGAGGCAAAAAGCCTAGAGCACCCGGTCTTCCCTAGAGGTCTCCCATCCGAGTTCTAACCGGGCCCGACCCTGCTTAGCTTCCGCGCTCGCGGCGAGATCGGGCCCTTCTAGGCCGCTTCGGCAGTGGATGCCGGCGGGCTCGCGGGCTGCCTCTTGAGGCGCAGCTTAGCAGGCGCTTGGGCCTTACCGTCAGCCCAGCGGCCCGCCCGTCCCGGCAGGGCCCCGCCGCCCGCCTAGGCAGGGGAACGGAGGTCTCGGGCACCTGGGGGTGGCGGAGGTGCTGGCGACCACCCAGCCCAGGGCGGGCGGGAGCCAGCAAACTTTTCGGCGCTTGGCGCCCCGCCCCAGATCCCGCAGGACGCTCACGGGGATGTGGCCCAGGAGGCTTCCGGGCCCGGGGACCGCGGGCCCTTGGGCATCCCACCTGCCCGCCCACGATGCGCTAGGCGCAGCTCAGACGCAGACCGGACCGGCCCTCCTGCCCGACAGAAGCTGGCCCGAAGCCACCGGGAGCCACCATTGAGTTGGCACGGCCCCTAAGACCCAGCAACGCCACCCCTCGCCCCCACGCCACCGTCCGAGCTCAGGACCCCGCCCCAGGTGGCCGGCAGGCCCGGGGAAGCGGCCTGGGCCCTCGATCCCGCTCCCGCCTCGGGCCATGGCGAAACGGCGGAGGGTCGGCTTTTTCCGTATGGAGCTGTGGAGAGCCAGCCCGGCAGACAGGTGGCGGCGACGGGGCTGGGCTGCAGTGGGGGCGGCCAGGTGCAGGTCGAGGGGCTCAAGGGGCGCACGGACGGCCCCCGGGTCCGCGGCCACGTCTGGTTCCCGTCAGGCCACCCCCGGAGCGTCTGGTGTGCCTCTGCCTTCCAGGGACGCCTTCTGGCCGCCTGGCCGCTCAGGCAGGCGGGGAGCGCCCCATCAGACGCTGGCTGTGGTGGGAGAGACCTGAGGAGGTGGGGCTTGCAGCTGTGCCGGGCGGGGGCGGAGATAGCCGCGAACGCCGCGAGCGACAAAAGGAGAAGGCGGAGAGGCGGAGCGGGAGGCAAAAAGCCTAGAGCACCCGGTCTTCCCTAGAGGTCTCCCATCCGAGTTCTAACCGGGCCCGACCCTGCTTAGCTTCCGCGCTCGCGGCGAGATCGGGCCCTTCTAGGCCGCTTCGGCAGTGGATGCCGGCGGGGTCGCGGGCTGCCTCTTGAGGCGCAGCTTAGCAGGCGCTTGGGCCTTACCGTCAGCCCAGCGGCCCGCCCGTCCCGGCAGGGCCCCGCCGCCCGCCTAGGCAGGGGAACGGAGGTCTCGGGCACCTGGGGGTGGCGGAGGTGCTGGCGACCACCCAGCCCAGGGCGGGCGGGAGCCAGCAAACTTTTCGGCGCTTGGCGCCCCGCCCCAGATCCCGCAGGACGCTCACGGGGATGTGGCCCAGGAGGCTTCCGGGCCCGGGGACCGCGGGCCCTTGGGCATCCCACCTGCCCGCCCACGATGCGCTAGGCGCAGCTCAGACGCAGACCGGACCGGCCCTCCTGCCCGACAGAAGCTGGCCCGAAGCCACCGGGAGCCACCATTGAGTTGGCACGGCCCCTAAGACCCAGCAACGCCACCCCTCGCCCCCACGCCACCGTCCGAGCTCAGGACCCCGCCCCAGGTGGCCGGCAGGCCCGGGGAAGCGGCCTGGGCCCTCGATCCCGCTCCCGCCTCGGGCCATGGCGAAACGGCGGAGGGGCGGCTTTTTCCGTATGGAGCTGTGGAGAGCCAGCCCGGCAGACAGGTGGCGGCGACGGGGCTGGGCTGCAGTGGGGGCGGCCAGGTGCAGGTCGAGGGGCTCAAGGGGCGCACGGACGGCCCCCGGGTCCGCGGCCACGTCTGGTTCCCGTCAGGCCACCCCCGGAGCGTCTGGTGTGCCTCTGCCTTCCAGGGACGCCTTCTGGCCGCCTGGCCGCTCAGGCAGGCGGGGAGCGCCCCATCAGACGCTGGCTGTGGTGGGAGAGACCTGAGGAGGTGGGGCTTGCAGCTGTGCCGGGCGGGGGCGGAGATAGCCGCGAACGCCGCGAGCGACAAAAGGAGAAGGCGGAGAGGCGGAGCGGGAGGCAAAAAGCCTAGAGCACCCGGTCTTCCCTAGAGGTCTCCCATCCGAGTTCTAACCGGGCCCGACCCTGCTTAGCTTCCGCGCTCGCGGCGAGATCGGGCCCTTCTAGGCCGCTTCGGCAGTGGATGCCGGCGGGCTCGCGGGCTGCCTCTTGAGGCGCAGCTTAGCAGGCGCTTGGGCCTTACCGTCAGCCCAGCGGCCCGCCCGTCCCGGCAGGGCCCCGCCGCCCGCCTAGGCAGGGGAACGGAGGTCTCGGGCACCTGGGGGTGGCGGAGGTGCTGGCGACCACCCAGCCCAGGGCGGGCGGGAGCCAGCAAACTTTTCGGCGCTTGGCGCCCCGCCCCAGATCCCGCAGGACGCTCACGGGGATGTGGCCCAGGAGGCTTCCGGGCCCGGGGACCGCGGGCCCTTGGGCATCCCACCTGCCCGCCCACGATGCGCTAGGCGCAGCTCAGACGCAGACCGGACCGGCCCTCCTGCCCGACAGAAGCTGGCCCGAAGCCACCGGGAGCCACCATTGAGTTGGCACGGCCCCTAAGACCCAGCAACGCCACCCCTCGCCCCCACGCCACCGTCCGAGCTCAGGACCCCGCCCCAGGTGGCCGGCAGGCCCGGGGAAGCGGCCTGGGCCCTCGATCCCGCTCCCGCCTCGGGCCATGGCGAAACGGCGGAGGGGCGGCTTTTTCCGTATGGAGCTGTGGAGAGCCAGCCCGGCAGACAGGTGGCGGCGACGGGGCTGGGCTGCAGTGGGGGCGGCCAGGTGCAGGTCGAGGGGCTCAAGGGGCGCACGGACGGCCCCCGGGTCCGCGGCCACGTCTGGTTCCCGTCAGGCCACCCCCGGAGCGTCTGGTGTGCCTCTGCCTTCCAGGGACGCCTTCTGGCCGCCTGGCCGCTCAGGCAGGCGGGGAGCGCCCCATCAGACGCTGGCTGTGGTGGGAGAGACCTGAGGAGGTGGGGCTTGCAGCTGTGCCGGGCGGGGGCGGAGATAGCCGCGAACGCCGCGAGCGACAAAAGGAGAAGGCGGAGAGGCGGAGCGGGAGGCAAAAAGCCTAGAGCACCCGGTCTTCCCTAGAGGTCTCCCATCCGAGTTCTAACCGGGCCCGACCCTGCTTAGCTTCCGCGCTCGCGGCGAGATCGGGCCCTTCTAGGCCGCTTCGGCAGTGGATGCCGGCGGGGTCGCGGGCTGCCTCTTGAGGCGCAGCTTAGCAGGCGCTTGGGCCTTACCGTCAGCCCAGCGGCCCGCCCGTCCCGGCAGGGCCCCGCCGCCCGCCTAGGCAGGGGAACGGAGGTCTCGGGCACCTGGGGGTGGCGGAGGTGCTGGCGACCACCCAGCCCAGGGCGGGCGGGAGCCAGCAAACTTTTCGGCGCTTGGCGCCCCGCCCCAGATCCCGCAGGACGCTCACGGGGATGTGGCCCAGGAGGCTTCCGGGCCCGGGGACCGCGGGCCCTTGGGCATCCCACCTGCCCGCCCACGATGCGCTAGGCGCAGCTCAGACGCAGACCGGACCGGCCCTCCTGCCCGACAGAAGCTGGCCCGAAGCCACCGGGAGCCACCATTGAGTTGGCACGGCCCCTAAGACCCAGCAACGCCACCCCTCGCCCCCACGCCACCGTCCGAGCTCAGGACCCCGCCCCAGGTGGCCGGCAGGCCCGGGGAAGCGGCCTGGGCCCTCGATCCCGCTCCCGCCTCGGGCCATGGCGAAACGGCGGAGGGTCGGCTTTTTCCGTATGGAGCTGTGGAGAGCCAGCCCGGCAGACAGGTGGCGGCGACGGGGCTGGGCTGCAGTGGGGGCGGCCAGGTGCAGGTCGAGGGGCTCAAGGGGCGCACGGACGGCCCCCGGGTCCGCGGCCACGTCTGGTTCCCGTCAGGCCACCCCCGGAGCGTCTGGTGTGCCTCTGCCTTCCAGGGACGCCTTCTGGCCGCCTGGCCGCTCAGGCAGGCGGGGAGCGCCCCATCAGACGCTGGCTGTGGTGGGAGAGACCTGAGGAGGTGGGGCTTGCAGCTGTGCCGGGCGGGGGCGGAGATAGCCGCGAACGCCGCGAGCGACAAAAGGAGAAGGCGGAGAGGCGGAGCGGGAGGCAAAAAGCCTAGAGCACCCGGTCTTCCCTAGAGGTCTCCCATCCGAGTTCTAACCGGGCCCGACCCTGCTTAGCTTCCGCGCTCGCGGCGAGATCGGGCCCTTCTAGGCCGCTTCGGCAGTGGATGCCGGCGGGGTCGCGGGCTGCCTCTTGAGGCGCAGCTTAGCAGGCGCTTGGGCCTTACCGTCAGCCCAGCGGCCCGCCCGTCCCGGCAGGGCCCCGCCGCCCGCCTAGGCAGGGGAACGGAGGTCTCGGGCACCTGGGGGTGGCGGAGGTGCTGGCGACCACCCAGCCCAGGGCGGGCGGGAGCCAGCAAACTTTTCGGCGCTTGGCGCCCCGCCCCAGATCCCGCAGGACGCTCACGGGGATGTGGCCCAGGAGGCTTCCGGGCCCGGGGACCGCGGGCCCTTGGGCATCCCACCTGCCCGCCCACGATGCGCTAGGCGCAGCTCAGACGCAGACCGGACCGGCCCTCCTGCCCGACAGAAGCTGGCCCGAAGCCACCGGGAGCCACCATTGAGTTGGCACGGCCCCTAAGACCCAGCAACGCCACCCCTCGCCCCCACGCCACCGTCCGAGCTCAGGACCCCGCCCCAGGTGGCCGGCAGGCCCGGGGAAGCGGCCTGGGCCCTCGATCCCGCTCCCGCCTCGGGCCATGGCGAAACGGCGGAGGGTCGGCTTTTTCCGTATGGAGCTGTGGAGAGCCAGCCCGGCAGACAGGTGGCGGTGACGGGGCTGGGCTGCAGTGGGGGCGGCCAGGTGCAGGTCGAGGGGCTCAAGGGGCGCACGGACGGCCCCCGGGTCCGCGGCCACGTCTGGTTCCCGTCAGGCCACCCCCGGAGCGTCTGGTGTGCCTCTGCCTTCCAGGGACGCCTTCTGGCCGCCTGGCCGCTCAGGCAGGCGGGGAGCGCCCCATCAGACGCTGGCTGTGGTGGGAGAGACCTGAGGAGGTGGGGCTTGCAGCTGTGCCGGGCGGGGGCGGAGATAGCCGCGAACGCCGCGAGCGACAAAAGGAGAAGGCGGAGAGGCGGAGCGGGAGGCAAAAAGCCTAGAGCACCCGGTCTTCCCTAGAGGTCTCCCATCCGAGTTCTAACCGGGCCCGACCCTGCTTAGCTTCCGCGCTCGCGGCGAGATCGGGCCCTTCTAGGCCGCTTCGGCAGTGGATGCCGGCGGGGTCGCGGGCTGCCTCTTGAGGCGCAGCTTAGCAGGCGCTTGGGCCTTACCGTCAGCCCAGCGGCCCGCCCGTCCCGGCAGGGCCCCGCCGCCCGCCTAGGCAGGGGAACGGAGGTCTCGGGCACCTGGGGGTGGCGGAGGTGCTGGCGACCACCCAGCCCAGGGCGGGCGGGAGCCAGCAAACTTTTCGGCGCTTGGCGCCCCGCCCCAGATCCCGCAGGACGCTCACGGGGATGTGGCCCAGGAGGCTTCCGGGCCCGGGGACCGCGGGCCCTTGGGCATCCCACCTGCCCGCCCACGATGCGCTAGGCGCAGCTCAGACGCAGACCGGACCGGCCCTCCTGCCCGACAGAAGCTGGCCCGAAGCCACCGGGAGCCACCATTGAGTTGGCACGGCCCCTAAGACCCAGCAACGCCACCCCTCGCCCCCACGCCACCGTCCGAGCTCAGGACCCCGCCCCAGGTGGCCGGCAGGCCCGGGGAAGCGGCCTGGGCCCTCGATCCCGCTCCCGCCTCGGGCCATGGCGAAACGGCGGAGGGGCGGCTTTTTCCGTATGGAGCTGTGGAGAGCCAGCCCGGCAGACAGGTGGCGGCGACGGGGCTGGGCTGCAGTGGGGGCGGCCAGGTGCAGGTCGAGGGGCTCAAGGGGCGCACGGACGGCCCCCGGGTCCGCGGCCACGTCTGGTTCCCGTCAGGCCACCCCCGGAGCGTCTGGTGTGCCTCTGCCTTCCAGGGACGCCTTCTGGCCGCCTGGCCGCTCAGGCAGGCGGGGAGCGCCCCATCAGACGCTGGCTGTGGTGGGAGAGACCTGAGGAGGTGGGGCTTGCAGCTGTGCCGGGCGGGGGCGGAGATAGCCGCGAACGCCGCGAGCGACAAAAGGAGAAGGCGGAGAGGCGGAGCGGGAGGCAAAAAGCCTAGAGCACCCGGTCTTCCCTAGAGGTCTCCCATCCGAGTTCTAACCGGGCCCGACCCTGCTTAGCTTCCGCGCTCGCGGCGAGATCGGGCCCTTCTAGGCCGCTTCGGCAGTGGATGCCGGCGGGGTCGCGGGCTGCCTCTTGAGGCGCAGCTTAGCAGGCGCTTGGGCCTTACCGTCAGCCCAGCGGCCCGCCCGTCCCGGCAGGGCCCCGCCGCCCGCCTAGGCAGGGGAACGGAGGTCTCGGGCACCTGGGGGTGGCGGAGGTGCTGGCGACCACCCAGCCCAGGGCGGGCGGGAGCCAGCAAACTTTTCGGCGCTTGGCGCCCCGCCCCAGATCCCGCAGGACGCTCACGGGGATGTGGCCCAGGAGGCTTCCGGGCCCGGGGACCGCGGGCCCTTGGGCATCCCACCTGCCCGCCCACGATGCGCTAGGCGCAGCTCAGACGCAGACCGGACCGGCCCTCCTGCCCGACAGAAGCTGGCCCGAAGCCACCGGGAGCCACCATTGAGTTGGCACGGCCCCTAAGACCCAGCAACGCCACCCCTCGCCCCCACGCCACCGTCCGAGCTCAGGACCCCGCCCCAGGTGGCCGGCAGGCCCGGGGAAGCGGCCTGGGCCCTCGATCCCGCTCCCGCCTCGGGCCATGGCGAAACGGCGGAGGGTCGGCTTTTTCCGTATGGAGCTGTGGAGAGCCAGCCCGGCAGACAGGTGGCGGCGACGGGGCTGGGCTGCAGTGGGGGCGGCCAGGTGCAGGTCGAGGGGCTCAAGGGGCGCACGGACGGCCCCCGGGTCCGCGGCCACGTCTGGTTCCCGTCAGGCCACCCCCGGAGCGTCTGGTGTGCCTCTGCCTTCCAGGGACGCCTTCTGGCCGCCTGGCCGCTCAGGCAGGCGGGGAGCGCCCCATCAGACGCTGGCTGTGGTGGGAGAGACCTGAGGAGGTGGGGCTTGCAGCTGTGCCGGGCGGGGGCGGAGATAGCCGCGAACGCCGCGAGCGACAAAAGGAGAAGGCGGAGAGGCGGAGCGGGAGGCAAAAAGCCTAGAGCACCCGGTCTTCCCTAGAGGTCTCCCATCCGAGTTCTAACCGGGCCCGACCCTGCTTAGCTTCCGCGCTCGCGGCGAGATCGGGCCCTTCTAGGCCGCTTCGGCAGTGGATGCCGGCGGGGTCGCGGGCTGCCTCTTGAGGCGCAGCTTAGCAGGCGCTTGGGCCTTACCGTCAGCCCAGCGGCCCGCCCGTCCCGGCAGGGCCCCGCCGCCCGCCTAGGCAGGGGAACGGAGGTCTCGGGCACCTGGGGGTGGCGGAGGTGCTGGCGACCACCCAGCCCAGGGCGGGCGGGAGCCAGCAAACTTTTCGGCGCTTGGCGCCCCGCCCCAGATCCCGCAGGACGCTCACGGGGATGTGGCCCAGGAGGCTTCCGGGCCCGGGGACCGCGGGCCCTTGGGCATCCCACCTGCCCGCCCACGATGCGCTAGGCGCAGCTCAGACGCAGACCGGACCGGCCCTCCTGCCCGACAGAAGCTGGCCCGAAGCCACCGGGAGCCACCATTGAGTTGGCACGGCCCCTAAGACCCAGCAACGCCACCCCTCGCCCCCACGCCACCGTCCGAGCTCAGGACCCCGCCCCAGGTGGCCGGCAGGCCCGGGGAAGCGGCCTGGGCCCTCGATCCCGCTCCCGCCTCGGGCCATGGCGAAACGGCGGAGGGTCGGCTTTTTCCGTATGGAGCTGTGGAGAGCCAGCCCGGCAGACAGGTGGCGGTGACGGGGCTGGGCTGCAGTGGGGGCGGCCAGGTGCAGGTCGAGGGGCTCAAGGGGCGCACGGACGGCCCCCGGGTCCGCGGCCACGTCTGGTTCCCGTCAGGCCACCCCCGGAGCGTCTGGTGTGCCTCTGCCTTCCAGGGACGCCTTCTGGCCGCCTGGCCGCTCAGGCAGGCGGGGAGCGCCCCATCAGACGCTGGCTGTGGTGGGAGAGACCTGAGGAGGTGGGGCTTGCAGCTGTGCCGGGCGGGGGCGGAGATAGCCGCGAACGCCGCGAGCGACAAAAGGAGAAGGCGGAGAGGCGGAGCGGGAGGCAAAAAGCCTAGAGCACCCGGTCTTCCCTAGAGGTCTCCCATCCGAGTTCTAACCGGGCCCGACCCTGCTTAGCTTCCGCGCTCGCGGCGAGATCGGGCCCTTCTAGGCCGCTTCGGCAGTGGATGCCGGCGGGGTCGCGGGCTGCCTCTTGAGGCGCAGCTTAGCAGGCGCTTGGGCCTTACCGTCAGCCCAGCGGCCCGCCCGTCCCGGCAGGGCCCCGCCGCCCGCCTAGGCAGGGGAACGGAGGTCTCGGGCACCTGGGGGTGGCGGAGGTGCTGGCGACCACCCAGCCCAGGGCGGGCGGGAGCCAGCAAACTTTTCGGCGCTTGGCGCCCCGCCCCAGATCCCGCAGGACGCTCACGGGGATGTGGCCCAGGAGGCTTCCGGGCCCGGGGACCGCGGGCCCTTGGGCATCCCACCTGCCCGCCCACGATGCGCTAGGCGCAGCTCAGACGCAGACCGGACCGGCCCTCCTGCCCGACAGAAGCTGGCCCGAAGCCACCGGGAGCCACCATTGAGTTGGCACGGCCCCTAAGACCCAGCAACGCCACCCCTCGCCCCCACGCCACCGTCCGAGCTCAGGACCCCGCCCCAGGTGGCCGGCAGGCCCGGGGAAGCGGCCTGGGCCCTCGATCCCGCTCCCGCCTCGGGCCATGGCGAAACGGCGGAGGGTCGGCTTTTTCCGTATGGAGCTGTGGAGAGCCAGCCCGGCAGACAGGTGGCGGCGACGGGGCTGGGCTGCAGTGGGGGCGGCCAGGTGCAGGTCGAGGGGCTCAAGGGGCGCACGGACGGCCCCCGGGTCCGCGGCCACGTCTGGTTCCCGTCAGGCCACCCCCGGAGCGTCTGGTGTGCCTCTGCCTTCCAGGGACGCCTTCTGGCCGCCTGGCCGCTCAGGCAGGCGGGGAGCGCCCCATCAGACGCTGGCTGTGGTGGGAGAGACCTGAGGAGGTGGGGCTTGCAGCTGTGCCGGGCGGGGGCGGAGATAGCCGCGAACGCCGCGAGCGACAAAAGGAGAAGGCGGAGAGGCGGAGCGGGAGGCAAAAAGCCTAGAGCACCCGGTCTTCCCTAGAGGTCTCCCATCCGAGTTCTAACCGGGCCCGACCCTGCTTAGCTTCCGCGCTCGCGGCGAGATCGGGCCCTTCTAGGCCGCTTCGGCAGTGGATGCCGGCGGGCTCGCGGGCTGCCTCTTGAGGCGCAGCTTAGCAGGCGCTTGGGCCTTACCGTCAGCCCAGCGGCCCGCCCGTCCCGGCAGGGCCCCGCCGCCCGCCTAGGCAGGGGAACGGAGGTCTCGGGCACCTGGGGGTGGCGGAGGTGCTGGCGACCACCCAGCCCAGGGCGGGCGGGAGCCAGCAAACTTTTCGGCGCTTGGCGCCCCGCCCCAGATCCCGCAGGACGCTCACGGGGATGTGGCCCAGGAGGCTTCCGGGCCCGGGGACCGCGGGCCCTTGGGCATCCCACCTGCCCGCCCACGATGCGCTAGGCGCAGCTCAGACGCAGACCGGACCGGCCCTCCTGCCCGACAGAAGCTGGCCCGAAGCCACCGGGAGCCACCATTGAGTTGGCACGGCCCCTAAGACCCAGCAACGCCACCCCTCGCCCCCACGCCACCGTCCGAGCTCAGGACCCCGCCCCAGGTGGCCGGCAGGCCCGGGGAAGCGGCCTGGGCCCTCGATCCCGCTCCCGCCTCGGGCCATGGCGAAACGGCGGAGGGGCGGCTTTTTCCGTATGGAGCTGTGGAGAGCCAGCCCGGCAGACAGGTGGCGGCGACGGGGCTGGGCTGCAGTGGGGGCGGCCAGGTGCAGGTCGAGGGGCTCAAGGGGCGCACGGACGGCCCCCGGGTCCGCGGCCACGTCTGGTTCCCGTCAGGCCACCCCCGGAGCGTCTGGTGTGCCTCTGCCTTCCAGGGACGCCTTCTGGCCGCCTGGCCGCTCAGGCAGGCGGGGAGCGCCCCATCAGACGCTGGCTGTGGTGGGAGAGACCTGAGGAGGTGGGGCTTGCAGCTGTGCCGGGCGGGGGCGGAGATAGCCGCGAACGCCGCGAGCGACAAAAGGAGAAGGCGGAGAGGCGGAGCGGGAGGCAAAAAGCCTAGAGCACCCGGTCTTCCCTAGAGGTCTCCCATCCGAGTTCTAACCGGGCCCGACCCTGCTTAGCTTCCGCGCTCGCGGCGAGATCGGGCCCTTCTAGGCCGCTTCGGCAGTGGATGCCGGCGGGGTCGCGGGCTGCCTCTTGAGGCGCAGCTTAGCAGGCGCTTGGGCCTTACCGTCAGCCCAGCGGCCCGCCCGTCCCGGCAGGGCCCCGCCGCCCGCCTAGGCAGGGGAACGGAGGTCTCGGGCACCTGGGGGTGGCGGAGGTGCTGGCGACCACCCAGCCCAGGGCGGGCGGGAGCCAGCAAACTTTTCGGCGCTTGGCGCCCCGCCCCAGATCCCGCAGGACGCTCACGGGGATGTGGCCCAGGAGGCTTCCGGGCCCGGGGACCGCGGGCCCTTGGGCATCCCACCTGCCCGCCCACGATGCGCTAGGCGCAGCTCAGACGCAGACCGGACCGGCCCTCCTGCCCGACAGAAGCTGGCCCGAAGCCACCGGGAGCCACCATTGAGTTGGCACGGCCCCTAAGACCCAGCAACGCCACCCCTCGCCCCCACGCCACCGTCCGAGCTCAGGACCCCGCCCCAGGTGGCCGGCAGGCCCGGGGAAGCGGCCTGGGCCCTCGATCCCGCTCCCGCCTCGGGCCATGGCGAAACGGCGGAGGGTCGGCTTTTTCCGTATGGAGCTGTGGAGAGCCAGCCCGGCAGACAGGTGGCGGCGACGGGGCTGGGCTGCAGTGGGGGCGGCCAGGTGCAGGTCGAGGGGCTCAAGGGGCGCACGGACGGCCCCCGGGTCCGCGGCCACGTCTGGTTCCCGTCAGGCCACCCCCGGAGCGTCTGGTGTGCCTCTGCCTTCCAGGGACGCCTTCTGGCCGCCTGGCCGCTCAGGCAGGCGGGGAGCGCCCCATCAGACGCTGGCTGTGGTGGGAGAGACCTGAGGAGGTGGGGCTTGCAGCTGTGCCGGGCGGGGGCGGAGATAGCCGCGAACGCCGCGAGCGACAAAAGGAGAAGGCGGAGAGGCGGAGCGGGAGGCAAAAAGCCTAGAGCACCCGGTCTTCCCTAGAGGTCTCCCATCCGAGTTCTAACCGGGCCCGACCCTGCTTAGCTTCCGCGCTCGCGGCGAGATCGGGCCCTTCTAGGCCGCTTCGGCAGTGGATGCCGGCGGGGTCGCGGGCTGCCTCTTGAGGCGCAGCTTAGCAGGCGCTTGGGCCTTACCGTCAGCCCAGCGGCCCGCCCGTCCCGGCAGGGCCCCGCCGCCCGCCTAGGCAGGGGAACGGAGGTCTCGGGCACCTGGGGGTGGCGGAGGTGCTGGCGACCACCCAGCCCAGGGCGGGCGGGAGCCAGCAAACTTTTCGGCGCTTGGCGCCCCGCCCCAGATCCCGCAGGACGCTCACGGGGATGTGGCCCAGGAGGCTTCCGGGCCCGGGGACCGCGGGCCCTTGGGCATCCCACCTGCCCGCCCACGATGCGCTAGGCGCAGCTCAGACGCAGACCGGACCGGCCCTCCTGCCCGACAGAAGCTGGCCCGAAGCCACCGGGAGCCACCATTGAGTTGGCACGGCCCCTAAGACCCAGCAACGCCACCCCTCGCCCCCACGCCACCGTCCGAGCTCAGGACCCCGCCCCAGGTGGCCGGCAGGCCCGGGGAAGCGGCCTGGGCCCTCGATCCCGCTCCCGCCTCGGGCCATGGCGAAACGGCGGAGGGTCGGCTTTTTCCGTATGGAGCTGTGGAGAGCCAGCCCGGCAGACAGGTGGCGGCGACGGGGCTGGGCTGCAGTGGGGGCGGCCAGGTGCAGGTCGAGGGGCTCAAGGGGCGCACGGACGGCCCCCGGGTCCGCGGCCACGTCTGGTTCCCGTCAGGCCACCCCCGGAGCGTCTGGTGTGCCTCTGCCTTCCAGGGACGCCTTCTGGCCGCCTGGCCGCTCAGGCAGGCGGGGAGCGCCCCATCAGACGCTGGCTGTGGTGGGAGAGACCTGAGGAGGTGGGGCTTGCAGCTGTGCCGGGCGGGGGCGGAGATAGCCGCGAACGCCGCGAGCGACAAAAGGAGAAGGCGGAGAGGCGGAGCGGGAGGCAAAAAGCCTAGAGCACCCGGTCTTCCCTAGAGGTCTCCCATCCGAGTTCTAACCGGGCCCGACCCTGCTTAGCTTCCGCGCTCGCGGCGAGATCGGGCCCTTCTAGGCCGCTTCGGCAGTGGATGCCGGCGGGCTCGCGGGCTGCCTCTTGAGGCGCAGCTTAGCAGGCGCTTGGGCCTTACCGTCAGCCCAGCGGCCCGCCCGTCCCGGCAGGGCCCCGCCGCCCGCCTAGGCAGGGGAACGGAGGTCTCGGGCACCTGGGGGTGGCGGAGGTGCTGGCGACCACCCAGCCCAGGGCGGGCGGGAGCCAGCAAACTTTTCGGCGCTTGGCGCCCCGCCCCAGATCCCGCAGGACGCTCACGGGGATGTGGCCCAGGAGGCTTCCGGGCCCGGGGACCGCGGGCCCTTGGGCATCCCACCTGCCCGCCCACGATGCGCTAGGCGCAGCTCAGACGCAGACCGGACCGGCCCTCCTGCCCGACAGAAGCTGGCCCGAAGCCACCGGGAGCCACCATTGAGTTGGCACGGCCCCTAAGACCCAGCAACGCCACCCCTCGCCCCCACGCCACCGTCCGAGCTCAGGACCCCGCCCCAGGTGGCCGGCAGGCCCGGGGAAGCGGCCTGGGCCCTCGATCCCGCTCCCGCCTCGGGCCATGGCGAAACGGCGGAGGGGCGGCTTTTTCCGTATGGAGCTGTGGAGAGCCAGCCCGGCAGACAGGTGGCGGCGACGGGGCTGGGCTGCAGTGGGGGCGGCCAGGTGCAGGTCGAGGGGCTCAAGGGGCGCACGGACGGCCCCCGGGTCCGCGGCCACGTCTGGTTCCCGTCAGGCCACCCCCGGAGCGTCTGGTGTGCCTCTGCCTTCCAGGGACGCCTTCTGGCCGCCTGGCCGCTCAGGCAGGCGGGGAGCGCCCCATCAGACGCTGGCTGTGGTGGGAGAGACCTGAGGAGGTGGGGCTTGCAGCTGTGCCGGGCGGGGGCGGAGATAGCCGCGAACGCCGCGAGCGACAAAAGGAGAAGGCGGAGAGGCGGAGCGGGAGGCAAAAAGCCTAGAGCACCCGGTCTTCCCTAGAGGTCTCCCATCCGAGTTCTAACCGGGCCCGACCCTGCTTAGCTTCCGCGCTCGCGGCGAGATCGGGCCCTTCTAGGCCGCTTCGGCAGTGGATGCCGGCGGGGTCGCGGGCTGCCTCTTGAGGCGCAGCTTAGCAGGCGCTTGGGCCTTACCGTCAGCCCAGCGGCCCGCCCGTCCCGGCAGGGCCCCGCCGCCCGCCTAGGCAGGGGAACGGAGGTCTCGGGCACCTGGGGGTGGCGGAGGTGCTGGCGACCACCCAGCCCAGGGCGGGCGGGAGCCAGCAAACTTTTCGGCGCTTGGCGCCCCGCCCCAGATCCCGCAGGACGCTCACGGGGATGTGGCCCAGGAGGCTTCCGGGCCCGGGGACCGCGGGCCCTTGGGCATCCCACCTGCCCGCCCACGATGCGCTAGGCGCAGCTCAGACGCAGACCGGACCGGCCCTCCTGCCCGACAGAAGCTGGCCCGAAGCCACCGGGAGCCACCATTGAGTTGGCACGGCCCCTAAGACCCAGCAACGCCACCCCTCGCCCCCACGCCACCGTCCGAGCTCAGGACCCCGCCCCAGGTGGCCGGCAGGCCCGGGGAAGCGGCCTGGGCCCTCGATCCCGCTCCCGCCTCGGGCCATGGCGAAACGGCGGAGGGTCGGCTTTTTCCGTATGGAGCTGTGGAGAGCCAGCCCGGCAGACAGGTGGCGGCGACGGGGCTGGGCTGCAGTGGGGGCGGCCAGGTGCAGGTCGAGGGGCTCAAGGGGCGCACGGACGGCCCCCGGGTCCGCGGCCACGTCTGGTTCCCGTCAGGCCACCCCCGGAGCGTCTGGTGTGCCTCTGCCTTCCAGGGACGCCTTCTGGCCGCCTGGCCGCTCAGGCAGGCGGGGAGCGCCCCATCAGACGCTGGCTGTGGTGGGAGAGACCTGAGGAGGTGGGGCTTGCAGCTGTGCCGGGCGGGGGCGGAGATAGCCGCGAACGCCGCGAGCGACAAAAGGAGAAGGCGGAGAGGCGGAGCGGGAGGCAAAAAGCCTAGAGCACCCGGTCTTCCCTAGAGGTCTCCCATCCGAGTTCTAACCGGGCCCGACCCTGCTTAGCTTCCGCGCTCGCGGCGAGATCGGGCCCTTCTAGGCCGCTTCGGCAGTGGATGCCGGCGGGGTCGCGGGCTGCCTCTTGAGGCGCAGCTTAGCAGGCGCTTGGGCCTTACCGTCAGCCCAGCGGCCCGCCCGTCCCGGCAGGGCCCCGCCGCCCGCCTAGGCAGGGGAACGGAGGTCTCGGGCACCTGGGGGTGGCGGAGGTGCTGGCGACCACCCAGCCCAGGGCGGGCGGGAGCCAGCAAACTTTTCGGCGCTTGGCGCCCCGCCCCAGATCCCGCAGGACGCTCACGGGGATGTGGCCCAGGAGGCTTCCGGGCCCGGGGACCGCGGGCCCTTGGGCATCCCACCTGCCCGCCCACGATGCGCTAGGCGCAGCTCAGACGCAGACCGGACCGGCCCTCCTGCCCGACAGAAGCTGGCCCGAAGCCACCGGGAGCCACCATTGAGTTGGCACGGCCCCTAAGACCCAGCAACGCCACCCCTCGCCCCCACGCCACCGTCCGAGCTCAGGACCCCGCCCCAGGTGGCCGGCAGGCCCGGGGAAGCGGCCTGGGCCCTCGATCCCGCTCCCGCCTCGGGCCATGGCGAAACGGCGGAGGGTCGGCTTTTTCCGTATGGAGCTGTGGAGAGCCAGCCCGGCAGACAGGTGGCGGCGACGGGGCTGGGCTGCAGTGGGGGCGGCCAGGTGCAGGTCGAGGGGCTCAAGGGGCGCACGGACGGCCCCCGGGTCCGCGGCCACGTCTGGTTCCCGTCAGGCCACCCCCGGAGCGTCTGGTGTGCCTCTGCCTTCCAGGGACGCCTTCTGGCCGCCTGGCCGCTCAGGCAGGCGGGGAGCGCCCCATCAGACGCTGGCTGTGGTGGGAGAGACCTGAGGAGGTGGGGCTTGCAGCTGTGCCGGGCGGGGGCGGAGATAGCCGCGAACGCCGCGAGCGACAAAAGGAGAAGGCGGAGAGGCGGAGCGGGAGGCAAAAAGCCTAGAGCACCCGGTCTTCCCTAGAGGTCTCCCATCCGAGTTCTAACCGGGCCCGACCCTGCTTAGCTTCCGCGCTCGCGGCGAGATCGGGCCCTTCTAGGCCGCTTCGGCAGTGGATGCCGGCGGGCTCGCGGGCTGCCTCTTGAGGCGCAGCTTAGCAGGCGCTTGGGCCTTACCGTCAGCCCAGCGGCCCGCCCGTCCCGGCAGGGCCCCGCCGCCCGCCTAGGCAGGGGAACGGAGGTCTCGGGCACCTGGGGGTGGCGGAGGTGCTGGCGACCACCCAGCCCAGGGCGGGCGGGAGCCAGCAAACTTTTCGGCGCTTGGCGCCCCGCCCCAGATCCCGCAGGACGCTCACGGGGATGTGGCCCAGGAGGCTTCCGGGCCCGGGGACCGCGGGCCCTTGGGCATCCCACCTGCCCGCCCACGATGCGCTAGGCGCAGCTCAGACGCAGACCGGACCGGCCCTCCTGCCCGACAGAAGCTGGCCCGAAGCCACCGGGAGCCACCATTGAGTTGGCACGGCCCCTAAGACCCAGCAACGCCACCCCTCGCCCCCACGCCACCGTCCGAGCTCAGGACCCCGCCCCAGGTGGCCGGCAGGCCCGGGGAAGCGGCCTGGGCCCTCGATCCCGCTCCCGCCTCGGGCCATGGCGAAACGGCGGAGGGTCGGCTTTTTCCGTATGGAGCTGTGGAGAGCCAGCCCGGCAGACAGGTGGCGGCGACGGGGCTGGGCTGCAGTGGGGGCGGCCAGGTGCAGGTCGAGGGGCTCAAGGGGCGCACGGACGGCCCCCGGGTCCGCGGCCACGTCTGGTTCCCGTCAGGCCACCCCCGGAGCGTCTGGTGTGCCTCTGCCTTCCAGGGACGCCTTCTGGCCGCCTGGCCGCTCAGGCAGGCGGGGAGCGCCCCATCAGACGCTGGCTGTGGTGGGAGAGACCTGAGGAGGTGGGGCTTGCAGCTGTGCCGGGCGGGGGCGGAGATAGCCGCGAACGCCGCGAGCGACAAAAGGAGAAGGCGGAGAGGCGGAGCGGGAGGCAAAAAGCCTAGAGCACCCGGTCTTCCCTAGAGGTCTCCCATCCGAGTTCTAACCGGGCCCGACCCTGCTTAGCTTCCGCGCTCGCGGCGAGATCGGGCCCTTCTAGGCCGCTTCGGCAGTGGATGCCGGCGGGGTCGCGGGCTGCCTCTTGAGGCGCAGCTTAGCAGGCGCTTGGGCCTTACCGTCAGCCCAGCGGCCCGCCCGTCCCGGCAGGGCCCCGCCGCCCGCCTAGGCAGGGGAACGGAGGTCTCGGGCACCTGGGGGTGGCGGAGGTGCTGGCGACCACCCAGCCCAGGGCGGGCGGGAGCCAGCAAACTTTTCGGCGCTTGGCGCCCCGCCCCAGATCCCGCAGGACGCTCACGGGGATGTGGCCCAGGAGGCTTCCGGGCCCGGGGACCGCGGGTCCTTGGGCATCCCACCTGCCCGCCCACGATGCGCTAGGCGCAGCTCAGACGCAGACCGGACCGGCCCTCCTGCCCGACAGAAGCTGGCCCGAAGCCACCGGGAGCCACCATTGAGTTGGCACGGCCCCTAAGACCCAGCAACGCCACCCCTCGCCCCCACGCCACCGTCCGAGCTCAGGACCCCGCCCCAGGTGGCCGGCAGGCCCGGGGAAGCGGCCTGGGCCCTCGATCCCGCTCCCGCCTCGGGCCATGGCGAAACGGCGGAGGGGCGGCTTTTTCCGTATGGAGCTGTGGAGAGCCAGCCCGGCAGACAGGTGGCGGCGACGGGGCTGGGCTGCAGTGGGGGCGGCCAGGTGCAGGTCGAGGGGCTCAAGGGGCGCACGGACGGCCCCCGGGTCCGCGGCCACGTCTGGTTCCCGTCAGGCCACCCCCGGAGCGTCTGGTGTGCCTCTGCCTTCCAGGGACGCCTTCTGGCCGCCTGGCCGCTCAGGCAGGCGGGGAGCGCCCCATCAGACGCTGGCTGTGGTGGGAGAGACCTGAGGAGGTGGGGCTTGCAGCTGTGCCGGGCGGGGGCGGAGATAGCCGCGAACGCCGCGAGCGACAAAAGGAGAAGGCGGAGAGGCGGAGCGGGAGGCAAAAAGCCTAGAGCACCCGGTCTTCCCTAGAGGTCTCCCATCCGAGTTCTAACCGGGCCCGACCCTGCTTAGCTTCCGCGCTCGCGGCGAGATCGGGCCCTTCTAGGCCGCTTCGGCAGTGGATGCCGGCGGGGTCGCGGGCTGCCTCTTGAGGCGCAGCTTAGCAGGCGCTTGGGCCTTACCGTCAGCCCAGCGGCCCGCCCGTCCCGGCAGGGCCCCGCCGCCCGCCTAGGCAGGGGAACGGAGGTCTCGGGCACCTGGGGGTGGCGGAGGTGCTGGCGACCACCCAGCCCAGGGCGGGCGGGAGCCAGCAAACTTTTCGGCGCTTGGCGCCCCGCCCCAGATCCCGCAGGACGCTCACGGGGATGTGGCCCAGGAGGCTTCCGGGCCCGGGGACCGCGGGCCCTTGGGCATCCCACCTGCCCGCCCACGATGCGCTAGGCGCAGCTCAGACGCAGACCGGACCGGCCCTCCTGCCCGACAGAAGCTGGCCCGAAGCCACCGGGAGCCACCATTGAGTTGGCACGGCCCCTAAGACCCAGCAACGCCACCCCTCGCCCCCACGCCACCGTCCGAGCTCAGGACCCCGCCCCAGGTGGCCGGCAGGCCCGGGGAAGCGGCCTGGGCCCTCGATCCCGCTCCCGCCTCGGGCCATGGCGAAACGGCGGAGGGTCGGCTTTTTCCGTATGGAGCTGTGGAGAGCCAGCCCGGCAGACAGGTGGCGGCGACGGGGCTGGGCTGCAGTGGGGGCGGCCAGGTGCAGGTCGAGGGGCTCAAGGGGCGCACGGACGGCCCCCGGGTCCGCGGCCACGTCTGGTTCCCGTCAGGCCACCCCCGGAGCGTCTGGTGTGCCTCTGCCTTCCAGGGACGCCTTCTGGCCGCCTGGCCGCTCAGGCAGGCGGGGAGCGCCCCATCAGACGCTGGCTGTGGTGGGAGAGACCTGAGGAGGTGGGGCTTGCAGCTGTGCCGGGCGGGGGCGGAGATAGCCGCGAACGCCGCGAGCGACAAAAGGAGAAGGCGGAGAGGCGGAGCGGGAGGCAAAAAGCCTAGAGCACCCGGTCTTCCCTAGAGGTCTCCCATCCGAGTTCTAACCGGGCCCGACCCTGCTTAGCTTCCGCGCTCGCGGCGAGATCGGGCCCTTCTAGGCCGCTTCGGCAGTGGATGCCGGCGGGGTCGCGGGCTGCCTCTTGAGGCGCAGCTTAGCAGGCGCTTGGGCCTTACCGTCAGCCCAGCGGCCCGCCCGTCCCGGCAGGGCCCCGCCGCCCGCCTAGGCAGGGGAACGGAGGTCTCGGGCACCTGGGGGTGGCGGAGGTGCTGGCGACCACCCAGCCCAGGGCGGGCGGGAGCCAGCAAACTTTTCGGCGCTTGGCGCCCCGCCCCAGATCCCGCAGGACGCTCACGGGGATGTGGCCCAGGAGGCTTCCGGGCCCGGGGACCGCGGGCCCTTGGGCATCCCACCTGCCCGCCCACGATGCGCTAGGCGCAGCTCAGACGCAGACCGGACCGGCCCTCCTGCCCGACAGAAGCTGGCCCGAAGCCACCGGGAGCCACCATTGAGTTGGCACGGCCCCTAAGACCCAGCAACGCCACCCCTCGCCCCCACGCCACCGTCCGAGCTCAGGACCCCGCCCCAGGTGGCCGGCAGGCCCGGGGAAGCGGCCTGGGCCCTCGATCCCGCTCCCGCCTCGGGCCATGGCGAAACGGCGGAGGGTCGGCTTTTTCCGTATGGAGCTGTGGAGAGCCAGCCCGGCAGACAGGTGGCGGCGACGGGGCTGGGCTGCAGTGGGGGCGGCCAGGTGCAGGTCGAGGGGCTCAAGGGGCGCACGGACGGCCCCCGGGTCCGCGGCCACGTCTGGTTCCCGTCAGGCCACCCCCGGAGCGTCTGGTGTGCCTCTGCCTTCCAGGGACGCCTTCTGGCCGCCTGGCCGCTCAGGCAGGCGGGGAGCGCCCCATCAGACGCTGGCTGTGGTGGGAGAGACCTGAGGAGGTGGGGCTTGCAGCTGTGCCGGGCGGGGGCGGAGATAGCCGCGAACGCCGCGAGCGACAAAAGGAGAAGGCGGAGAGGCGGAGCGGGAGGCAAAAAGCCTAGAGCACCCGGTCTTCCCTAGAGGTCTCCCATCCGAGTTCTAACCGGGCCCGACCCTGCTTAGCTTCCGCGCTCGCGGCGAGATCGGGCCCTTCTAGGCCGCTTCGGCAGTGGATGCCGGCGGGGTCGCGGGCTGCCTCTTGAGGCGCAGCTTAGCAGGCGCTTGGGCCTTACCGTCAGCCCAGCGGCCCGCCCGTCCCGGCAGGGCCCCGCCGCCCGCCTAGGCAGGGGAACGGAGGTCTCGGGCACCTGGGGGTGGCGGAGGTGCTGGCGACCACCCAGCCCAGGGCGGGCGGGAGCCAGCAAACTTTTCGGCGCTTGGCGCCCCGCCCCAGATCCCGCAGGACGCTCACGGGGATGTGGCCCAGGAGGCTTCCGGGCCCGGGGACCGCGGGCCCTTGGGCATCCCACCTGCCCGCCCACGATGCGCTAGGCGCAGCTCAGACGCAGACCGGACCGGCCCTCCTGCCCGACAGAAGCTGGCCCGAAGCCACCGGGAGCCACCATTGAGTTGGCACGGCCCCTAAGACCCAGCAACGCCACCCCTCGCCCCCACGCCACCGTCCGAGCTCAGGACCCCGCCCCAGGTGGCCGGCAGGCCCGGGGAAGCGGCCTGGGCCCTCGATCCCGCTCCCGCCTCGGGCCATGGCGAAACGGCGGAGGGTCGGCTTTTTCCGTATGGAGCTGTGGAGAGCCAGCCCGGCAGACAGGTGGCGGCGACGGGGCTGGGCTGCAGTGGGGGCGGCCAGGTGCAGGTCGAGGGGCTCAAGGGGCGCACGGACGGCCCCCGGGTCCGCGGCCACGTCTGGTTCCCGTCAGGCCACCCCCGGAGCGTCTGGTGTGCCTCTGCCTTCCAGGGACGCCTTCTGGCCGCCTGGCCGCTCAGGCAGGCGGGGAGCGCCCCATCAGACGCTGGCTGTGGTGGGAGAGACCTGAGGAGGTGGGGCTTGCAGCTGTGCCGGGCGGGGGCGGAGATAGCCGCGAACGCCGCGAGCGACAAAAGGAGAAGGCGGAGAGGCGGAGCGGGAGGCAAAAAGCCTAGAGCACCCGGTCTTCCCTAGAGGTCTCCCATCCGAGTTCTAACCGGGCCCGACCCTGCTTAGCTTCCGCGCTCGCGGCGAGATCGGGCCCTTCTAGGCCGCTTCGGCAGTGGATGCCGGCGGGGTCGCGGGCTGCCTCTTGAGGCGCAGCTTAGCAGGCGCTTGGGCCTTACCGTCAGCCCAGCGGCCCGCCCGTCCCGGCAGGGCCCCGCCGCCCGCCTAGGCAGGGGAACGGAGGTCTCGGGCACCTGGGGGTGGCGGAGGTGCTGGCGACCACCCAGCCCAGGGCGGGCGGGAGCCAGCAAACTTTTCGGCGCTTGGCGCCCCGCCCCAGATCCCGCAGGACGCTCACGGGGATGTGGCCCAGGAGGCTTCCGGGCCCGGGGACCGCGGGCCCTTGGGCATCCCACCTGCCCGCCCACGATGCGCTAGGCGCAGCTCAGACGCAGACCGGACCGGCCCTCCTGCCCGACAGAAGCTGGCCCGAAGCCACCGGGAGCCACCATTGAGTTGGCACGGCCCCTAAGACCCAGCAACGCCACCCCTCGCCCCCACGCCACCGTCCGAGCTCAGGACCCCGCCCCAGGTGGCCGGCAGGCCCGGGGAAGCGGCCTGGGCCCTCGATCCCGCTCCCGCCTCGGGCCATGGCGAAACGGCGGAGGGTCGGCTTTTTCCGTATGGAGCTGTGGAGAGCCAGCCCGGCAGACAGGTGGCGGCGACGGGGCTGGGCTGCAGTGGGGGCGGCCAGGTGCAGGTCGAGGGGCTCAAGGGGCGCACGGACGGCCCCCGGGTCCGCGGCCACGTCTGGTTCCCGTCAGGCCACCCCCGGAGCGTCTGGTGTGCCTCTGCCTTCCAGGGACGCCTTCTGGCCGCCTGGCCGCTCAGGCAGGCGGGGAGCGCCCCATCAGACGCTGGCTGTGGTGGGAGAGACCTGAGGAGGTGGGGCTTGCAGCTGTGCCGGGCGGGGGCGGAGATAGCCGCGAACGCCGCGAGCGACAAAAGGAGAAGGCGGAGAGGCGGAGCGGGAGGCAAAAAGCCTAGAGCACCCGGTCTTCCCTAGAGGTCTCCCATCCGAGTTCTAACCGGGCCCGACCCTGCTTAGCTTCCGCGCTCGCGGCGAGATCGGGCCCTTCTAGGCCGCTTCGGCAGTGGATGCCGGCGGGGTCGCGGGCTGCCTCTTGAGGCGCAGCTTAGCAGGCGCTTGGGCCTTACCGTCAGCCCAGCGGCCCGCCCGTCCCGGCAGGGCCCCGCCGCCCGCCTAGGCAGGGGAACGGAGGTCTCGGGCACCTGGGGGTGGCGGAGGTGCTGGCGACCACCCAGCCCAGGGCGGGCGGGAGCCAGCAAACTTTTCGGCGCTTGGCGCCCCGCCCCAGATCCCGCAGGACGCTCACGGGGATGTGGCCCAGGAGGCTTCCGGGCCCGGGGACCGCGGGCCCTTGGGCATCCCACCTGCCCGCCCACGATGCGCTAGGCGCAGCTCAGACGCAGACCGGACCGGCCCTCCTGCCCGACAGAAGCTGGCCCGAAGCCACCGGGAGCCACCATTGAGTTGGCACGGCCCCTAAGACCCAGCAACGCCACCCCTCGCCCCCACGCCACCGTCCGAGCTCAGGACCCCGCCCCAGGTGGCCGGCAGGCCCGGGGAAGCGGCCTGGGCCCTCGATCCCGCTCCCGCCTCGGGCCATGGCGAAACGGCGGAGGGTCGGCTTTTTCCGTATGGAGCTGTGGAGAGCCAGCCCGGCAGACAGGTGGCGGCGACGGGGCTGGGCTGCAGTGGGGGCGGCCAGGTGCAGGTCGAGGGGCTCAAGGGGCGCACGGACGGCCCCCGGGTCCGCGGCCACGTCTGGTTCCCGTCAGGCCACCCCCGGAGCGTCTGGTGTGCCTCTGCCTTCCAGGGACGCCTTCTGGCCGCCTGGCCGCTCAGGCAGGCGGGGAGCGCCCCATCAGACGCTGGCTGTGGTGGGAGAGACCTGAGGAGGTGGGGCTTGCAGCTGTGCCGGGCGGGGGCGGAGATAGCCGCGAACGCCGCGAGCGACAAAAGGAGAAGGCGGAGAGGCGGAGCGGGAGGCAAAAAGCCTAGAGCACCCGGTCTTCCCTAGAGGTCTCCCATCCGAGTTCTAACCGGGCCCGACCCTGCTTAGCTTCCGCGCTCGCGGCGAGATCGGGCCCTTCTAGGCCGCTTCGGCAGTGGATGCCGGCGGGGTCGCGGGCTGCCTCTTGAGGCGCAGCTTAGCAGGCGCTTGGGCCTTACCGTCAGCCCAGCGGCCCGCCCGTCCCGGCAGGGCCCCGCCGCCCGCCTAGGCAGGGGAACGGAGGTCTCGGGCACCTGGGGGTGGCGGAGGTGCTGGCGACCACCCAGCCCAGGGCGGGCGGGAGCCAGCAAACTTTTCGGCGCTTGGCGCCCCGCCCCAGATCCCGCAGGACGCTCACGGGGATGTGGCCCAGGAGGCTTCCGGGCCCGGGGACCGCGGGCCCTTGGGCATCCCACCTGCCCGCCCACGATGCGCTAGGCGCAGCTCAGACGCAGACCGGACCGGCCCTCCTGCCCGACAGAAGCTGGCCCGAAGCCACCGGGAGCCACCATTGAGTTGGCACGGCCCCTAAGACCCAGCAACGCCACCCCTCGCCCCCACGCCACCGTCCGAGCTCAGGACCCCGCCCCAGGTGGCCGGCAGGCCCGGGGAAGCGGCCTGGGCCCTCGATCCCGCTCCCGCCTCGGGCCATGGCGAAACGGCGGAGGGTCGGCTTTTTCCGTATGGAGCTGTGGAGAGCCAGCCCGGCAGACAGGTGGCGGCGACGGGGCTGGGCTGCAGTGGGGGCGGCCAGGTGCAGGTCGAGGGGCTCAAGGGGCGCACGGACGGCCCCCGGGTCCGCGGCCACGTCTGGTTCCCGTCAGGCCACCCCCGGAGCGTCTGGTGTGCCTCTGCCTTCCAGGGACGCCTTCTGGCCGCCTGGCCGCTCAGGCAGGCGGGGAGCGCCCCATCAGACGCTGGCTGTGGTGGGAGAGACCTGAGGAGGTGGGGCTTGCAGCTGTGCCGGGCGGGGGCGGAGATAGCCGCGAACGCCGCGAGCGACAAAAGGAGAAGGCGGAGAGGCGGAGCGGGAGGCAAAAAGCCTAGAGCACCCGGTCTTCCCTAGAGGTCTCCCATCCGAGTTCTAACCGGGCCCGACCCTGCTTAGCTTCCGCGCTCGCGGCGAGATCGGGCCCTTCTAGGCCGCTTCGGCAGTGGATGCCGGCGGGGTCGCGGGCTGCCTCTTGAGGCGCAGCTTAGCAGGCGCTTGGGCCTTACCGTCAGCCCAGCGGCCCGCCCGTCCCGGCAGGGCCCCGCCGCCCGCCTAGGCAGGGGAACGGAGGTCTCGGGCACCTGGGGGTGGCGGAGGTGCTGGCGACCACCCAGCCCAGGGCGGGCGGGAGCCAGCAAACTTTTCGGCGCTTGGCGCCCCGCCCCAGATCCCGCAGGACGCTCACGGGGATGTGGCCCAGGAGGCTTCCGGGCCCGGGGACCGCGGGCCCTTGGGCATCCCACCTGCCCGCCCACGATGCGCTAGGCGCAGCTCAGACGCAGACCGGACCGGCCCTCCTGCCCGACAGAAGCTGGCCCGAAGCCACCGGGAGCCACCATTGAGTTGGCACGGCCCCTAAGACCCAGCAACGCCACCCCTCGCCCCCACGCCACCGTCCGAGCTCAGGACCCCGCCCCAGGTGGCCGGCAGGCCCGGGGAAGCGGCCTGGGCCCTCGATCCCGCTCCCGCCTCGGGCCATGGCGAAACGGCGGAGGGTCGGCTTTTTCCGTATGGAGCTGTGGAGAGCCAGCCCGGCAGACAGGTGGCGGCGACGGGGCTGGGCTGCAGTGGGGGCGGCCAGGTGCAGGTCGAGGGGCTCAAGGGGCGCACGGACGGCCCCCGGGTCCGCGGCCACGTCTGGTTCCCGTCAGGCCACCCCCGGAGCGTCTGGTGTGCCTCTGCCTTCCAGGGACGCCTTCTGGCCGCCTGGCCGCTCAGGCAGGCGGGGAGCGCCCCATCAGACGCTGGCTGTGGTGGGAGAGACCTGAGGAGGTGGGGCTTGCAGCTGTGCCGGGCGGGGGCGGAGATAGCCGCGAACGCCGCGAGCGACAAAAGGAGAAGGCGGAGAGGCGGAGCGGGAGGCAAAAAGCCTAGAGCACCCGGTCTTCCCTAGAGGTCTCCCATCCGAGTTCTAACCGGGCCCGACCCTGCTTAGCTTCCGCGCTCGCGGCGAGATCGGGCCCTTCTAGGCCGCTTCGGCAGTGGATGCCGGCGGGCTCGCGGGCTGCCTCTTGAGGCGCAGCTTAGCAGGCGCTTGGGCCTTACCGTCAGCCCAGCGGCCCGCCCGTCCCGGCAGGGCCCCGCCGCCCGCCTAGGCAGGGGAACGGAGGTCTCGGGCACCTGGGGGTGGCGGAGGTGCTGGCGACCACCCAGCCCAGGGCGGGCGGGAGCCAGCAAACTTTTCGGCGCTTGGCGCCCCGCCCCAGATCCCGCAGGACGCTCACGGGGATGTGGCCCAGGAGGCTTCCGGGCCCGGGGACCGCGGGCCCTTGGGCATCCCACCTGCCCGCCCACGATGCGCTAGGCGCAGCTCAGACGCAGACCGGACCGGCCCTCCTGCCCGACAGAAGCTGGCCCGAAGCCACCGGGAGCCACCATTGAGTTGGCACGGCCCCTAAGACCCAGCAACGCCACCCCTCGCCCCCACGCCACCGTCCGAGCTCAGGACCCCGCCCCAGGTGGCCGGCAGGCCCGGGGAAGCGGCCTGGGCCCTCGATCCCGCTCCCGCCTCGGGCCATGGCGAAACGGCGGAGGGTCGGCTTTTTCCGTATGGAGCTGTGGAGAGCCAGCCCGGCAGACAGGTGGCGGCGACGGGGCTGGGCTGCAGTGGGGGCGGCCAGGTGCAGGTCGAGGGGCTCAAGGGGCGCACGGACGGCCCCCGGGTCCGCGGCCACGTCTGGTTCCCGTCAGGCCACCCCCGGAGCGTCTGGTGTGCCTCTGCCTTCCAGGGACGCCTTCTGGCCGCCTGGCCGCTCAGGCAGGCGGGGAGCGCCCCATCAGACGCTGGCTGTGGTGGGAGAGACCTGAGGAGGTGGGGCTTGCAGCTGTGCCGGGCGGGGGCGGAGATAGCCGCGAACGCCGCGAGCGACAAAAGGAGAAGGCGGAGAGGCGGAGCGGGAGGCAAAAAGCCTAGAGCACCCGGTCTTCCCTAGAGGTCTCCCATCCGAGTTCTAACCGGGCCCGACCCTGCTTAGCTTCCGCGCTCGCGGCGAGATCGGGCCCTTCTAGGCCGCTTCGGCAGTGGATGCCGGCGGGGTCGCGGGCTGCCTCTTGAGGCGCAGCTTAGCAGGCGCTTGGGCCTTACCGTCAGCCCAGCGGCCCGCCCGTCCCGGCAGGGCCCCGCCGCCCGCCTAGGCAGGGGAACGGAGGTCTCGGGCACCTGGGGGTGGCGGAGGTGCTGGCGACCACCCAGCCCAGGGCGGGCGGGAGCCAGCAAACTTTTCGGCGCTTGGCGCCCCGCCCCAGATCCCGCAGGACGCTCACGGGGATGTGGCCCAGGAGGCTTCCGGGCCCGGGGACCGCGGGCCCTTGGGCATCCCACCTGCCCGCCCACGATGCGCTAGGCGCAGCTCAGACGCAGACCGGACCGGCCCTCCTGCCCGACAGAAGCTGGCCCGAAGCCACCGGGAGCCACCATTGAGTTGGCACGGCCCCTAAGACCCAGCAACGCCACCCCTCGCCCCCACGCCACCGTCCGAGCTCAGGACCCCGCCCCAGGTGGCCGGCAGGCCCGGGGAAGCGGCCTGGGCCCTCGATCCCGCTCCCGCCTCGGGCCATGGCGAAACGGCGGAGGGTCGGCTTTTTCCGTATGGAGCTGTGGAGAGCCAGCCCGGCAGACAGGTGGCGGCGACGGGGCTGGGCTGCAGTGGGGGCGGCCAGGTGCAGGTCGAGGGGCTCAAGGGGCGCACGGACGGCCCCCGGGTCCGTGGCCACGTCTGGTTCCCGTCAGGCCACCCCCGGAGCGTCTGGTGTGCCTCTGCCTTCCAGGGACGCCTTCTGGCCGCCTGGCCGCTCAGGCAGGCGGGGAGCGCCCCATCAGACGCTGGCTGTGGTGGGAGAGACCTGAGGAGGTGGGGCTTGCAGCTGTGCCGGGCGGGGGCGGAGATAGCCGCGAACGCCGCGAGCGACAAAAGGAGAAGGCGGAGAGGCGGAGCGGGAGGCAAAAAGCCTAGAGCACCCGGTCTTCCCTAGAGGTCTCCCATCCGAGTTCTAACCGGGCCCGACCCTGCTTAGCTTCCGCGCTCGCGGCGAGATCGGGCCCTTCTAGGCCGCTTCGGCAGTGGATGCCGGCGGGGTCGCGGGCTGCCTCTTGAGGCGCAGCTTAGCAGGCGCTTGGGCCTTACCGTCAGCCCAGCGGCCCGCCCGTCCCGGCAGGGTCCCGCCGCCCGCCTAGGCAGGGGAACGGAGGTCTCGGGCACCTGGGGGTGGCGGAGGTGCTGGCGACCACCCAGCCCAGGGCGGGCGGGAGCCAGCAAACTTTTCGGCGCTTGGCGCCCCGCCCCAGATCCCGCAGGACGCTCACGGGGATGTGGCCCAGGAGGCTTCCGGGCCCGGGGACCGCGGGCCCTTGGGCATCCCACCTGCCCGCCCACGATGCGCTAGGCGCAGCTCAGACGCAGACCGGACCGGCCCTCCTGCCCGACAGAAGCTGGCCCGAAGCCACCGGGAGCCACCATTGAGTTGGCACGGCCCCTAAGACCCAGCAACGCCACCCCTCGCCCCCACGCCACCGTCCGAGCTCAGGACCCCGCCCCAGGTGGCCGGCAGGCCCGGGGAAGCGGCCTGGGCCCTCGATCCCGCTCCCGCCTCGGGCCATGGCGAAACGGCGGAGGGTCGGCTTTTTCCGTATGGAGCTGTGGAGAGCCAGCCCGGCAGACAGGTGGCGGCGACGGGGCTGGGCTGCAGTGGGGGCGGCCAGGTGCAGGTCGAGGGGCTCAAGGGGCGCACGGACGGCCCCCGGGTCCGCGGCCACGTCTGGTTCCCGTCAGGCCACCCCCGGAGCGTCTGGTGTGCCTCTGCCTTCCAGGGACGCCTTCTGGCCGCCTGGCCGCTCAGGCAGGCGGGGAGCGCCCCATCAGACGCTGGCTGTGGTGGGAGAGACCTGAGGAGGTGGGGCTTGCAGCTGTGCCGGGCGGGGGCGGAGATAGCCGCGAACGCCGCGAGCGACAAAAGGAGAAGGCGGAGAGGCGGAGCGGGAGGCAAAAAGCCTAGAGCACCCGGTCTTCCCTAGAGGTCTCCCATCCGAGTTCTAACCGGGCCCGACCCTGCTTAGCTTCCGCGCTCGCGGCGAGATCGGGCCCTTCTAGGCCGCTTCGGCAGTGGATGCCGGCGGGGTCGCGGGCTGCCTCTTGAGGCGCAGCTTAGCAGGCGCTTGGGCCTTACCGTCAGCCCAGCGGCCCGCCCGTCCCGGCAGGGCCCCGCCGCCCGCCTAGGCAGGGGAACGGAGGTCTCGGGCACCTGGGGGTGGCGGAGGTGCTGGCGACCACCCAGCCCAGGGCGGGCGGGAGCCAGCAAACTTTTCGGCGCTTGGCGCCCCGCCCCAGATCCCGCAGGACGCTCACGGGGATGTGGCCCAGGAGGCTTCCGGGCCCGGGGACCGCGGGCCCTTGGGCATCCCACCTGCCCGCCCACGATGCGCTAGGCGCAGCTCAGACGCAGACCGGACCGGCCCTCCTGCCCGACAGAAGCTGGCCCGAAGCCACCGGGAGCCACCATTGAGTTGGCACGGCCCCTAAGACCCAGCAACGCCACCCCTCGCCCCCACGCCACCGTCCGAGCTCAGGACCCCGCCCCAGGTGGCCGGCAGGCCCGGGGAAGCGGCCTGGGCCCTCGATCCCGCTCCCGCCTCGGGCCATGGCGAAACGGCGGAGGGGCGGCTTTTTCCGTATGGAGCTGTGGAGAGCCAGCCCGGCAGACAGGTGGCGGCGACGGGGCTGGGCTGCAGTGGGGGCGGCCAGGTGCAGGTCGAGGGGCTCAAGGGGCGCACGGACGGCCCCCGGGTCCGCGGCCACGTCTGGTTCCCGTCAGGCCACCCCCGGAGCGTCTGGTGTGCCTCTGCCTTCCAGGGACGCCTTCTGGCCGCCTGGCCGCTCAGGCAGGCGGGGAGCGCCCCATCAGACGCTGGCTGTGGTGGGAGAGACCTGAGGAGGTGGGGCTTGCAGCTGTGCCGGGCGGGGGCGGAGATAGCCGCGAACGCCGCGAGCGACAAAAGGAGAAGGCGGAGAGGCGGAGCGGGAGGCAAAAAGCCTAGAGCACCCGGTCTTCCCTAGAGGTCTCCCATCCGAGTTCTAACCGGGCCCGACCCTGCTTAGCTTCCGCGCTCGCGGCGAGATCGGGCCCTTCTAGGCCGCTTCGGCAGTGGATGCCGGCGGGCTCGCGGGCTGCCTCTTGAGGCGCAGCTTAGCAGGCGCTTGGGCCTTACCGTCAGCCCAGCGGCCCGCCCGTCCCGGCAGGGCCCCGCCGCCCGCCTAGGCAGGGGAACGGAGGTCTCGGGCACCTGGGGGTGGCGGAGGTGCTGGCGACCACCCAGCCCAGGGCGGGCGGGAGCCAGCAAACTTTTCGGCGCTTGGCGCCCCGCCCCAGATCCCGCAGGACGCTCACGGGGATGTGGCCCAGGAGGCTTCCGGGCCCGGGGACCGCGGGCCCTTGGGCATCCCACCTGCCCGCCCACGATGCGCTAGGCGCAGCTCAGACGCAGACCGGACCGGCCCTCCTGCCCGACAGAAGCTGGCCCGAAGCCACCGGGAGCCACCATTGAGTTGGCACGGCCCCTAAGACCCAGCAACGCCACCCCTCGCCCCCACGCCACCGTCCGAGCTCAGGACCCCGCCCCAGGTGGCCGGCAGGCCCGGGGAAGCGGCCTGGGCCCTCGATCCCGCTCCCGCCTCGGGCCATGGCGAAACGGCGGAGGGGCGGCTTTTTCCGTATGGAGCTGTGGAGAGCCAGCCCGGCAGACAGGTGGCGGCGACGGGGCTGGGCTGCAGTGGGGGCGGCCAGGTGCAGGTCGAGGGGCTCAAGGGGCGCACGGACGGCCCCCGGGTCCGCGGCCACGTCTGGTTCCCGTCAGGCCACCCCCGGAGCGTCTGGTGTGCCTCTGCCTTCCAGGGACGCCTTCTGGCCGCCTGGCCGCTCAGGCAGGCGGGGAGCGCCCCATCAGACGCTGGCTGTGGTGGGAGAGACCTGAGGAGGTGGGGCTTGCAGCTGTGCCGGGCGGGGGCGGAGATAGCCGCGAACGCCGCGAGCGACAAAAGGAGAAGGCGGAGAGGCGGAGCGGGAGGCAAAAAGCCTAGAGCACCCGGTCTTCCCTAGAGGTCTCCCATCCGAGTTCTAACCGGGCCCGACCCTGCTTAGCTTCCGCGCTCGCGGCGAGATCGGGCCCTTCTAGGCCGCTTCGGCAGTGGATGCCGGCGGGGTCGCGGGCTGCCTCTTGAGGCGCAGCTTAGCAGGCGCTTGGGCCTTACCGTCAGCCCAGCGGCCCGCCCGTCCCGGCAGGGCCCCGCCGCCCGCCTAGGCAGGGGAACGGAGGTCTCGGGCACCTGGGGGTGGCGGAGGTGCTGGCGACCACCCAGCCCAGGGCGGGCGGGAGCCAGCAAACTTTTCGGCGCTTGGCGCCCCGCCCCAGATCCCGCAGGACGCTCACGGGGATGTGGCCCAGGAGGCTTCCGGGCCCGGGGACCGCGGGCCCTTGGGCATCCCACCTGCCCGCCCACGATGCGCTAGGCGCAGCTCAGACGCAGACCGGACCGGCCCTCCTGCCCGACAGAAGCTGGCCCGAAGCCACTGGGAGCCACCATTGAGTTGGCACGGCCCCTAAGACCCAGCAACGCCACCCCTCGCCCCCACGCCACCGTCCGAGCTCAGGACCCCGCCCCAGGTGGCCGGCAGGCCCGGGGAAGCGGCCTGGGCCCTCGATCCCGCTCCCGCCTCGGGCCATGGCGAAACGGCGGAGGGTCGGCTTTTTCCGTATGGAGCTGTGGAGAGCCAGCCCGGCAGACAGGTGGCGGCGACGGGGCTGGGCTGCAGTGGGGGCGGCCAGGTGCAGGTCGAGGGGCTCAAGGGGCGCACGGACGGCCCCCGGGTCCGCGGCCACGTCTGGTTCCCGTCAGGCCACCCCCGGAGCGTCTGGTGTGCCTCTGCCTTCCAGGGACGCCTTCTGGCCGCCTGGCCGCTCAGGCAGGCGGGGAGCGCCCCATCAGACGCTGGCTGTGGTGGGAGAGACCTGAGGAGGTGGGGCTTGCAGCTGTGCCGGGCGGGGGCGGAGATAGCCGCGAACGCCGCGAGCGACAAAAGGAGAAGGCGGAGAGGCGGAGCGGGAGGCAAAAAGCCTAGAGCACCCGGTCTTCCCTAGAGGTCTCCCATCCGAGTTCTAACCGGGCCCGACCCTGCTTAGCTTCCGCGCTCGCGGCGAGATCGGGCCCTTCTAGGCCGCTTCGGCAGTGGATGCCGGCGGGGTCGCGGGCTGCCTCTTGAGGCGCAGCTTAGCAGGCGCTTGGGCCTTACCGTCAGCCCAGCGGCCCGCCCGTCCCGGCAGGGCCCCGCCGCCCGCCTAGGCAGGGGAACGGAGGTCTCGGGCACCTGGGGGTGGCGGAGGTGCTGGCGACCACCCAGCCCAGGGCGGGCGGGAGCCAGCAAACTTTTCGGCGCTTGGCGCCCCGCCCCAGATCCCGCAGGACGCTCACGGGGATGTGGCCCAGGAGGCTTCCGGGCCCGGGGACCGCGGGCCCTTGGGCATCCCACCTGCCCGCCCACGATGCGCTAGGCGCAGCTCAGACGCAGACCGGACCGGCCCTCCTGCCCGACAGAAGCTGGCCCGAAGCCACCGGGAGCCACCATTGAGTTGGCACGGCCCCTAAGACCCAGCAACGCCACCCCTCGCCCCCACGCCACCGTCCGAGCTCAGGACCCCGCCCCAGGTGGCCGGCAGGCCCGGGGAAGCGGCCTGGGCCCTCGATCCCGCTCCCGCCTCGGGCCATGGCGAAACGGCGGAGGGTCGGCTTTTTCCGTATGGAGCTGTGGAGAGCCAGCCCGGCAGACAGGTGGCGGCGACGGGGCTGGGCTGCAGTGGGGGCGGCCAGGTGCAGGTCGAGGGGCTCAAGGGGCGCACGGACGGCCCCCGGGTCCGCGGCCACGTCTGGTTCCCGTCAGGCCACCCCCGGAGCGTCTGGTGTGCCTCTGCCTTCCAGGGACGCCTTCTGGCCGCCTGGCCGCTCAGGCAGGCGGGGAGCGCCCCATCAGACGCTGGCTGTGGTGGGAGAGACCTGAGGAGGTGGGGCTTGCAGCTGTGCCGGGCGGGGGCGGAGATAGCCGCGAACGCCGCGAGCGACAAAAGGAGAAGGCGGAGAGGCGGAGCGGGAGGCAAAAAGCCTAGAGCACCCGGTCTTCCCTAGAGGTCTCCCATCCGAGTTCTAACCGGGCCCGACCCTGCTTAGCTTCCGCGCTCGCGGCGAGATCGGGCCCTTCTAGGCCGCTTCGGCAGTGGATGCCGGCGGGGTCGCGGGCTGCCTCTTGAGGCGCAGCTTAGCAGGCGCTTGGGCCTTACCGTCAGCCCAGCGGCCCGCCCGTCCCGGCAGGGCCCCGCCGCCCGCCTAGGCAGGGGAACGGAGGTCTCGGGCACCTGGGGGTGGCGGAGGTGCTGGCGACCACCCAGCCCAGGGCGGGCGGGAGCCAGCAAACTTTTCGGCGCTTGGCGCCCCGCCCCAGATCCCGCAGGACGCTCACGGGGATGTGGCCCAGGAGGCTTCCGGGCCCGGGGACCGCGGGCCCTTGGGCATCCCACCTGCCCGCCCACGATGCGCTAGGCGCAGCTCAGACGCAGACCGGACCGGCCCTCCTGCCCGACAGAAGCTGGCCCGAAGCCACCGGGAGCCACCATTGAGTTGGCACGGCCCCTAAGACCCAGCAACGCCACCCCTCGCCCCCACGCCACCGTCCGAGCTCAGGACCCCGCCCCAGGTGGCCGGCAGGCCCGGGGAAGCGGCCTGGGCCCTCGATCCCGCTCCCGCCTCGGGCCATGGCGAAACGGCGGAGGGTCGGCTTTTTCCGTATGGAGCTGTGGAGAGCCAGCCCGGCAGACAGGTGGCGGCGACGGGGCTGGGCTGCAGTGGGGGCGGCCAGGTGCAGGTCGAGGGGCTCAAGGGGCGCACGGACGGCCCCCGGGTCCGCGGCCACGTCTGGTTCCCGTCAGGCCACCCCCGGAGCGTCTGGTGTGCCTCTGCCTTCCAGGGACGCCTTCTGGCCGCCTGGCCGCTCAGGCAGGCGGGGAGCGCCCCATCAGACGCTGGCTGTGGTGGGAGAGACCTGAGGAGGTGGGGCTTGCAGCTGTGCCGGGCGGGGGCGGAGATAGCCGCGAACGCCGCGAGCGACAAAAGGAGAAGGCGGAGAGGCGGAGCGGGAGGCAAAAAGCCTAGAGCACCCGGTCTTCCCTAGAGGTCTCCCATCCGAGTTCTAACCGGGCCCGACCCTGCTTAGCTTCCGCGCTCGCGGCGAGATCGGGCCCTTCTAGGCCGCTTCGGCAGTGGATGCCGGCGGGGTCGCGGGCTGCCTCTTGAGGCGCAGCTTAGCAGGCGCTTGGGCCTTACCGTCAGCCCAGCGGCCCGCCCGTCCCGGCAGGGCCCCGCCGCCCGCCTAGGCAGGGGAACGGAGGTCTCGGGCACCTGGGGGTGGCGGAGGTGCTGGCGACCACCCAGCCCAGGGCGGGCGGGAGCCAGCAAACTTTTCGGCGCTTGGCGCCCCGCCCCAGATCCCGCAGGACGCTCACGGGGATGTGGCCCAGGAGGCTTCCGGGCCCGGGGACCGCGGGCCCTTGGGCATCCCACCTGCCCGCCCACGATGCGCTAGGCGCAGCTCAGACGCAGACCGGACCGGCCCTCCTGCCCGACAGAAGCTGGCCCGAAGCCACCGGGAGCCACCATTGAGTTGGCACGGCCCCTAAGACCCAGCAACGCCACCCCTCGCCCCCACGCCACCGTCCGAGCTCAGGACCCCGCCCCAGGTGGCCGGCAGGCCCGGGGAAGCGGCCTGGGCCCTCGATCCCGCTCCCGCCTCGGGCCATGGCGAAACGGCGGAGGGTCGGCTTTTTCCGTATGGAGCTGTGGAGAGCCAGCCCGGCAGACAGGTGGCGGCGACGGGGCTGGGCTGCAGTGGGGGCGGCCAGGTGCAGGTCGAGGGGCTCAAGGGGCGCACGGACGGCCCCCGGGTCCGCGGCCACGTCTGGTTCCCGTCAGGCCACCCCCGGAGCGTCTGGTGTGCCTCTGCCTTCCAGGGACGCCTTCTGGCCGCCTGGCCGCTCAGGCAGGCGGGGAGCGCCCCATCAGACGCTGGCTGTGGTGGGAGAGACCTGAGGAGGTGGGGCTTGCAGCTGTGCCGGGCGGGGGCGGAGATAGCCGCGAACGCCGCGAGCGACAAAAGGAGAAGGCGGAGAGGCGGAGCGGGAGGCAAAAAGCCTAGAGCACCCGGTCTTCCCTAGAGGTCTCCCATCCGAGTTCTAACCGGGCCCGACCCTGCTTAGCTTCCGCGCTCGCGGCGAGATCGGGCCCTTCTAGGCCGCTTCGGCAGTGGATGCCGGCGGGGTCGCGGGCTGCCTCTTGAGGCGCAGCTTAGCAGGCGCTTGGGCCTTACCGTCAGCCCAGCGGCCCGCCCGTCCCGGCAGGGCCCCGCCGCCCGCCTAGGCAGGGGAACGGAGGTCTCGGGCACCTGGGGGTGGCGGAGGTGCTGGCGACCACCCAGCCCAGGGCGGGCGGGAGCCAGCAAACTTTTCGGCGCTTGGCGCCCCGCCCCAGATCCCGCAGGACGCTCACGGGGATGTGGCCCAGGAGGCTTCCGGGCCCGGGGACCGCGGGCCCTTGGGCATCCCACCTGCCCGCCCACGATGCGCTAGGCGCAGCTCAGACGCAGACCGGACCGGCCCTCCTGCCCGACAGAAGCTGGCCCGAAGCCACCGGGAGCCACCATTGAGTTGGCACGGCCCCTAAGACCCAGCAACGCCACCCCTCGCCCCCACGCCACCGTCCGAGCTCAGGACCCCGCCCCAGGTGGCCGGCAGGCCCGGGGAAGCGGCCTGGGCCCTCGATCCCGCTCCCGCCTCGGGCCATGGCGAAACGGCGGAGGGTCGGCTTTTTCCGTATGGAGCTGTGGAGAGCCAGCCCGGCAGACAGGTGGCGGCGACGGGGCTGGGCTGCAGTGGGGGCGGCCAGGTGCAGGTCGAGGGGCTCAAGGGGCGCACGGACGGCCCCCGGGTCCGCGGCCACGTCTGGTTCCCGTCAGGCCACCCCCGGAGCGTCTGGTGTGCCTCTGCCTTCCAGGGACGCCTTCTGGCCGCCTGGCCGCTCAGGCAGGCGGGGAGCGCCCCATCAGACGCTGGCTGTGGTGGGAGAGACCTGAGGAGGTGGGGCTTGCAGCTGTGCCGGGCGGGGGCGGAGATAGCCGCGAACGCCGCGAGCGACAAAAGGAGAAGGCGGAGAGGCGGAGCGGGAGGCAAAAAGCCTAGAGCACCCGGTCTTCCCTAGAGGTCTCCCATCCGAGTTCTAACCGGGCCCGACCCTGCTTAGCTTCCGCGCTCGCGGCGAGATCGGGCCCTTCTAGGCCGCTTCGGCAGTGGATGCCGGCGGGGTCGCGGGCTGCCTCTTGAGGCGCAGCTTAGCAGGCGCTTGGGCCTTACCGTCAGCCCAGCGGCCCGCCCGTCCCGGCAGGGCCCCGCCGCCCGCCTAGGCAGGGGAACGGAGGTCTCGGGCACCTGGGGGTGGCGGAGGTGCTGGCGACCACCCAGCCCAGGGCGGGCGGGAGCCAGCAAACTTTTCGGCGCTTGGCGCCCCGCCCCAGATCCCGCAGGACGCTCACGGGGATGTGGCCCAGGAGGCTTCCGGGCCCGGGGACCGCGGGCCCTTGGGCATCCCACCTGCCCGCCCACGATGCGCTAGGCGCAGCTCAGACGCAGACCGGACCGGCCCTCCTGCCCGACAGAAGCTGGCCCGAAGCCACCGGGAGCCACCATTGAGTTGGCACGGCCCCTAAGACCCAGCAACGCCACCCCTCGCCCCCACGCCACCGTCCGAGCTCAGGACCCCGCCCCAGGTGGCCGGCAGGCCCGGGGAAGCGGCCTGGGCCCTCGATCCCGCTCCCGCCTCGGGCCATGGCGAAACGGCGGAGGGTCGGCTTTTTCCGTATGGAGCTGTGGAGAGCCAGCCCGGCAGACAGGTGGCGGCGACGGGGCTGGGCTGCAGTGGGGGCGGCCAGGTGCAGGTCGAGGGGCTCAAGGGGCGCACGGACGGCCCCCGGGTCCGCGGCCACGTCTGGTTCCCGTCAGGCCACCCCCGGAGCGTCTGGTGTGCCTCTGCCTTCCAGGGACGCCTTCTGGCCGCCTGGCCGCTCAGGCAGGCGGGGAGCGCCCCATCAGACGCTGGCTGTGGTGGGAGAGACCTGAGGAGGTGGGGCTTGCAGCTGTGCCGGGCGGGGGCGGAGATAGCCGCGAACGCCGCGAGCGACAAAAGGAGAAGGCGGAGAGGCGGAGCGGGAGGCAAAAAGCCTAGAGCACCCGGTCTTCCCTAGAGGTCTCCCATCCGAGTTCTAACCGGGCCCGACCCTGCTTAGCTTCCGCGCTCGCGGCGAGATCGGGCCCTTCTAGGCCGCTTCGGCAGTGGATGCCGGCGGGGTCGCGGGCTGCCTCTTGAGGCGCAGCTTAGCAGGCGCTTGGGCCTTACCGTCAGCCCAGCGGCCCGCCCGTCCCGGCAGGGCCCCGCCGCCCGCCTAGGCAGGGGAACGGAGGTCTCGGGCACCTGGGGGTGGCGGAGGTGCTGGCGACCACCCAGCCCAGGGCGGGCGGGAGCCAGCAAACTTTTCGGCGCTTGGCGCCCCGCCCCAGATCCCGCAGGACGCTCACGGGGATGTGGCCCAGGAGGCTTCCGGGCCCGGGGACCGCGGGCCCTTGGGCATCCCACCTGCCCGCCCACGATGCGCTAGGCGCAGCTCAGACGCAGACCGGACCGGCCCTCCTGCCCGACAGAAGCTGGCCCGAAGCCACCGGGAGCCACCATTGAGTTGGCACGGCCCCTAAGACCCAGCAACGCCACCCCTCGCCCCCACGCCACCGTCCGAGCTCAGGACCCCGCCCCAGGTGGCCGGCAGGCCCGGGGAAGCGGCCTGGGCCCTCGATCCCGCTCCCGCCTCGGGCCATGGCGAAACGGCGGAGGGTCGGCTTTTTCCGTATGGAGCTGTGGAGAGCCAGCCCGGCAGACAGGTGGCGGCGACGGGGCTGGGCTGCAGTGGGGGCGGCCAGGTGCAGGTCGAGGGGCTCAAGGGGCGCACGGACGGCCCCCGGGTCCGCGGCCACGTCTGGTTCCCGTCAGGCCACCCCCGGAGCGTCTGGTGTGCCTCTGCCTTCCAGGGACGCCTTCTGGCCGCCTGGCCGCTCAGGCAGGCGGGGAGCGCCCCATCAGACGCTGGCTGTGGTGGGAGAGACCTGAGGAGGTGGGGCTTGCAGCTGTGCCGGGCGGGGGCGGAGATAGCCGCGAACGCCTGCGAGCGACAAAAGGAGAAGGCGGAGAGGCGGAGCGGGAGGCAAAAAGCCTAGAGCACCCGGTCTTCCCTAGAGGTCTCCCATCCGAGTTCTAACCGGGCCCGACCCTGCTTAGCTTCCGCGCTCGCGGCGAGATCGGGCCCTTCTAGGCCGCTTCGGCAGTGGATGCCGGCGGGGTCGCGGGCTGCCTCTTGAGGCGCAGCTTAGCAGGCGCTTGGGCCTTACCGTCAGCCCAGCGGCCCGCCCGTCCCGGCAGGGCCCCGCCGCCCGCCTAGGCAGGGGAACGGAGGTCTCGGGCACCTGGGGGTGGCGGAGGTGCTGGCGACCACCCAGCCCAGGGCGGGCGGGAGCCAGCAAACTTTTCGGCGCTTGGCGCCCCGCCCCAGATCCCGCAGGACGCTCACGGGGATGTGGCCCAGGAGGCTTCCGGGCCCGGGGACCGCGGGCCCTTGGGCATCCCACCTGCCCGCCCACGATGCGCTAGGCGCAGCTCAGACGCAGACCGGACCGGCCCTCCTGCCCGACAGAAGCTGGCCCGAAGCCACCGGGAGCCACCATTGAGTTGGCACGGCCCCTAAGACCCAGCAACGCCACCCCTCGCCCCCACGCCACCGTCCGAGCTCAGGACCCCGCCCCAGGTGGCCGGCAGGCCCGGGGAAGCGGCCTGGGCCCTCGATCCCGCTCCCGCCTCGGGCCATGGCGAAACGGCGGAGGGTCGGCTTTTTCCGTATGGAGCTGTGGAGAGCCAGCCCGGCAGACAGGTGGCGGCGACGGGGCTGGGCTGCAGTGGGGGCGGCCAGGTGCAGGTCGAGGGGCTCAAGGGGCGCACGGACGGCCCCCGGGTCCGCGGCCACGTCTGGTTCCCGTCAGGCCACCCCCGGAGCGTCTGGTGTGCCTCTGCCTTCCAGGGACGCCTTCTGGCCGCCTGGCCGCTCAGGCAGGCGGGGAGCGCCCCATCAGACGCTGGCTGTGGTGGGAGAGACCTGAGGAGGTGGGGCTTGCAGCTGTGCCGGGCGGGGGCGGAGATAGCCGCGAACGCCGCGAGCGACAAAAGGAGAAGGCGGAGAGGCGGAGCGGGAGGCAAAAAGCCTAGAGCACCCGGTCTTCCCTAGAGGTCTCCCATCCGAGTTCTAACCGGGCCCGACCCTGCTTAGCTTCCGCGCTCGCGGCGAGATCGGGCCCTTCTAGGCCGCTTCGGCAGTGGATGCCGGCGGGGTCGCGGGCTGCCTCTTGAGGCGCAGCTTAGCAGGCGCTTGGGCCTTACCGTCAGCCCAGCGGCCCGCCCGTCCCGGCAGGGCCCCGCCGCCCGCCTAGGCAGGGGAACGGAGGTCTCGGGCACCTGGGGGTGGCGGAGGTGCTGGCGACCACCCAGCCCAGGGCGGGCGGGAGCCAGCAAACTTTTCGGCGCTTGGCGCCCCGCCCCAGATCCCGCAGGACGCTCACGGGGATGTGGCCCAGGAGGCTTCCGGGCCCGGGGACCGCGGGCCCTTGGGCATCCCACCTGCCCGCCCACGATGCGCTAGGCGCAGCTCAGACGCAGACCGGACCGGCCCTCCTGCCCGACAGAAGCTGGCCCGAAGCCACCGGGAGCCACCATTGAGTTGGCACGGCCCCTAAGACCCAGCAACGCCACCCCTCGCCCCCACGCCACCGTCCGAGCTCAGGACCCCGCCCCAGGTGGCCGGCAGGCCCGGGGAAGCGGCCTGGGCCCTCGATCCCGCTCCCGCCTCGGGCCATGGCGAAACGGCGGAGGGTCGGCTTTTTCCGTATGGAGCTGTGGAGAGCCAGCCCGGCAGACAGGTGGCGGCGACGGGGCTGGGCTGCAGTGGGGGCGGCCAGGTGCAGGTCGAGGGGCTCAAGGGGCGCACGGACGGCCCCCGGGTCCGCGGCCACGTCTGGTTCCCGTCAGGCCACCCCCGGAGCGTCTGGTGTGCCTCTGCCTTCCAGGGACGCCTTCTGGCCGCCTGGCCGCTCAGGCAGGCGGGGAGCGCCCCATCAGACGCTGGCTGTGGTGGGAGAGACCTGAGGAGGTGGGGCTTGCAGCTGTGCCGGGCGGGGGCGGAGATAGCCGCGAACGCCGCGAGCGACAAAAGGAGAAGGCGGAGAGGCGGAGCGGGAGGCAAAAAGCCTAGAGCACCCGGTCTTCCCTAGAGGTCTCCCATCCGAGTTCTAACCGGGCCCGACCCTGCTTAGCTTCCGCGCTCGCGGCGAGATCGGGCCCTTCTAGGCCGCTTCGGCAGTGGATGCCGGCGGGGTCGCGGGCTGCCTCTTGAGGCGCAGCTTAGCAGGCGCTTGGGCCTTACCGTCAGCCCAGCGGCCCGCCCGTCCCGGCAGGGCCCCGCCGCCCGCCTAGGCAGGGGAACGGAGGTCTCGGGCACCTGGGGGTGGCGGAGGTGCTGGCGACCACCCAGCCCAGGGCGGGCGGGAGCCAGCAAACTTTTCGGCGCTTGGCGCCCCGCCCCAGATCCCGCAGGACGCTCACGGGGATGTGGCCCAGGAGGCTTCCGGGCCCGGGGACCGCGGGCCCTTGGGCATCCCACCTGCCCGCCCACGATGCGCTAGGCGCAGCTCAGACGCAGACCGGACCGGCCCTCCTGCCCGACAGAAGCTGGCCCGAAGCCACCGGGAGCCACCATTGAGTTGGCACGGCCCTAAGACCCAGCAACGCCACCCCTCGCCCCCACGCCACCGTCCGAGCTCAGGACCCCGCCCCAGGTGGCCGGCAGGCCCGGGGAAGCGGCCTGGGCCCTCGATCCCGCTCCCGCCTCGGGCCATGGCGAAACGGCGGAGGGTCGGCTTTTTCCGTATGGAGCTGTGGAGAGCCAGCCCGGCAGACAGGTGGCGGCGACGGGGCTGGGCTGCAGTGGGGGCGGCCAGGTGCAGGTCGAGGGGCTCAAGGGGCGCACGGACGGCCCCCGGGTCCGCGGCCACGTCTGGTTCCCGTCAGGCCACCCCCGGAGCGTCTGGTGTGCCTCTGCCTTCCAGGGACGCCTTCTGGCCGCCTGGCCGCTCAGGCAGGCGGGGAGCGCCCCATCAGACGCTGGCTGTGGTGGGAGAGACCTGAGGAGGTGGGGCTTGCAGCTGTGCCGGGCGGGGGCGGAGATAGCCGCGAACGCCGCGAGCGACAAAAGGAGAAGGCGGAGAGGCGGAGCGGGAGGCAAAAAGCCTAGAGCACCCGGTCTTCCCTAGAGGTCTCCCATCCGAGTTCTAACCGGGCCCGACCCTGCTTAGCTTCCGCGCTCGCGGCGAGATCGGGCCCTTCTAGGCCGCTTCGGCAGTGGATGCCGGCGGGGTCGCGGGCTGCCTCTTGAGGCGCAGCTTAGCAGGCGCTTGGGCCTTACCGTCAGCCCAGCGGCCCGCCCGTCCCGGCAGGGCCCCGCCGCCCGCCTAGGCAGGGGAACGGAGGTCTCGGGCACCTGGGGGTGGCGGAGGTGCTGGCGACCACCCAGCCCAGGGCGGGCGGGAGCCAGCAAACTTTTCGGCGCTTGGCGCCCCGCCCCAGATCCCGCAGGACGCTCACGGGGATGTGGCCCAGGAGGCTTCCGGGCCCGGGGACCGCGGGCCCTTGGGCATCCCACCTGCCCGCCCACGATGCGCTAGGCGCAGCTCAGACGCAGACCGGACCGGCCCTCCTGCCCGACAGAAGCTGGCCCGAAGCCACCGGGAGCCACCATTGAGTTGGCACGGCCCCTAAGACCCAGCAACGCCACCCCTCGCCCCCACGCCACCGTCCGAGCTCAGGACCCCGCCCCAGGTGGCCGGCAGGCCCGGGGAAGCGGCCTGGGCCCTCGATCCCGCTCCCGCCTCGGGCCATGGCGAAACGGCGGAGGGTCGGCTTTTTCCGTATGGAGCTGTGGAGAGCCAGCCCGGCAGACAGGTGGCGGCGACGGGGCTGGGCTGCAGTGGGGGCGGCCAGGTGCAGGTCGAGGGGCTCAAGGGGCGCACGGACGGCCCCCGGGTCCGCGGCCACGTCTGGTTCCCGTCAGGCCACCCCCGGAGCGTCTGGTGTGCCTCTGCCTTCCAGGGACGCCTTCTGGCCGCCTGGCCGCTCAGGCAGGCGGGGAGCGCCCCATCAGACGCTGGCTGTGGTGGGAGAGACCTGAGGAGGTGGGGCTTGCAGCTGTGCCGGGCGGGGGCGGAGATAGCCGCGAACGCCGCGAGCGACAAAAGGAGAAGGCGGAGAGGCGGAGCGGGAGGCAAAAAGCCTAGAGCACCCGGTCTTCCCTAGAGGTCTCCCATCCGAGTTCTAACCGGGCCCGACCCTGCTTAGCTTCCGCGCTCGCGGCGAGATCGGGCCCTTCTAGGCCGCTTCGGCAGTGGATGCCGGCGGGGTCGCGGGCTGCCTCTTGAGGCGCAGCTTAGCAGGCGCTTGGGCCTTACCGTCAGCCCAGCGGCCCGCCCGTCCCGGCAGGGCCCCGCCGCCCGCCTAGGCAGGGGAACGGAGGTCTCGGGCACCTGGGGGTGGCGGAGGTGCTGGCGACCACCCAGCCCAGGGCGGGCGGGAGCCAGCAAACTTTTCGGCGCTTGGCGCCCCGCCCCAGATCCCGCAGGACGCTCACGGGGATGTGGCCCAGGAGGCTTCCGGGCCCGGGGACCGCGGGCCCTTGGGCATCCCACCTGCCCGCCCACGATGCGCTAGGCGCAGCTCAGACGCAGACCGGACCGGCCCTCCTGCCCGACAGAAGCTGGCCCGAAGCCACCGGGAGCCACCATTGAGTTGGCACGGCCCCTAAGACCCAGCAACGCCACCCCTCGCCCCCACGCCACCGTCCGAGCTCAGGACCCCGCCCCAGGTGGCCGGCAGGCCCGGGGAAGCGGCCTGGGCCCTCGATCCCGCTCCCGCCTCGGGCCATGGCGAAACGGCGGAGGGTCGGCTTTTTCCGTATGGAGCTGTGGAGAGCCAGCCCGGCAGACAGGTGGCGGCGACGGGGCTGGGCTGCAGTGGGGGCGGCCAGGTGCAGGTCGAGGGGCTCAAGGGGCGCACGGACGGCCCCCGGGTCCGCGGCCACGTCTGGTTCCCGTCAGGCCACCCCCGGAGCGTCTGGTGTGCCTCTGCCTTCCAGGGACGCCTTCTGGCCGCCTGGCCGCTCAGGCAGGCGGGGAGCGCCCCATCAGACGCTGGCTGTGGTGGGAGAGACCTGAGGAGGTGGGGCTTGCAGCTGTGCCGGGCGGGGGCGGAGATAGCCGCGAACGCCGCGAGCGACAAAAGGAGAAGGCGGAGAGGCGGAGCGGGAGGCAAAAAGCCTAGAGCACCCGGTCTTCCCTAGAGGTCTCCCATCCGAGTTCTAACCGGGCCCGACCCTGCTTAGCTTCCGCGCTCGCGGCGAGATCGGGCCCTTCTAGGCCGCTTCGGCAGTGGATGCCGGCGGGGTCGCGGGCTGCCTCTTGAGGCGCAGCTTAGCAGGCGCTTGGGCCTTACCGTCAGCCCAGCGGCCCGCCCGTCCCGGCAGGGCCCCGCCGCCCGCCTAGGCAGGGGAACGGAGGTCTCGGGCACCTGGGGGTGGCGGAGGTGCTGGCGACCACCCAGCCCAGGGCGGGCGGGAGCCAGCAAACTTTTCGGCGCTTGGCGCCCCGCCCCAGATCCCGCAGGACGCTCACGGGGATGTGGCCCAGGAGGCTTCCGGGCCCGGGGACCGCGGGCCCTTGGGCATCCCACCTGCCCGCCCACGATGCGCTAGGCGCAGCTCAGACGCAGACCGGACCGGCCCTCCTGCCCGACAGAAGCTGGCCCGAAGCCACCGGGAGCCACCATTGAGTTGGCACGGCCCCTAAGACCCAGCAACGCCACCCCTCGCCCCCACGCCACCGTCCGAGCTCAGGACCCCGCCCCAGGTGGCCGGCAGGCCCGGGGAAGCGGCCTGGGCCCTCGATCCCGCTCCCGCCTCGGGCCATGGCGAAACGGCGGAGGGTCGGCTTTTTCCGTATGGAGCTGTGGAGAGCCAGCCCGGCAGACAGGTGGCGGCGACGGGGCTGGGCTGCAGTGGGGGCGGCCAGGTGCAGGTCGAGGGGCTCAAGGGGCGCACGGACGGCCCCCGGGTCCGCGGCCACGTCTGGTTCCCGTCAGGCCACCCCCGGAGCGTCTGGTGTGCCTCTGCCTTCCAGGGACGCCTTCTGGCCGCCTGGCCGCTCAGGCAGGCGGGGAGCGCCCCATCAGACGCTGGCTGTGGTGGGAGAGACCTGAGGAGGTGGGGCTTGCAGCTGTGCCGGGCGGGGGCGGAGATAGCCGCGAACGCCGCGAGCGACAAAAGGAGAAGGCGGAGAGGCGGAGCGGGAGGCAAAAAGCCTAGAGCACCCGGTCTTCCCTAGAGGTCTCCCATCCGAGTTCTAACCGGGCCCGACCCTGCTTAGCTTCCGCGCTCGCGGCGAGATCGGGCCCTTCTAGGCCGCTTCGGCAGTGGATGCCGGCGGGGTCGCGGGCTGCCTCTTGAGGCGCAGCTTAGCAGGCGCTTGGGCCTTACCGTCAGCCCAGCGGCCCGCCCGTCCCGGCAGGGCCCCGCCGCCCGCCTAGGCAGGGGAACGGAGGTCTCGGGCACCTGGGGGTGGCGGAGGTGCTGGCGACCACCCAGCCCAGGGCGGGCGGGAGCCAGCAAACTTTTCGGCGCTTGGCGCCCCGCCCCAGATCCCGCAGGACGCTCACGGGGATGTGGCCCAGGAGGCTTCCGGGCCCGGGGACCGCGGGCCCTTGGGCATCCCACCTGCCCGCCCACGATGCGCTAGGCGCAGCTCAGACGCAGACCGGACCGGCCCTCCTGCCCGACAGAAGCTGGCCCGAAGCCACCGGGAGCCACCATTGAGTTGGCACGGCCCCTAAGACCCAGCAACGCCACCCCTCGCCCCCACGCCACCGTCCGAGCTCAGGACCCCGCCCCAGGTGGCCGGCAGGCCCGGGGAAGCGGCCTGGGCCCTCGATCCCGCTCCCGCCTCGGGCCATGGCGAAACGGCGGAGGGTCGGCTTTTTCCGTATGGAGCTGTGGAGAGCCAGCCCGGCAGACAGGTGGCGGCGACGGGGCTGGGCTGCAGTGGGGGCGGCCAGGTGCAGGTCGAGGGGCTCAAGGGGCGCACGGACGGCCCCCGGGTCCGCGGCCACGTCTGGTTCCCGTCAGGCCACCCCCGGAGCGTCTGGTGTGCCTCTGCCTTCCAGGGACGCCTTCTGGCCGCCTGGCCGCTCAGGCAGGCGGGGAGCGCCCCATCAGACGCTGGCTGTGGTGGGAGAGACCTGAGGAGGTGGGGCTTGCAGCTGTGCCGGGCGGGGGCGGAGATAGCCGCGAACGCCGCGAGCGACAAAAGGAGAAGGCGGAGAGGCGGAGCGGGAGGCAAAAAGCCTAGAGCACCCGGTCTTCCCTAGAGGTCTCCCATCCGAGTTCTAACCGGGCCCGACCCTGCTTAGCTTCCGCGCTCGCGGCGAGATCGGGCCCTTCTAGGCCGCTTCGGCAGTGGATGCCGGCGGGCTCGCGGGCTGCCTCTTGAGGCGCAGCTTAGCAGGCGCTTGGGCCTTACCGTCAGCCCAGCGGCCCGCCCGTCCCGGCAGGGCCCCGCCGCCCGCCTAGGCAGGGGAACGGAGGTCTCGGGCACCTGGGGGTGGCGGAGGTGCTGGCGACCACCCAGCCCAGGGCGGGCGGGAGCCAGCAAACTTTTCGGCGCTTGGCGCCCCGCCCCAGATCCCGCAGGACGCTCACGGGGATGTGGCCCAGGAGGCTTCCGGGCCCGGGGACCGCGGGCCCTTGGGCATCCCACCTGCCCGCCCACGATGCGCTAGGCGCAGCTCAGACGCAGACCGGACCGGCCCTCCTGCCCGACAGAAGCTGGCCCGAAGCCACCGGGAGCCACCATTGAGTTGGCACGGCCCCTAAGACCCAGCAACGCCACCCCTCGCCCCCACGCCACCGTCCGAGCTCAGGACCCCGCCCCAGGTGGCCGGCAGGCCCGGGGAAGCGGCCTGGGCCCTCGATCCCGCTCCCGCCTCGGGCCATGGCGAAACGGCGGAGGGTCGGCTTTTTCCGTATGGAGCTGTGGAGAGCCAGCCCGGCAGACAGGTGGCGGCGACGGGGCTGGGCTGCAGTGGGGGCGGCCAGGTGCAGGTCGAGGGGCTCAAGGGGCGCACGGACGGCCCCCGGGTCCGCGGCCACGTCTGGTTCCCGTCAGGCCACCCCCGGAGCGTCTGGTGTGCCTCTGCCTTCCAGGGACGCCTTCTGGCCGCCTGGCCGCTCAGGCAGGCGGGGAGCGCCCCATCAGACGCTGGCTGTGGTGGGAGAGACCTGAGGAGGTGGGGCTTGCAGCTGTGCCGGGCGGGGGCGGAGATAGCCGCGAACGCCGCGAGCGACAAAAGGAGAAGGCGGAGAGGCGGAGCGGGAGGCAAAAAGCCTAGAGCACCCGGTCTTCCCTAGAGGTCTCCCATCCGAGTTCTAACCGGGCCCGACCCTGCTTAGCTTCCGCGCTCGCGGCGAGATCGGGCCCTTCTAGGCCGCTTCGGCAGTGGATGCCGGCGGGGTCGCGGGCTGCCTCTTGAGGCGCAGCTTAGCAGGCGCTTGGGCCTTACCGTCAGCCCAGCGGCCCGCCCGTCCCGGCAGGGCCCCGCCGCCCGCCTAGGCAGGGGAACGGAGGTCTCGGGCACCTGGGGGTGGCGGAGGTGCTGGCGACCACCCAGCCCAGGGCGGGCGGGAGCCAGCAAACTTTTCGGCGCTTGGCGCCCCGCCCCAGATCCCGCAGGACGCTCACGGGGATGTGGCCCAGGAGGCTTCCGGGCCCGGGGACCGCGGGCCCTTGGGCATCCCACCTGCCCGCCCACGATGCGCTAGGCGCAGCTCAGACGCAGACCGGACCGGCCCTCCTGCCCGACAGAAGCTGGCCCGAAGCCACCGGGAGCCACCATTGAGTTGGCACGGCCCCTAAGACCCAGCAACGCCACCCCTCGCCCCCACGCCACCGTCCGAGCTCAGGACCCCGCCCCAGGTGGCCGGCAGGCCCGGGGAAGCGGCCTGGGCCCTCGATCCCGCTCCCGCCTCGGGCCATGGCGAAACGGCGGAGGGTCGGCTTTTTCCGTATGGAGCTGTGGAGAGCCAGCCCGGCAGACAGGTGGCGGCGACGGGGCTGGGCTGCAGTGGGGGCGGCCAGGTGCAGGTCGAGGGGCTCAAGGGGCGCACGGACGGCCCCCGGGTCCGCGGCCACGTCTGGTTCCCGTCAGGCCACCCCCGGAGCGTCTGGTGTGCCTCTGCCTTCCAGGGACGCCTTCTGGCCGCCTGGCCGCTCAGGCAGGCGGGGAGCGCCCCATCAGACGCTGGCTGTGGTGGGAGAGACCTGAGGAGGTGGGGCTTGCAGCTGTGCCGGGCGGGGGCGGAGATAGCCGCGAACGCCGCGAGCGACAAAAGGAGAAGGCGGAGAGGCGGAGCGGGAGGCAAAAAGCCTAGAGCACCCGGTCTTCCCTAGAGGTCTCCCATCCGAGTTCTAACCGGGCCCGACCCTGCTTAGCTTCCGCGCTCGCGGCGAGATCGGGCCCTTCTAGGCCGCTTCGGCAGTGGATGCCGGCGGGGTCGCGGGCTGCCTCTTGAGGCGCAGCTTAGCAGGCGCTTGGGCCTTACCGTCAGCCCAGCGGCCCGCCCGTCCCGGCAGGGCCCCGCCGCCCGCCTAGGCAGGGGAACGGAGGTCTCGGGCACCTGGGGGTGGCGGAGGTGCTGGCGACCACCCAGCCCAGGGCGGGCGGGAGCCAGCAAACTTTTCGGCGCTTGGCGCCCCGCCCCAGATCCCGCAGGACGCTCACGGGGATGTGGCCCAGGAGGCTTCCGGGCCCGGGGACCGCGGGCCCTTGGGCATCCCACCTGCCCGCCCACGATGCGCTAGGCGCAGCTCAGACGCAGACCGGACCGGCCCTCCTGCCCGACAGAAGCTGGCCCGAAGCCACCGGGAGCCACCATTGAGTTGGCACGGCCCCTAAGACCCAGCAACGCCACCCCTCGCCCCCACGCCACCGTCCGAGCTCAGGACCCCGCCCCAGGTGGCCGGCAGGCCCGGGGAAGCGGCCTGGGCCCTCGATCCCGCTCCCGCCTCGGGCCATGGCGAAACGGCGGAGGGGCGGCTTTTTCCGTATGGAGCTGTGGAGAGCCAGCCCGGCAGACAGGTGGCGGCGACGGGGCTGGGCTGCAGTGGGGGCGGCCAGGTGCAGGTCGAGGGGCTCAAGGGGCGCACGGACGGCCCCCGGGTCCGCGGCCACGTCTGGTTCCCGTCAGGCCACCCCCGGAGCGTCTGGTGTGCCTCTGCCTTCCAGGGACGCCTTCTGGCCGCCTGGCCGCTCAGGCAGGCGGGGAGCGCCCCATCAGACGCTGGCTGTGGTGGGAGAGACCTGAGGAGGTGGGGCTTGCAGCTGTGCCGGGCGGGGGCGGAGATAGCCGCGAACGCCGCGAGCGACAAAAGGAGAAGGCGGAGAGGCGGAGCGGGAGGCAAAAAGCCTAGAGCACCCGGTCTTCCCTAGAGGTCTCCCATCCGAGTTCTAACCGGGCCCGACCCTGCTTAGCTTCCGCGCTCGCGGCGAGATCGGGCCCTTCTAGGCCGCTTCGGCAGTGGATGCCGGCGGGGTCGCGGGCTGCCTCTTGAGGCGCAGCTTAGCAGGCGCTTGGGCCTTACCGTCAGCCCAGCGGCCCGCCCGTCCCGGCAGGGCCCCGCCGCCCGCCTAGGCAGGGGAACGGAGGTCTCGGGCACCTGGGGGTGGCGGAGGTGCTGGCGACCACCCAGCCCAGGGCGGGCGGGAGCCAGCAAACTTTTCGGCGCTTGGCGCCCCGCCCCAGATCCCGCAGGACGCTCACGGGGATGTGGCCCAGGAGGCTTCCGGGCCCGGGGACCGCGGGCCCTTGGGCATCCCACCTGCCCGCCCACGATGCGCTAGGCGCAGCTCAGACGCAGACCGGACCGGCCCTCCTGCCCGACAGAAGCTGGCCCGAAGCCACCGGGAGCCACCATTGAGTTGGCACGGCCCCTAAGACCCAGCAACGCCACCCCTCGCCCCCACGCCACCGTCCGAGCTCAGGACCCCGCCCCAGGTGGCCGGCAGGCCCGGGGAAGCGGCCTGGGCCCTCGATCCCGCTCCCGCCTCGGGCCATGGCGAAACGGCGGAGGGTCGGCTTTTTCCGTATGGAGCTGTGGAGAGCCAGCCCGGCAGACAGGTGGCGGCGACGGGGCTGGGCTGCAGTGGGGGCGGCCAGGTGCAGGTCGAGGGGCTCAAGGGGCGCACGGACGGCCCCCGGGTCCGCGGCCACGTCTGGTTCCCGTCAGGCCACCCCCGGAGCGTCTGGTGTGCCTCTGCCTTCCAGGGACGCCTTCTGGCCGCCTGGCCGCTCAGGCAGGCGGGGAGCGCCCCATCAGACGCTGGCTGTGGTGGGAGAGACCTGAGGAGGTGGGGCTTGCAGCTGTGCCGGGCGGGGGCGGAGATAGCCGCGAACGCCGCGAGCGACAAAAGGAGAAGGCGGAGAGGCGGAGCGGGAGGCAAAAAGCCTAGAGCACCCGGTCTTCCCTAGAGGTCTCCCATCCGAGTTCTAACCGGGCCCGACCCTGCTTAGCTTCCGCGCTCGCGGCGAGATCGGGCCCTTCTAGGCCGCTTCGGCAGTGGATGCCGGCGGGGTCGCGGGCTGCCTCTTGAGGCGCAGCTTAGCAGGCGCTTGGGCCTTACCGTCAGCCCAGCGGCCCGCCCGTCCCGGCAGGGCCCCGCCGCCCGCCTAGGCAGGGGAACGGAGGTCTCGGGCACCTGGGGGTGGCGGAGGTGCTGGCGACCACCCAGCCCAGGGCGGGCGGGAGCCAGCAAACTTTTCGGCGCTTGGCGCCCCGCCCCAGATCCCGCAGGACGCTCACGGGGATGTGGCCCAGGAGGCTTCCGGGCCCGGGGACCGCGGGCCCTTGGGCATCCCACCTGCCCGCCCACGATGCGCTAGGCGCAGCTCAGACGCAGACCGGACCGGCCCTCCTGCCCGACAGAAGCTGGCCCGAAGCCACCGGGAGCCACCATTGAGTTGGCACGGCCCCTAAGACCCAGCAACGCCACCCCTCGCCCCCACGCCACCGTCCGAGCTCAGGACCCCGCCCCAGGTGGCCGGCAGGCCCGGGGAAGCGGCCTGGGCCCTCGATCCCGCTCCCGCCTCGGGCCATGGCGAAACGGCGGAGGGTCGGCTTTTTCCGTATGGAGCTGTGGAGAGCCAGCCCGGCAGACAGGTGGCGGCGACGGGGCTGGGCTGCAGTGGGGGCGGCCAGGTGCAGGTCGAGGGGCTCAAGGGGCGCACGGACGGCCCCCGGGTCCGCGGCCACGTCTGGTTCCCGTCAGGCCACCCCCGGAGCGTCTGGTGTGCCTCTGCCTTCCAGGGACGCCTTCTGGCCGCCTGGCCGCTCAGGCAGGCGGGGAGCGCCCCATCAGACGCTGGCTGTGGTGGGAGAGACCTGAGGAGGTGGGGCTTGCAGCTGTGCCGGGCGGGGGCGGAGATAGCCGCGAACGCCGCGAGCGACAAAAGGAGAAGGCGGAGAGGCGGAGCGGGAGGCAAAAAGCCTAGAGCACCCGGTCTTCCCTAGAGGTCTCCCATCCGAGTTCTAACCGGGCCCGACCCTGCTTAGCTTCCGCGCTCGCGGCGAGATCGGGCCCTTCTAGGCCGCTTCGGCAGTGGATGCCGGCGGGGTCGCGGGCTGCCTCTTGAGGCGCAGCTTAGCAGGCGCTTGGGCCTTACCGTCAGCCCAGCGGCCCGCCCGTCCCGGCAGGGCCCCGCCGCCCGCCTAGGCAGGGGAACGGAGGTCTCGGGCACCTGGGGGTGGCGGAGGTGCTGGCGACCACCCAGCCCAGGGCGGGCGGGAGCCAGCAAACTTTTCGGCGCTTGGCGCCCCGCCCCAGATCCCGCAGGACGCTCACGGGGATGTGGCCCAGGAGGCTTCCGGGCCCGGGGACCGCGGGCCCTTGGGCATCCCACCTGCCCGCCCACGATGCGCTAGGCGCAGCTCAGACGCAGACCGGACCGGCCCTCCTGCCCGACAGAAGCTGGCCCGAAGCCACCGGGAGCCACCATTGAGTTGGCACGGCCCCTAAGACCCAGCAACGCCACCCCTCGCCCCCACGCCACCGTCCGAGCTCAGGACCCCGCCCCAGGTGGCCGGCAGGCCCGGGGAAGCGGCCTGGGCCCTCGATCCCGCTCCCGCCTCGGGCCATGGCGAAACGGCGGAGGGTCGGCTTTTTCCGTATGGAGCTGTGGAGAGCCAGCCCGGCAGACAGGTGGCGGCGACGGGGCTGGGCTGCAGTGGGGGCGGCCAGGTGCAGGTCGAGGGGCTCAAGGGGCGCACGGACGGCCCCCGGGTCCGCGGCCACGTCTGGTTCCCGTCAGGCCACCCCCGGAGCGTCTGGTGTGCCTCTGCCTTCCAGGGACGCCTTCTGGCCGCCTGGCCGCTCAGGCAGGCGGGGAGCGCCCCATCAGACGCTGGCTGTGGTGGGAGAGACCTGAGGAGGTGGGGCTTGCAGCTGTGCCGGGCGGGGGCGGAGATAGCCGCGAACGCCGCGAGCGACAAAAGGAGAAGGCGGAGAGGCGGAGCGGGAGGCAAAAAGCCTAGAGCACCCGGTCTTCCCTAGAGGTCTCCCATCCGAGTTCTAACCGGGCCCGACCCTGCTTAGCTTCCGCGCTCGCGGCGAGATCGGGCCCTTCTAGGCCGCTTCGGCAGTGGATGCCGGCGGGGTCGCGGGCTGCCTCTTGAGGCGCAGCTTAGCAGGCGCTTGGGCCTTACCGTCAGCCCAGCGGCCCGCCCGTCCCGGCAGGGCCCCGCCGCCCGCCTAGGCAGGGGAACGGAGGTCTCGGGCACCTGGGGGTGGCGGAGGTGCTGGCGACCACCCAGCCCAGGGCGGGCGGGAGCCAGCAAACTTTTCGGCGCTTGGCGCCCCGCCCCAGATCCCGCAGGACGCTCACGGGGATGTGGCCCAGGAGGCTTCCGGGCCCGGGGACCGCGGGCCCTTGGGCATCCCACCTGCCCGCCCACGATGCGCTAGGCGCAGCTCAGACGCAGACCGGACCGGCCCTCCTGCCCGACAGAAGCTGGCCCGAAGCCACCGGGAGCCACCATTGAGTTGGCACGGCCCCTAAGACCCAGCAACGCCACCCCTCGCCCCCACGCCACCGTCCGAGCTCAGGACCCCGCCCCAGGTGGCCGGCAGGCCCGGGGAAGCGGCCTGGGCCCTCGATCCCGCTCCCGCCTCGGGCCATGGCGAAACGGCGGAGGGTCGGCTTTTTCCGTATGGAGCTGTGGAGAGCCAGCCCGGCAGACAGGTGGCGGCGACGGGGCTGGGCTGCAGTGGGGGCGGCCAGGTGCAGGTCGAGGGGCTCAAGGGGCGCACGGACGGCCCCCGGGTCCGCGGCCACGTCTGGTTCCCGTCAGGCCACCCCCGGAGCGTCTGGTGTGCCTCTGCCTTCCAGGGACGCCTTCTGGCCGCCTGGCCGCTCAGGCAGGCGGGGAGCGCCCCATCAGACGCTGGCTGTGGTGGGAGAGACCTGAGGAGGTGGGGCTTGCAGCTGTGCCGGGCGGGGGCGGAGATAGCCGCGAACGCCGCGAGCGACAAAAGGAGAAGGCGGAGAGGCGGAGCGGGAGGCAAAAAGCCTAGAGCACCCGGTCTTCCCTAGAGGTCTCCCATCCGAGTTCTAACCGGGCCCGACCCTGCTTAGCTTCCGCGCTCGCGGCGAGATCGGGCCCTTCTAGGCCGCTTCGGCAGTGGATGCCGGCGGGGTCGCGGGCTGCCTCTTGAGGCGCAGCTTAGCAGGCGCTTGGGCCTTACCGTCAGCCCAGCGGCCCGCCCGTCCCGGCAGGGCCCCGCCGCCCGCCTAGGCAGGGGAACGGAGGTCTCGGGCACCTGGGGGTGGCGGAGGTGCTGGCGACCACCCAGCCCAGGGCGGGCGGGAGCCAGCAAACTTTTCGGCGCTTGGCGCCCCGCCCCAGATCCCGCAGGACGCTCACGGGGATGTGGCCCAGGAGGCTTCCGGGCCCGGGGACCGCGGGCCCTTGGGCATCCCACCTGCCCGCCCACGATGCGCTAGGCGCAGCTCAGACGCAGACCGGACCGGCCCTCCTGCCCGACAGAAGCTGGCCCGAAGCCACCGGGAGCCACCATTGAGTTGGCACGGCCCCTAAGACCCAGCAACGCCACCCCTCGCCCCCACGCCACCGTCCGAGCTCAGGACCCCGCCCCAGGTGGCCGGCAGGCCCGGGGAAGCGGCCTGGGCCCTCGATCCCGCTCCCGCCTCGGGCCATGGCGAAACGGCGGAGGGTCGGCTTTTTCCGTATGGAGCTGTGGAGAGCCAGCCCGGCAGACAGGTGGCGGCGACGGGGCTGGGCTGCAGTGGGGGCGGCCAGGTGCAGGTCGAGGGGCTCAAGGGGCGCACGGACGGCCCCCGGGTCCGCGGCCACGTCTGGTTCCCGTCAGGCCACCCCCGGAGCGTCTGGTGTGCCTCTGCCTTCCAGGGACGCCTTCTGGCCGCCTGGCCGCTCAGGCAGGCGGGGAGCGCCCCATCAGACGCTGGCTGTGGTGGGAGAGACCTGAGGAGGTGGGGCTTGCAGCTGTGCCGGGCGGGGGCGGAGATAGCCGCGAACGCCGCGAGCGACAAAAGGAGAAGGCGGAGAGGCGGAGCGGGAGGCAAAAAGCCTAGAGCACCCGGTCTTCCCTAGAGGTCTCCCATCCGAGTTCTAACCGGGCCCGACCCTGCTTAGCTTCCGCGCTCGCGGCGAGATCGGGCCCTTCTAGGCCGCTTCGGCAGTGGATGCCGGCGGGGTCGCGGGCTGCCTCTTGAGGCGCAGCTTAGCAGGCGCTTGGGCCTTACCGTCAGCCCAGCGGCCCGCCCGTCCCGGCAGGGCCCCGCCGCCCGCCTAGGCAGGGGAACGGAGGTCTCGGGCACCTGGGGGTGGCGGAGGTGCTGGCGACCACCCAGCCCAGGGCGGGCGGGAGCCAGCAAACTTTTCGGCGCTTGGCGCCCCGCCCCAGATCCCGCAGGACGCTCACGGGGATGTGGCCCAGGAGGCTTCCGGGCCCGGGGACCGCGGGCCCTTGGGCATCCCACCTGCCCGCCCACGATGCGCTAGGCGCAGCTCAGACGCAGACCGGACCGGCCCTCCTGCCCGACAGAAGCTGGCCCGAAGCCACCGGGAGCCACCATTGAGTTGGCACGGCCCCTAAGACCCAGCAACGCCACCCCTCGCCCCCACGCCACCGTCCGAGCTCAGGACCCCGCCCCAGGTGGCCGGCAGGCCCGGGGAAGCGGCCTGGGCCCTCGATCCCGCTCCCGCCTCGGGCCATGGCGAAACGGCGGAGGGTCGGCTTTTTCCGTATGGAGCTGTGGAGAGCCAGCCCGGCAGACAGGTGGCGGCGACGGGGCTGGGCTGCAGTGGGGGCGGCCAGGTGCAGGTCGAGGGGCTCAAGGGGCGCACGGACGGCCCCCGGGTCCGCGGCCACGTCTGGTTCCCGTCAGGCCACCCCCGGAGCGTCTGGTGTGCCTCTGCCTTCCAGGGACGCCTTCTGGCCGCCTGGCCGCTCAGGCAGGCGGGGAGCGCCCCATCAGACGCTGGCTGTGGTGGGAGAGACCTGAGGAGGTGGGGCTTGCAGCTGTGCCGGGCGGGGGCGGAGATAGCCGCGAACGCCGCGAGCGACAAAAGGAGAAGGCGGAGAGGCGGAGCGGGAGGCAAAAAGCCTAGAGCACCCGGTCTTCCCTAGAGGTCTCCCATCCGAGTTCTAACCGGGCCCGACCCTGCTTAGCTTCCGCGCTCGCGGCGAGATCGGGCCCTTCTAGGCCGCTTCGGCAGTGGATGCCGGCGGGGTCGCGGGCTGCCTCTTGAGGCGCAGCTTAGCAGGCGCTTGGGCCTTACCGTCAGCCCAGCGGCCCGCCCGTCCCGGCAGGGCCCCGCCGCCCGCCTAGGCAGGGGAACGGAGGTCTCGGGCACCTGGGGGTGGCGGAGGTGCTGGCGACCACCCAGCCCAGGGCGGGCGGGAGCCAGCAAACTTTTCGGCGCTTGGCGCCCCGCCCCAGATCCCGCAGGACGCTCACGGGGATGTGGCCCAGGAGGCTTCCGGGCCCGGGGACCGCGGGCCCTTGGGCATCCCACCTGCCCGCCCACGATGCGCTAGGCGCAGCTCAGACGCAGACCGGACCGGCCCTCCTGCCCGACAGAAGCTGGCCCGAAGCCACCGGGAGCCACCATTGAGTTGGCACGGCCCCTAAGACCCAGCAACGCCACCCCTCGCCCCCACGCCACCGTCCGAGCTCAGGACCCCGCCCCAGGTGGCCGGCAGGCCCGGGGAAGCGGCCTGGGCCCTCGATCCCGCTCCCGCCTCGGGCCATGGCGAAACGGCGGAGGGTCGGCTTTTTCCGTATGGAGCTGTGGAGAGCCAGCCCGGCAGACAGGTGGCGGCGACGGGGCTGGGCTGCAGTGGGGGCGGCCAGGTGCAGGTCGAGGGGCTCAAGGGGCGCACGGACGGCCCCCGGGTCCGCGGCCACGTCTGGTTCCCGTCAGGCCACCCCCGGAGCGTCTGGTGTGCCTCTGCCTTCCAGGGACGCCTTCTGGCCGCCTGGCCGCTCAGGCAGGCGGGGAGCGCCCCATCAGACGCTGGCTGTGGTGGGAGAGACCTGAGGAGGTGGGGCTTGCAGCTGTGCCGGGCGGGGGCGGAGATAGCCGCGAACGCCGCGAGCGACAAAAGGAGAAGGCGGAGAGGCGGAGCGGGAGGCAAAAAGCCTAGAGCACCCGGTCTTCCCTAGAGGTCTCCCATCCGAGTTCTAACCGGGCCCGACCCTGCTTAGCTTCCGCGCTCGCGGCGAGATCGGGCCCTTCTAGGCCGCTTCGGCAGTGGATGCCGGCGGGGTCGCGGGCTGCCTCTTGAGGCGCAGCTTAGCAGGCGCTTGGGCCTTACCGTCAGCCCAGCGGCCCGCCCGTCCCGGCAGGGCCCCGCCGCCCGCCTAGGCAGGGGAACGGAGGTCTCGGGCACCTGGGGGTGGCGGAGGTGCTGGCGACCACCCAGCCCAGGGCGGGCGGGAGCCAGCAAACTTTTCGGCGCTTGGCGCCCCGCCCCAGATCCCGCAGGACGCTCACGGGGATGTGGCCCAGGAGGCTTCCGGGCCCGGGGACCGCGGGCCCTTGGGCATCCCACCTGCCCGCCCACGATGCGCTAGGCGCAGCTCAGACGCAGACCGGACCGGCCCTCCTGCCCGACAGAAGCTGGCCCGAAGCCACCGGGAGCCACCATTGAGTTGGCACGGCCCCTAAGACCCAGCAACGCCACCCCTCGCCCCCACGCCACCGTCCGAGCTCAGGACCCCGCCCCAGGTGGCCGGCAGGCCCGGGGAAGCGGCCTGGGCCCTCGATCCCGCTCCCGCCTCGGGCCATGGCGAAACGGCGGAGGGTCGGCTTTTTCCGTATGGAGCTGTGGAGAGCCAGCCCGGCAGACAGGTGGCGGCGACGGGGCTGGGCTGCAGTGGGGGCGGCCAGGTGCAGGTCGAGGGGCTCAAGGGGCGCACGGACGGCCCCCGGGTCCGCGGCCACGTCTGGTTCCCGTCAGGCCACCCCCGGAGCGTCTGGTGTGCCTCTGCCTTCCAGGGACGCCTTCTGGCCGCCTGGCCGCTCAGGCAGGCGGGGAGCGCCCCATCAGACGCTGGCTGTGGTGGGAGAGACCTGAGGAGGTGGGGCTTGCAGCTGTGCCGGGCGGGGGCGGAGATAGCCGCGAACGCCGCGAGCGACAAAAGGAGAAGGCGGAGAGGCGGAGCGGGAGGCAAAAAGCCTAGAGCACCCGGTCTTCCCTAGAGGTCTCCCATCCGAGTTCTAACCGGGCCCGACCCTGCTTAGCTTCCGCGCTCGCGGCGAGATCGGGCCCTTCTAGGCCGCTTCGGCAGTGGATGCCGGCGGGGTCGCGGGCTGCCTCTTGAGGCGCAGCTTAGCAGGCGCTTGGGCCTTACCGTCAGCCCAGCGGCCCGCCCGTCCCGGCAGGGCCCCGCCGCCCGCCTAGGCAGGGGAACGGAGGTCTCGGGCACCTGGGGGTGGCGGAGGTGCTGGCGACCACCCAGCCCAGGGCGGGCGGGAGCCAGCAAACTTTTCGGCGCTTGGCGCCCCGCCCCAGATCCCGCAGGACGCTCACGGGGATGTGGCCCAGGAGGCTTCCGGGCCCGGGGACCGCGGGCCCTTGGGCATCCCACCTGCCCGCCCACGATGCGCTAGGCGCAGCTCAGACGCAGACCGGACCGGCCCTCCTGCCCGACAGAAGCTGGCCCGAAGCCACCGGGAGCCACCATTGAGTTGGCACGGCCCCTAAGACCCAGCAACGCCACCCCTCGCCCCCACGCCACCGTCCGAGCTCAGGACCCCGCCCCAGGTGGCCGGCAGGCCCGGGGAAGCGGCCTGGGCCCTCGATCCCGCTCCCGCCTCGGGCCATGGCGAAACGGCGGAGGGTCGGCTTTTTCCGTATGGAGCTGTGGAGAGCCAGCCCGGCAGACAGGTGGCGGCGACGGGGCTGGGCTGCAGTGGGGGCGGCCAGGTGCAGGTCGAGGGGCTCAAGGGGCGCACGGACGGCCCCCGGGTCCGCGGCCACGTCTGGTTCCCGTCAGGCCACCCCCGGAGCGTCTGGTGTGCCTCTGCCTTCCAGGGACGCCTTCTGGCCGCCTGGCCGCTCAGGCAGGCGGGGAGCGCCCCATCAGACGCTGGCTGTGGTGGGAGAGACCTGAGGAGGTGGGGCTTGCAGCTGTGCCGGGCGGGGGCGGAGATAGCCGCGAACGCCGCGAGCGACAAAAGGAGAAGGCGGAGAGGCGGAGCGGGAGGCAAAAAGCCTAGAGCACCCGGTCTTCCCTAGAGGTCTCCCATCCGAGTTCTAACCGGGCCCGACCCTGCTTAGCTTCCGCGCTCGCGGCGAGATCGGGCCCTTCTAGGCCGCTTCGGCAGTGGATGCCGGCGGGGTCGCGGGCTGCCTCTTGAGGCGCAGCTTAGCAGGCGCTTGGGCCTTACCGTCAGCCCAGCGGCCCGCCCGTCCCGGCAGGGCCCCGCCGCCCGCCTAGGCAGGGGAACGGAGGTCTCGGGCACCTGGGGGTGGCGGAGGTGCTGGCGACCACCCAGCCCAGGGCGGGCGGGAGCCAGCAAACTTTTCGGCGCTTGGCGCCCCGCCCCAGATCCCGCAGGACGCTCACGGGGATGTGGCCCAGGAGGCTTCCGGGCCCGGGGACCGCGGGCCCTTGGGCATCCCACCTGCCCGCCCACGATGCGCTAGGCGCAGCTCAGACGCAGACCGGACCGGCCCTCCTGCCCGACAGAAGCTGGCCCGAAGCCACCGGGAGCCACCATTGAGTTGGCACGGCCCCTAAGACCCAGCAACGCCACCCCTCGCCCCCACGCCACCGTCCGAGCTCAGGACCCCGCCCCAGGTGGCCGGCAGGCCCGGGGAAGCGGCCTGGGCCCTCGATCCCGCTCCCGCCTCGGGCCATGGCGAAACGGCGGAGGGTCGGCTTTTTCCGTATGGAGCTGTGGAGAGCCAGCCCGGCAGACAGGTGGCGGCGACGGGGCTGGGCTGCAGTGGGGGCGGCCAGGTGCAGGTCGAGGGGCTCAAGGGGCGCACGGACGGCCCCCGGGTCCGCGGCCACGTCTGGTTCCCGTCAGGCCACCCCCGGAGCGTCTGGTGTGCCTCTGCCTTCCAGGGACGCCTTCTGGCCGCCTGGCCGCTCAGGCAGGCGGGGAGCGCCCCATCAGACGCTGGCTGTGGTGGGAGAGACCTGAGGAGGTGGGGCTTGCAGCTGTGCCGGGCGGGGGCGGAGATAGCCGCGAACGCCGCGAGCGACAAAAGGAGAAGGCGGAGAGGCGGAGCGGGAGGCAAAAAGCCTAGAGCACCCGGTCTTCCCTAGAGGTCTCCCATCCGAGTTCTAACCGGGCCCGACCCTGCTTAGCTTCCGCGCTCGCGGCGAGATCGGGCCCTTCTAGGCCGCTTCGGCAGTGGATGCCGGCGGGGTCGCGGGCTGCCTCTTGAGGCGCAGCTTAGCAGGCGCTTGGGCCTTACCGTCAGCCCAGCGGCCCGCCCGTCCCGGCAGGGCCCCGCCGCCCGCCTAGGCAGGGGAACGGAGGTCTCGGGCACCTGGGGGTGGCGGAGGTGCTGGCGACCACCCAGCCCAGGGCGGGCGGGAGCCAGCAAACTTTTCGGCGCTTGGCGCCCCGCCCCAGATCCCGCAGGACGCTCACGGGGATGTGGCCCAGGAGGCTTCCGGGCCCGGGGACCGCGGGCCCTTGGGCATCCCACCTGCCCGCCCACGATGCGCTAGGCGCAGCTCAGACGCAGACCGGACCGGCCCTCCTGCCCGACAGAAGCTGGCCCGAAGCCACCGGGAGCCACCATTGAGTTGGCACGGCCCCTAAGACCCAGCAACGCCACCCCTCGCCCCCACGCCACCGTCCGAGCTCAGGACCCCGCCCCAGGTGGCCGGCAGGCCCGGGGAAGCGGCCTGGGCCCTCGATCCCGCTCCCGCCTCGGGCCATGGCGAAACGGCGGAGGGTCGGCTTTTTCCGTATGGAGCTGTGGAGAGCCAGCCCGGCAGACAGGTGGCGGCGACGGGGCTGGGCTGCAGTGGGGGCGGCCAGGTGCAGGTCGAGGGGCTCAAGGGGCGCACGGACGGCCCCCGGGTCCGCGGCCACGTCTGGTTCCCGTCAGGCCACCCCCGGAGCGTCTGGTGTGCCTCTGCCTTCCAGGGACGCCTTCTGGCCGCCTGGCCGCTCAGGCAGGCGGGGAGCGCCCCATCAGACGCTGGCTGTGGTGGGAGAGACCTGAGGAGGTGGGGCTTGCAGCTGTGCCGGGCGGGGGCGGAGATAGCCGCGAACGCCGCGAGCGACAAAAGGAGAAGGCGGAGAGGCGGAGCGGGAGGCAAAAAGCCTAGAGCACCCGGTCTTCCCTAGAGGTCTCCCATCCGAGTTCTAACCGGGCCCGACCCTGCTTAGCTTCCGCGCTCGCGGCGAGATCGGGCCCTTCTAGGCCGCTTCGGCAGTGGATGCCGGCGGGGTCGCGGGCTGCCTCTTGAGGCGCAGCTTAGCAGGCGCTTGGGCCTTACCGTCAGCCCAGCGGCCCGCCCGTCCCGGCAGGGCCCCGCCGCCCGCCTAGGCAGGGGAACGGAGGTCTCGGGCACCTGGGGGTGGCGGAGGTGCTGGCGACCACCCAGCCCAGGGCGGGCGGGAGCCAGCAAACTTTTCGGCGCTTGGCGCCCCGCCCCAGATCCCGCAGGACGCTCACGGGGATGTGGCCCAGGAGGCTTCCGGGCCCGGGGACCGCGGGCCCTTGGGCATCCCACCTGCCCGCCCACGATGCGCTAGGCGCAGCTCAGACGCAGACCGGACCGGCCCTCCTGCCCGACAGAAGCTGGCCCGAAGCCACCGGGAGCCACCATTGAGTTGGCACGGCCCCTAAGACCCAGCAACGCCACCCCTCGCCCCCACGCCACCGTCCGAGCTCAGGACCCCGCCCCAGGTGGCCGGCAGGCCCGGGGAAGCGGCCTGGGCCCTCGATCCCGCTCCCGCCTCGGGCCATGGCGAAACGGCGGAGGGTCGGCTTTTTCCGTATGGAGCTGTGGAGAGCCAGCCCGGCAGACAGGTGGCGGCGACGGGGCTGGGCTGCAGTGGGGGCGGCCAGGTGCAGGTCGAGGGGCTCAAGGGGCGCACGGACGGCCCCCGGGTCCGCGGCCACGTCTGGTTCCCGTCAGGCCACCCCCGGAGCGTCTGGTGTGCCTCTGCCTTCCAGGGACGCCTTCTGGCCGCCTGGCCGCTCAGGCAGGCGGGGAGCGCCCCATCAGACGCTGGCTGTGGTGGGAGAGACCTGAGGAGGTGGGGCTTGCAGCTGTGCCGGGCGGGGGCGGAGATAGCCGCGAACGCCGCGAGCGACAAAAGGAGAAGGCGGAGAGGCGGAGCGGGAGGCAAAAAGCCTAGAGCACCCGGTCTTCCCTAGAGGTCTCCCATCCGAGTTCTAACCGGGCCCGACCCTGCTTAGCTTCCGCGCTCGCGGCGAGATCGGGCCCTTCTAGGCCGCTTCGGCAGTGGATGCCGGCGGGGTCGCGGGCTGCCTCTTGAGGCGCAGCTTAGCAGGCGCTTGGGCCTTACCGTCAGCCCAGCGGCCCGCCCGTCCCGGCAGGGCCCCGCCGCCCGCCTAGGCAGGGGAACGGAGGTCTCGGGCACCTGGGGGTGGCGGAGGTGCTGGCGACCACCCAGCCCAGGGCGGGCGGGAGCCAGCAAACTTTTCGGCGCTTGGCGCCCCGCCCCAGATCCCGCAGGACGCTCACGGGGATGTGGCCCAGGAGGCTTCCGGGCCCGGGGACCGCGGGCCCTTGGGCATCCCACCTGCCCGCCCACGATGCGCTAGGCGCAGCTCAGACGCAGACCGGACCGGCCCTCCTGCCCGACAGAAGCTGGCCCGAAGCCACCGGGAGCCACCATTGAGTTGGCACGGCCCCTAAGACCCAGCAACGCCACCCCTCGCCCCCACGCCACCGTCCGAGCTCAGGACCCCGCCCCAGGTGGCCGGCAGGCCCGGGGAAGCGGCCTGGGCCCTCGATCCCGCTCCCGCCTCGGGCCATGGCGAAACGGCGGAGGGTCGGCTTTTTCCGTATGGAGCTGTGGAGAGCCAGCCCGGCAGACAGGTGGCGGCGACGGGGCTGGGCTGCAGTGGGGGCGGCCAGGTGCAGGTCGAGGGGCTCAAGGGGCGCACGGACGGCCCCCGGGTCCGCGGCCACGTCTGGTTCCCGTCAGGCCACCCCCGGAGCGTCTGGTGTGCCTCTGCCTTCCAGGGACGCCTTCTGGCCGCCTGGCCGCTCAGGCAGGCGGGGAGCGCCCCATCAGACGCTGGCTGTGGTGGGAGAGACCTGAGGAGGTGGGGCTTGCAGCTGTGCCGGGCGGGGGCGGAGATAGCCGCGAACGCCGCGAGCGACAAAAGGAGAAGGCGGAGAGGCGGAGCGGGAGGCAAAAAGCCTAGAGCACCCGGTCTTCCCTAGAGGTCTCCCATCCGAGTTCTAACCGGGCCCGACCCTGCTTAGCTTCCGCGCTCGCGGCGAGATCGGGCCCTTCTAGGCCGCTTCGGCAGTGGATGCCGGCGGGCTCGCGGGCTGCCTCTTGAGGCGCAGCTTAGCAGGCGCTTGGGCCTTACCGTCAGCCCAGCGGCCCGCCCGTCCCGGCAGGGCCCCGCCGCCCGCCTAGGCAGGGGAACGGAGGTCTCGGGCACCTGGGGGTGGCGGAGGTGCTGGCGACCACCCAGCCCAGGGCGGGCGGGAGCCAGCAAACTTTTCGGCGCTTGGCGCCCCGCCCCAGATCCCGCAGGACGCTCACGGGGATGTGGCCCAGGAGGCTTCCGGGCCCGGGGACCGCGGGCCCTTGGGCATCCCACCTGCCCGCCCACGATGCGCTAGGCGCAGCTCAGACGCAGACCGGACCGGCCCTCCTGCCCGACAGAAGCTGGCCCGAAGCCACCGGGAGCCACCATTGAGTTGGCACGGCCCCTAAGACCCAGCAACGCCACCCCTCGCCCCCACGCCACCGTCCGAGCTCAGGACCCCGCCCCAGGTGGCCGGCAGGCCCGGGGAAGCGGCCTGGGCCCTCGATCCCGCTCCCGCCTCGGGCCATGGCGAAACGGCGGAGGGTCGGCTTTTTCCGTATGGAGCTGTGGAGAGCCAGCCCGGCAGACAGGTGGCGGCGACGGGGCTGGGCTGCAGTGGGGGCGGCCAGGTGCAGGTCGAGGGGCTCAAGGGGCGCACGGACGGCCCCCGGGTCCGCGGCCACGTCTGGTTCCCGTCAGGCCACCCCCGGAGCGTCTGGTGTGCCTCTGCCTTCCAGGGACGCCTTCTGGCCGCCTGGCCGCTCAGGCAGGCGGGGAGCGCCCCATCAGACGCTGGCTGTGGTGGGAGAGACCTGAGGAGGTGGGGCTTGCAGCTGTGCCGGGCGGGGGCGGAGATAGCCGCGAACGCCGCGAGCGACAAAAGGAGAAGGCGGAGAGGCGGAGCGGGAGGCAAAAAGCCTAGAGCACCCGGTCTTCCCTAGAGGTCTCCCATCCGAGTTCTAACCGGGCCCGACCCTGCTTAGCTTCCGCGCTCGCGGCGAGATCGGGCCCTTCTAGGCCGCTTCGGCAGTGGATGCCGGCGGGGTCGCGGGCTGCCTCTTGAGGCGCAGCTTAGCAGGCGCTTGGGCCTTACCGTCAGCCCAGCGGCCCGCCCGTCCCGGCAGGGCCCCGCCGCCCGCCTAGGCAGGGGAACGGAGGTCTCGGGCACCTGGGGGTGGCGGAGGTGCTGGCGACCACCCAGCCCAGGGCGGGCGGGAGCCAGCAAACTTTTCGGCGCTTGGCGCCCCGCCCCAGATCCCGCAGGACGCTCACGGGGATGTGGCCCAGGAGGCTTCCGGGCCCGGGGACCGCGGGCCCTTGGGCATCCCACCTGCCCGCCCACGATGCGCTAGGCGCAGCTCAGACGCAGACCGGACCGGCCCTCCTGCCCGACAGAAGCTGGCCCGAAGCCACCGGGAGCCACCATTGAGTTGGCACGGCCCCTAAGACCCAGCAACGCCACCCCTCGCCCCCACGCCACCGTCCGAGCTCAGGACCCCGCCCCAGGTGGCCGGCAGGCCCGGGGAAGCGGCCTGGGCCCTCGATCCCGCTCCCGCCTCGGGCCATGGCGAAACGGCGGAGGGTCGGCTTTTTCCGTATGGAGCTGTGGAGAGCCAGCCCGGCAGACAGGTGGCGGCGACGGGGCTGGGCTGCAGTGGGGGCGGCCAGGTGCAGGTCGAGGGGCTCAAGGGGCGCACGGACGGCCCCCGGGTCCGCGGCCACGTCTGGTTCCCGTCAGGCCACCCCCGGAGCGTCTGGTGTGCCTCTGCCTTCCAGGGACGCCTTCTGGCCGCCTGGCCGCTCAGGCAGGCGGGGAGCGCCCCATCAGACGCTGGCTGTGGTGGGAGAGACCTGAGGAGGTGGGGCTTGCAGCTGTGCCGGGCGGGGGCGGAGATAGCCGCGAACGCCGCGAGCGACAAAAGGAGAAGGCGGAGAGGCGGAGCGGGAGGCAAAAAGCCTAGAGCACCCGGTCTTCCCTAGAGGTCTCCCATCCGAGTTCTAACCGGGCCCGACCCTGCTTAGCTTCCGCGCTCGCGGCGAGATCGGGCCCTTCTAGGCCGCTTCGGCAGTGGATGCCGGCGGGGTCGCGGGCTGCCTCTTGAGGCGCAGCTTAGCAGGCGCTTGGGCCTTACCGTCAGCCCAGCGGCCCGCCCGTCCCGGCAGGGCCCCGCCGCCCGCCTAGGCAGGGGAACGGAGGTCTCGGGCACCTGGGGGTGGCGGAGGTGCTGGCGACCACCCAGCCCAGGGCGGGCGGGAGCCAGCAAACTTTTCGGCGCTTGGCGCCCCGCCCCAGATCCCGCAGGACGCTCACGGGGATGTGGCCCAGGAGGCTTCCGGGCCCGGGGACCGCGGGCCCTTGGGCATCCCACCTGCCCGCCCACGATGCGCTAGGCGCAGCTCAGACGCAGACCGGACCGGCCCTCCTGCCCGACAGAAGCTGGCCCGAAGCCACCGGGAGCCACCATTGAGTTGGCACGGCCCCTAAGACCCAGCAACGCCACCCTCGCCCCCACGCCACCGTCCGAGCTCAGGACCCCGCCCCAGGTGGCCGGCAGGCCCGGGGAAGCGGCCTGGGCCCTCGATCCCGCTCCCGCCTCGGGCCATGGCGAAACGGCGGAGGGGCGGCTTTTTCCGTATGGAGCTGTGGAGAGCCAGCCCGGCAGACAGGTGGCGGCGACGGGGCTGGGCTGCAGTGGGGGCGGCCAGGTGCAGGTCGAGGGGCTCAAGGGGCGCACGGACGGCCCCCGGGTCCGCGGCCACGTCTGGTTCCCGTCAGGCCACCCCCGGAGCGTCTGGTGTGCCTCTGCCTTCCAGGGACGCCTTCTGGCCGCCTGGCCGCTCAGGCAGGCGGGGAGCGCCCCATCAGACGCTGGCTGTGGTGGGAGAGACCTGAGGAGGTGGGGCTTGCAGCTGTGCCGGGCGGGGGCGGAGATAGCCGCGAACGCCGCGAGCGACAAAAGGAGAAGGCGGAGAGGCGGAGCGGGAGGCAAAAAGCCTAGAGCACCCGGTCTTCCCTAGAGGTCTCCCATCCGAGTTCTAACCGGGCCCGACCCTGCTTAGCTTCCGCGCTCGCGGCGAGATCGGGCCCTTCTAGGCCGCTTCGGCAGTGGATGCCGGCGGGGTCGCGGGCTGCCTCTTGAGGCGCAGCTTAGCAGGCGCTTGGGCCTTACCGTCAGCCCAGCGGCCCGCCCGTCCCGGCAGGGCCCCGCCGCCCGCCTAGGCAGGGGAACGGAGGTCTCGGGCACCTGGGGGTGGCGGAGGTGCTGGCGACCACCCAGCCCAGGGCGGGCGGGAGCCAGCAAACTTTTCGGCGCTTGGCGCCCCGCCCCAGATCCCGCAGGACGCTCACGGGGATGTGGCCCAGGAGGCTTCCGGGCCCGGGGACCGCGGGCCCTTGGGCATCCCACCTGCCCGCCCACGATGCGCTAGGCGCAGCTCAGACGCAGACCGGACCGGCCCTCCTGCCCGACAGAAGCTGGCCCGAAGCCACCGGGAGCCACCATTGAGTTGGCACGGCCCCTAAGACCCAGCAACGCCACCCCTCGCCCCCACGCCACCGTCCGAGCTCAGGACCCCGCCCCAGGTGGCCGGCAGGCCCGGGGAAGCGGCCTGGGCCCTCGATCCCGCTCCCGCCTCGGGCCATGGCGAAACGGCGGAGGGGCGGCTTTTTCCGTATGGAGCTGTGGAGAGCCAGCCCGGCAGACAGGTGGCGGCGACGGGGCTGGGCTGCAGTGGGGGCGGCCAGGTGCAGGTCGAGGGGCTCAAGGGGCGCACGGACGGCCCCCGGGTCCGCGGCCACGTCTGGTTCCCGTCAGGCCACCCCCGGAGCGTCTGGTGTGCCTCTGCCTTCCAGGGACGCCTTCTGGCCGCCTGGCCGCTCAGGCAGGCGGGGAGCGCCCCATCAGACGCTGGCTGTGGTGGGAGAGACCTGAGGAGGTGGGGCTTGCAGCTGTGCCGGGCGGGGGCGGAGATAGCCGCGAACGCCGCGAGCGACAAAAGGAGAAGGCGGAGAGGCGGAGCGGGAGGCAAAAAGCCTAGAGCACCCGGTCTTCCCTAGAGGTCTCCCATCCGAGTTCTAACCGGGCCCGACCCTGCTTAGCTTCCGCGCTCGCGGCGAGATCGGGCCCTTCTAGGCCGCTTCGGCAGTGGATGCCGGCGGGGTCGCGGGCTGCCTCTTGAGGCGCAGCTTAGCAGGCGCTTGGGCCTTACCGTCAGCCCAGCGGCCCGCCCGTCCCGGCAGGGCCCCGCCGCCCGCCTAGGCAGGGGAACGGAGGTCTCGGGCACCTGGGGGTGGCGGAGGTGCTGGCGACCACCCAGCCCAGGGCGGGCGGGAGCCAGCAAACTTTTCGGCGCTTGGCGCCCCGCCCCAGATCCCGCAGGACGCTCACGGGGATGTGGCCCAGGAGGCTTCCGGGCCCGGGGACCGCGGGCCCTTGGGCATCCCACCTGCCCGCCCACGATGCGCTAGGCGCAGCTCAGACGCAGACCGGACCGGCCCTCCTGCCCGACAGAAGCTGGCCCGAAGCCACCGGGAGCCACCATTGAGTTGGCACGGCCCCTAAGACCCAGCAACGCCACCCTCGCCCCCACGCCACCGTCCGAGCTCAGGACCCCGCCCCAGGTGGCCGGCAGGCCCGGGGAAGCGGCCTGGGCCCTCGATCCCGCTCCCGCCTCGGGCCATGGCGAAACGGCGGAGGGGCGGCTTTTTCCGTATGGAGCTGTGGAGAGCCAGCCCGGCAGACAGGTGGCGGCGACGGGGCTGGGCTGCAGTGGGGGCGGCCAGGTGCAGGTCGAGGGGCTCAAGGGGCGCACGGACGGCCCCCGGGTCCGCGGCCACGTCTGGTTCCCGTCAGGCCACCCCCGGAGCGTCTGGTGTGCCTCTGCCTTCCAGGGACGCCTTCTGGCCGCCTGGCCGCTCAGGCAGGCGGGGAGCGCCCCATCAGACGCTGGCTGTGGTGGGAGAGACCTGAGGAGGTGGGGCTTGCAGCTGTGCCGGGCGGGGGCGGAGATAGCCGCGAACGCCGCGAGCGACAAAAGGAGAAGGCGGAGAGGCGGAGCGGGAGGCAAAAAGCCTAGAGCACCCGGTCTTCCCTAGAGGTCTCCCATCCGAGTTCTAACCGGGCCCGACCCTGCTTAGCTTCCGCGCTCGCGGCGAGATCGGGCCCTTCTAGGCCGCTTCGGCAGTGGATGCCGGCGGGGTCGCGGGCTGCCTCTTGAGGCGCAGCTTAGCAGGCGCTTGGGCCTTACCGTCAGCCCAGCGGCCCGCCCGTCCCGGCAGGGCCCCGCCGCCCGCCTAGGCAGGGGAACGGAGGTCTCGGGCACCTGGGGGTGGCGGAGGTGCTGGCGACCACCCAGCCCAGGGCGGGCGGGAGCCAGCAAACTTTTCGGCGCTTGGCGCCCCGCCCCAGATCCCGCAGGACGCTCACGGGGATGTGGCCCAGGAGGCTTCCGGGCCCGGGGACCGCGGGCCCTTGGGCATCCCACCTGCCCGCCCACGATGCGCTAGGCGCAGCTCAGACGCAGACCGGACCGGCCCTCCTGCCCGACAGAAGCTGGCCCGAAGCCACCGGGAGCCACCATTGAGTTGGCACGGCCCCTAAGACCCAGCAACGCCACCCTCGCCCCCACGCCACCGTCCGAGCTCAGGACCCCGCCCCAGGTGGCCGGCAGGCCCGGGGAAGCGGCCTGGGCCCTCGATCCCGCTCCCGCCTCGGGCCATGGCGAAACGGCGGAGGGGCGGCTTTTTCCGTATGGAGCTGTGGAGAGCCAGCCCGGCAGACAGGTGGCGGCGACGGGGCTGGGCTGCAGTGGGGGCGGCCAGGTGCAGGTCGAGGGGCTCAAGGGGCGCACGGACGGCCCCCGGGTCCGCGGCCACGTCTGGTTCCCGTCAGGCCACCCCCGGAGCGTCTGGTGTGCCTCTGCCTTCCAGGGACGCCTTCTGGCCGCCTGGCCGCTCAGGCAGGCGGGGAGCGCCCCATCAGACGCTGGCTGTGGTGGGAGAGACCTGAGGAGGTGGGGCTTGCAGCTGTGCCGGGCGGGGGCGGAGATAGCCGCGAACGCCGCGAGCGACAAAAGGAGAAGGCGGAGAGGCGGAGCGGGAGGCAAAAAGCCTAGAGCACCCGGTCTTCCCTAGAGGTCTCCCATCCGAGTTCTAACCGGGCCCGACCCTGCTTAGCTTCCGCGCTCGCGGCGAGATCGGGCCCTTCTAGGCCGCTTCGGCAGTGGATGCCGGCGGGGTCGCGGGCTGCCTCTTGAGGCGCAGCTTAGCAGGCGCTTGGGCCTTACCGTCAGCCCAGCGGCCCGCCCGTCCCGGCAGGGCCCCGCCGCCCGCCTAGGCAGGGGAACGGAGGTCTCGGGCACCTGGGGGTGGCGGAGGTGCTGGCGACCACCCAGCCCAGGGCGGGCGGGAGCCAGCAAACTTTTCGGCGCTTGGCGCCCCGCCCCAGATCCCGCAGGACGCTCACGGGGATGTGGCCCAGGAGGCTTCCGGGCCCGGGGACCGCGGGCCCTTGGGCATCCCACCTGCCCGCCCACGATGCGCTAGGCGCAGCTCAGACGCAGACCGGACCGGCCCTCCTGCCCGACAGAAGCTGGCCCGAAGCCACCGGGAGCCACCATTGAGTTGGCACGGCCCCTAAGACCCAGCAACGCCACCCTCGCCCCCACGCCACCGTCCGAGCTCAGGACCCCGCCCCAGGTGGCCGGCAGGCCCGGGGAAGCGGCCTGGGCCCTCGATCCCGCTCCCGCCTCGGGCCATGGCGAAACGGCGGAGGGGCGGCTTTTTCCGTATGGAGCTGTGGAGAGCCAGCCCGGCAGACAGGTGGCGGCGACGGGGCTGGGCTGCAGTGGGGGCGGCCAGGTGCAGGTCGAGGGGCTCAAGGGGCGCACGGACGGCCCCCGGGTCCGCGGCCACGTCTGGTTCCCGTCAGGCCACCCCCGGAGCGTCTGGTGTGCCTCTGCCTTCCAGGGACGCCTTCTGGCCGCCTGGCCGCTCAGGCAGGCGGGGAGCGCCCCATCAGACGCTGGCTGTGGTGGGAGAGACCTGAGGAGGTGGGGCTTGCAGCTGTGCCGGGCGGGGGCGGAGATAGCCGCGAACGCCGCGAGCGACAAAAGGAGAAGGCGGAGAGGCGGAGCGGGAGGCAAAAAGCCTAGAGCACCCGGTCTTCCCTAGAGGTCTCCCATCCGAGTTCTAACCGGGCCCGACCCTGCTTAGCTTCCGCGCTCGCGGCGAGATCGGGCCCTTCTAGGCCGCTTCGGCAGTGGATGCCGGCGGGGTCGCGGGCTGCCTCTTGAGGCGCAGCTTAGCAGGCGCTTGGGCCTTACCATCAGCCCAGCGGCCCGCCCGTCCCGGCAGGGCCCCGCCGCCCGCCTAGGCAGGGGAACGGAGGTCTCGGGCACCTGGGGGTGGCGGAGGTGCTGGCGACCACCCAGCCCAGGGCGGGCGGGAGCCAGCAAACTTTTCGGCGCTTGGCGCCCCGCCCCAGATCCCGCAGGACGCTCACGGGGATGTGGCCCAGGAGGCTTCCGGGCCCGGGGACCGCGGGCCCTTGGGCATCCCACCTGCCCGCCCACGATGCGCTAGGCGCAGCTCAGACGCAGACCGGACCGGCCCTCCTGCCCGACAGAAGCTGGCCCGAAGCCACCGGGAGCCACCATTGAGTTGGCACGGCCCCTAAGACCCAGCAACGCCACCCTCGCCCCCACGCCACCGTCCGAGCTCAGGACCCCGCCCCAGGTGGCCGGCAGGCCCGGGGAAGCGGCCTGGGCCCTCGATCCCGCTCCCGCCTCGGGCCATGGCGAAACGGCGGAGGGGCGGCTTTTTCCGTATGGAGCTGTGGAGAGCCAGCCCGGCAGACAGGTGGCGGCGACGGGGCTGGGCTGCAGTGGGGGCGGCCAGGTGCAGGTCGAGGGGCTCAAGGGGCGCACGGACGGCCCCCGGGTCCGCGGCCACGTCTGGTTCCCGTCAGGCCACCCCCGGAGCGTCTGGTGTGCCTCTGCCTTCCAGGGACGCCTTCTGGCCGCCTGGCCGCTCAGGCAGGCGGGGAGCGCCCCATCAGACGCTGGCTGTGGTGGGAGAGACCTGAGGAGGTGGGGCTTGCAGCTGTGCCGGGCGGGGGCGGAGATAGCCGCGAACGCCGCGAGCGACAAAAGGAGAAGGCGGAGAGGCGGAGCGGGAGGCAAAAAGCCTAGAGCACCCGGTCTTCCCTAGAGGTCTCCCATCCGAGTTCTAACCGGGCCCGACCCTGCTTAGCTTCCGCGCTCGCGGCGAGATCGGGCCCTTCTAGGCCGCTTCGGCAGTGGATGCCGGCGGGGTCGCGGGCTGCCTCTTGAGGCGCAGCTTAGCAGGCGCTTGGGCCTTACCGTCAGCCCAGCGGCCCGCCCGTCCCGGCAGGGCCCCGCCGCCCGCCTAGGCAGGGGAACGGAGGTCTCGGGCACCTGGGGGTGGCGGAGGTGCTGGCGACCACCCAGCCCAGGGCGGGCGGGAGCCAGCAAACTTTTCGGCGCTTGGCGCCCCGCCCCAGATCCCGCAGGACGCTCACGGGGATGTGGCCCAGGAGGCTTCCGGGCCCGGGGACCGCGGGCCCTTGGGCATCCCACCTGCCCGCCCACGATGCGCTAGGCGCAGCTCAGACGCAGACCGGACCGGCCCTCCTGCCCGACAGAAGCTGGCCCGAAGCCACCGGGAGCCACCATTGAGTTGGCACGGCCCCTAAGACCCAGCAACGCCACCCTCGCCCCCACGCCACCGTCCGAGCTCAGGACCCCGCCCCAGGTGGCCGGCAGGCCCGGGGAAGCGGCCTGGGCCCTCGATCCCGCTCCCGCCTCGGGCCATGGCGAAACGGCGGAGGGGCGGCTTTTTCCGTATGGAGCTGTGGAGAGCCAGCCCGGCAGACAGGTGGCGGCGACGGGGCTGGGCTGCAGTGGGGGCGGCCAGGTGCAGGTCGAGGGGCTCAAGGGGCGCACGGACGGCCCCCGGGTCCGCGGCCACGTCTGGTTCCCGTCAGGCCACCCCCGGAGCGTCTGGTGTGCCTCTGCCTTCCAGGGACGCCTTCTGGCCGCCTGGCCGCTCAGGCAGGCGGGGAGCGCCCCATCAGACGCTGGCTGTGGTGGGAGAGACCTGAGGAGGTGGGGCTTGCAGCTGTGCCGGGCGGGGGCGGAGATAGCCGCGAACGCCGCGAGCGACAAAAGGAGAAGGCGGAGAGGCGGAGCGGGAGGCAAAAAGCCTAGAGCACCCGGTCTTCCCTAGAGGTCTCCCATCCGAGTTCTAACCGGGCCCGACCCTGCTTAGCTTCCGCGCTCGCGGCGAGATCGGGCCCTTCTAGGCCGCTTCGGCAGTGGATGCCGGCGGGGTCGCGGGCTGCCTCTTGAGGCGCAGCTTAGCAGGCGCTTGGGCCTTACCGTCAGCCCAGCGGCCCGCCCGTCCCGGCAGGGCCCCGCCGCCCGCCTAGGCAGGGGAACGGAGGTCTCGGGCACCTGGGGGTGGCGGAGGTGCTGGCGACCACCCAGCCCAGGGCGGGCGGGAGCCAGCAAACTTTTCGGCGCTTGGCGCCCCGCCCCAGATCCCGCAGGACGCTCACGGGGATGTGGCCCAGGAGGCTTCCGGGCCCGGGGACCGCGGGCCCTTGGGCATCCCACCTGCCCGCCCACGATGCGCTAGGCGCAGCTCAGACGCAGACCGGACCGGCCCTCCTGCCCGACAGAAGCTGGCCCGAAGCCACCGGGAGCCACCATTGAGTTGGCACGGCCCCTAAGACCCAGCAACGCCACCCTCGCCCCCACGCCACCGTCCGAGCTCAGGACCCCGCCCCAGGTGGCCGGCAGGCCCGGGGAAGCGGCCTGGGCCCTCGATCCCGCTCCCGCCTCGGGCCATGGCGAAACGGCGGAGGGGCGGCTTTTTCCGTATGGAGCTGTGGAGAGCCAGCCCGGCAGACAGGTGGCGGCGACGGGGCTGGGCTGCAGTGGGGGCGGCCAGGTGCAGGTCGAGGGGCTCAAGGGGCGCACGGACGGCCCCCGGGTCCGCGGCCACGTCTGGTTCCCGTCAGGCCACCCCCGGAGCGTCTGGTGTGCCTCTGCCTTCCAGGGACGCCTTCTGGCCGCCTGGCCGCTCAGGCAGGCGGGGAGCGCCCCATCAGACGCTGGCTGTGGTGGGAGAGACCTGAGGAGGTGGGGCTTGCAGCTGTGCCGGGCGGGGGCGGAGATAGCCGCGAACGCCGCGAGCGACAAAAGGAGAAGGCGGAGAGGCGGAGCGGGAGGCAAAAAGCCTAGAGCACCCGGTCTTCCCTAGAGGTCTCCCATCCGAGTTCTAACCGGGCCCGACCCTGCTTAGCTTCCGCGCTCGCGGCGAGATCGGGCCCTTCTAGGCCGCTTCGGCAGTGGATGCCGGCGGGGTCGCGGGCTGCCTCTTGAGGCGCAGCTTAGCAGGCGCTTGGGCCTTACCGTCAGCCCAGCGGCCCGCCCGTCCCGGCAGGGCCCCGCCGCCCGCCTAGGCAGGGGAACGGAGGTCTCGGGCACCTGGGGGTGGCGGAGGTGCTGGCGACCACCCAGCCCAGGGCGGGCGGGAGCCAGCAAACTTTTCGGCGCTTGGCGCCCCGCCCCAGATCCCGCAGGACGCTCACGGGGATGTGGCCCAGGAGGCTTCCGGGCCCGGGGACCGCGGGCCCTTGGGCATCCCACCTGCCCGCCCACGATGCGCTAGGCGCAGCTCAGACGCAGACCGGACCGGCCCTCCTGCCCGACAGAAGCTGGCCCGAAGCCACCGGGAGCCACCATTGAGTTGGCACGGCCCCTAAGACCCAGCAACGCCACCCTCGCCCCCACGCCACCGTCCGAGCTCAGGACCCCGCCCCAGGTGGCCGGCAGGCCCGGGGAAGCGGCCTGGGCCCTCGATCCCGCTCCCGCCTCGGGCCATGGCGAAACGGCGGAGGGGCGGCTTTTTCCGTATGGAGCTGTGGAGAGCCAGCCCGGCAGACAGGTGGCGGCGACGGGGCTGGGCTGCAGTGGGGGCGGCCAGGTGCAGGTCGAGGGGCTCAAGGGGCGCACGGACGGCCCCCGGGTCCGCGGCCACGTCTGGTTCCCGTCAGGCCACCCCCGGAGCGTCTGGTGTGCCTCTGCCTTCCAGGGACGCCTTCTGGCCGCCTGGCCGCTCAGGCAGGCGGGGAGCGCCCCATCAGACGCTGGCTGTGGTGGGAGAGACCTGAGGAGGTGGGGCTTGCAGCTGTGCCGGGCGGGGGCGGAGATAGCCGCGAACGCCGCGAGCGACAAAAGGAGAAGGCGGAGAGGCGGAGCGGGAGGCAAAAAGCCTAGAGCACCCGGTCTTCCCTAGAGGTCTCCCATCCGAGTTCTAACCGGGCCCGACCCTGCTTAGCTTCCGCGCTCGCGGCGAGATCGGGCCCTTCTAGGCCGCTTCGGCAGTGGATGCCGGCGGGGTCGCGGGCTGCCTCTTGAGGCGCAGCTTAGCAGGCGCTTGGGCCTTACCGTCAGCCCAGCGGCCCGCCCGTCCCGGCAGGGCCCCGCCGCCCGCCTAGGCAGGGGAACGGAGGTCTCGGGCACCTGGGGGTGGCGGAGGTGCTGGCGACCACCCAGCCCAGGGCGGGCGGGAGCCAGCAAACTTTTCGGCGCTTGGCGCCCCGCCCCAGATCCCGCAGGACGCTCACGGGGATGTGGCCCAGGAGGCTTCCGGGCCCGGGGACCGCGGGCCCTTGGGCATCCCACCTGCCCGCCCACGATGCGCTAGGCGCAGCTCAGACGCAGACCGGACCGGCCCTCCTGCCCGACAGAAGCTGGCCCGAAGCCACCGGGAGCCACCATTGAGTTGGCACGGCCCCTAAGACCCAGCAACGCCACCCCTCGCCCCCACGCCACCGTCCGAGCTCAGGACCCCGCCCCAGGTGGCCGGCAGGCCCGGGGAAGCGGCCTGGGCCCTCGATCCCGCTCCCGCCTCGGGCCATGGCGAAACGGCGGAGGGTCGGCTTTTTCCGTATGGAGCTGTGGAGAGCCAGCCCGGCAGACAGGTGGCGGCGACGGGGCTGGGCTGCAGTGGGGGCGGCCAGGTGCAGGTCGAGGGGCTCAAGGGGCGCACGGACGGCCCCCGGGTCCGCGGCCACGTCTGGTTCCCGTCAGGCCACCCCCGGAGCGTCTGGTGTGCCTCTGCCTTCCAGGGACGCCTTCTGGCCGCCTGGCCGCTCAGGCAGGCGGGGAGCGCCCCATCAGACGCTGGCTGTGGTGGGAGAGACCTGAGGAGGTGGGGCTTGCAGCTGTGCCGGGCGGGGGCGGAGATAGCCGCGAACGCCGCGAGCGACAAAAGGAGAAGGCGGAGAGGCGGAGCGGGAGGCAAAAAGCCTAGAGCACCCGGTCTTCCCTAGAGGTCTCCCATCCGAGTTCTAACCGGGCCCGACCCTGCTTAGCTTCCGCGCTCGCGGCGAGATCGGGCCCTTCTAGGCCGCTTCGGCAGTGGATGCCGGCGGGGTCGCGGGCTGCCTCTTGAGGCGCAGCTTAGCAGGCGCTTGGGCCTTACCGTCAGCCCAGCGGCCCGCCCGTCCCGGCAGGGCCCCGCCGCCCGCCTAGGCAGGGGAACGGAGGTCTCGGGCACCTGGGGGTGGCGGAGGTGCTGGCGACCACCCAGCCCAGGGCGGGCGGGAGCCAGCAAACTTTTCGGCGCTTGGCGCCCCGCCCCAGATCCCGCAGGACGCTCACGGGGATGTGGCCCAGGAGGCTTCCGGGCCCGGGGACCGCGGGCCCTTGGGCATCCCACCTGCCCGCCCACGATGCGCTAGGCGCAGCTCAGACGCAGACCGGACCGGCCCTCCTGCCCGACAGAAGCTGGCCCGAAGCCACCGGGAGCCACCATTGAGTTGGCACGGCCCCTAAGACCCAGCAACGCCACCCCTCGCCCCCACGCCACCGTCCGAGCTCAGGACCCCGCCCCAGGTGGCCGGCAGGCCCGGGGAAGCGGCCTGGGCCCTCGATCCCGCTCCCGCCTCGGGCCATGGCGAAACGGCGGAGGGTCGGCTTTTTCCGTATGGAGCTGTGGAGAGCCAGCCCGGCAGACAGGTGGCGGCGACGGGGCTGGGCTGCAGTGGGGGCGGCCAGGTGCAGGTCGAGGGGCTCAAGGGGCGCACGGACGGCCCCCGGGTCCGCGGCCACGTCTGGTTCCCGTCAGGCCACCCCCGGAGCGTCTGGTGTGCCTCTGCCTTCCAGGGACGCCTTCTGGCCGCCTGGCCGCTCAGGCAGGCGGGGAGCGCCCCATCAGACGCTGGCTGTGGTGGGAGAGACCTGAGGAGGTGGGGCTTGCAGCTGTGCCGGGCGGGGGCGGAGATAGCCGCGAACGCCGCGAGCGACAAAAGGAGAAGGCGGAGAGGCGGAGCGGGAGGCAAAAAGCCTAGAGCACCCGGTCTTCCCTAGAGGTCTCCCATCCGAGTTCTAACCGGGCCCGACCCTGCTTAGCTTCCGCGCTCGCGGCGAGATCGGGCCCTTCTAGGCCGCTTCGGCAGTGGATGCCGGCGGGGTCGCGGGCTGCCTCTTGAGGCGCAGCTTAGCAGGCGCTTGGGCCTTACCGTCAGCCCAGCGGCCCGCCCGTCCCGGCAGGGCCCCGCCGCCCGCCTAGGCAGGGGAACGGAGGTCTCGGGCACCTGGGGGTGGCGGAGGTGCTGGCGACCACCCAGCCCAGGGCGGGCGGGAGCCAGCAAACTTTTCGGCGCTTGGCGCCCCGCCCCAGATCCCGCAGGACGCTCACGGGGATGTGGCCCAGGAGGCTTCCGGGCCCGGGGACCGCGGGCCCTTGGGCATCCCACCTGCCCGCCCACGATGCGCTAGGCGCAGCTCAGACGCAGACCGGACCGGCCCTCCTGCCCGACAGAAGCTGGCCCGAAGCCACCGGGAGCCACCATTGAGTTGGCACGGCCCCTAAGACCCAGCAACGCCACCCCTCGCCCCCACGCCACCGTCCGAGCTCAGGACCCCGCCCCAGGTGGCCGGCAGGCCCGGGGAAGCGGCCTGGGCCCTCGATCCCGCTCCCGCCTCGGGCCATGGCGAAACGGCGGAGGGTCGGCTTTTTCCGTATGGAGCTGTGGAGAGCCAGCCCGGCAGACAGGTGGCGGCGACGGGGCTGGGCTGCAGTGGGGGCGGCCAGGTGCAGGTCGAGGGGCTCAAGGGGCGCACGGACGGCCCCCGGGTCCGCGGCCACGTCTGGTTCCCGTCAGGCCACCCCCGGAGCGTCTGGTGTGCCTCTGCCTTCCAGGGACGCCTTCTGGCCGCCTGGCCGCTCAGGCAGGCGGGGAGCGCCCCATCAGACGCTGGCTGTGGTGGGAGAGACCTGAGGAGGTGGGGCTTGCAGCTGTGCCGGGCGGGGGCGGAGATAGCCGCGAACGCCGCGAGCGACAAAAGGAGAAGGCGGAGAGGCGGAGCGGGAGGCAAAAAGCCTAGAGCACCCGGTCTTCCCTAGAGGTCTCCCATCCGAGTTCTAACCGGGCCCGACCCTGCTTAGCTTCCGCGCTCGCGGCGAGATCGGGCCCTTCTAGGCCGCTTCGGCAGTGGATGCCGGCGGGGTCGCGGGCTGCCTCTTGAGGCGCAGCTTAGCAGGCGCTTGGGCCTTACCGTCAGCCCAGCGGCCCGCCCGTCCCGGCAGGGCCCCGCCGCCCGCCTAGGCAGGGGAACGGAGGTCTCGGGCACCTGGGGGTGGCGGAGGTGCTGGCGACCACCCAGCCCAGGGCGGGCGGGAGCCAGCAAACTTTTCGGCGCTTGGCGCCCCGCCCCAGATCCCGCAGGACACTCACGGGGATGTGGCCCAGGAGGCTTCCGGGCCCGGGGACCGCGGGCCCTTGGGCATCCCACCTGCCCGCCCACGATGCGCTAGGCGCAGCTCAGACGCAGACCGGACCGGCCCTCCTGCCCGACAGAAGCTGGCCCGAAGCCACCGGGAGCCACCATTGAGTTGGCACGGCCCCTAAGACCCAGCAACGCCACCCCTCGCCCCCACGCCACCGTCCGAGCTCAGGACCCCGCCCCAGGTGGCCGGCAGGCCCGGGGAAGCGGCCTGGGCCCTCGATCCCGCTCCCGCCTCGGGCCATGGCGAAACGGCGGAGGGTCGGCTTTTTCCGTATGGAGCTGTGGAGAGCCAGCCCGGCAGACAGGTGGCGGCGACGGGGCTGGGCTGCAGTGGGGGCGGCCAGGTGCAGGTCGAGGGGCTCAAGGGGCGCACGGACGGCCCCCGGGTCCGCGGCCACGTCTGGTTCCCGTCAGGCCACCCCCGGAGCGTCTGGTGTGCCTCTGCCTTCCAGGGACGCCTTCTGGCCGCCTGGCCGCTCAGGCAGGCGGGGAGCGCCCCATCAGACGCTGGCTGTGGTGGGAGAGACCTGAGGAGGTGGGGCTTGCAGCTGTGCCGGGCGGGGGCGGAGATAGCCGCGAACGCCGCGAGCGACAAAAGGAGAAGGCGGAGAGGCGGAGCGGGAGGCAAAAAGCCTAGAGCACCCGGTCTTCCCTAGAGGTCTCCCATCCGAGTTCTAACCGGGCCCGACCCTGCTTAGCTTCCGCGCTCGCGGCGAGATCGGGCCCTTCTAGGCCGCTTCGGCAGTGGATGCCGGCGGGGTCGCGGGCTGCCTCTTGAGGCGCAGCTTAGCAGGCGCTTGGGCCTTACCGTCAGCCCAGCGGCCCGCCCGTCCCGGCAGGGCCCCGCCGCCCGCCTAGGCAGGGGAACGGAGGTCTCGGGCACCTGGGGGTGGCGGAGGTGCTGGCGACCACCCAGCCCAGGGCGGGCGGGAGCCAGCAAACTTTTCGGCGCTTGGCGCCCCGCCCCAGATCCCGCAGGACGCTCACGGGGATGTGGCCCAGGAGGCTTCCGGGCCCGGGGACCGCGGGCCCTTGGGCATCCCACCTGCCCGCCCACGATGCGCTAGGCGCAGCTCAGACGCAGACCGGACCGGCCCTCCTGCCCGACAGAAGCTGGCCCGAAGCCACCGGGAGCCACCATTGAGTTGGCACGGCCCCTAAGACCCAGCAACGCCACCCCTCGCCCCCACGCCACCGTCCGAGCTCAGGACCCCGCCCCAGGTGGCCGGCAGGCCCGGGGAAGCGGCCTGGGCCCTCGATCCCGCTCCCGCCTCGGGCCATGGCGAAACGGCGGAGGGTCGGCTTTTTCCGTATGGAGCTGTGGAGAGCCAGCCCGGCAGACAGGTGGCGGCGACGGGGCTGGGCTGCAGTGGGGGCGGCCAGGTGCAGGTCGAGGGGCTCAAGGGGCGCACGGACGGCCCCCGGGTCCGCGGCCACGTCTGGTTCCCGTCAGGCCACCCCCGGAGCGTCTGGTGTGCCTCTGCCTTCCAGGGACGCCTTCTGGCCGCCTGGCCGCTCAGGCAGGCGGGGAGCGCCCCATCAGACGCTGGCTGTGGTGGGAGAGACCTGAGGAGGTGGGGCTTGCAGCTGTGCCGGGCGGGGGCGGAGATAGCCGCGAACGCCGCGAGCGACAAAAGGAGAAGGCGGAGAGGCGGAGCGGGAGGCAAAAAGCCTAGAGCACCCGGTCTTCCCTAGAGGTCTCCCATCCGAGTTCTAACCGGGCCCGACCCTGCTTAGCTTCCGCGCTCGCGGCGAGATCGGGCCCTTCTAGGCCGCTTCGGCAGTGGATGCCGGCGGGGTCGCGGGCTGCCTCTTGAGGCGCAGCTTAGCAGGCGCTTGGGCCTTACCGTCAGCCCAGCGGCCCGCCCGTCCCGGCAGGGCCCCGCCGCCCGCCTAGGCAGGGGAACGGAGGTCTCGGGCACCTGGGGGTGGCGGAGGTGCTGGCGACCACCCAGCCCAGGGCGGGCGGGAGCCAGCAAACTTTTCGGCGCTTGGCGCCCCGCCCCAGATCCCGCAGGACGCTCACGGGGATGTGGCCCAGGAGGCTTCCGGGCCCGGGGACCGCGGGCCCTTGGGCATCCCACCTGCCCGCCCACGATGCGCTAGGCGCAGCTCAGACGCAGACCGGACCGGCCCTCCTGCCCGACAGAAGCTGGCCCGAAGCCACCGGGAGCCACCATTGAGTTGGCACGGCCCCTAAGACCCAGCAACGCCACCCTCGCCCCCACGCCACCGTCCGAGCTCAGGACCCCGCCCCAGGTGGCCGGCAGGCCCGGGGAAGCGGCCTGGGCCCTCGATCCCGCTCCCGCCTCGGGCCATGGCGAAACGGCGGAGGGGCGGCTTTTTCCGTATGGAGCTGTGGAGAGCCAGCCCGGCAGACAGGTGGCGGCGACGGGGCTGGGCTGCAGTGGGGGCGGCCAGGTGCAGGTCGAGGGGCTCAAGGGGCGCACGGACGGCCCCCGGGTCCGCGGCCACGTCTGGTTCCCGTCAGGCCACCCCCGGAGCGTCTGGTGTGCCTCTGCCTTCCAGGGACGCCTTCTGGCCGCCTGGCCGCTCAGGCAGGCGGGGAGCGCCCCATCAGACGCTGGCTGTGGTGGGAGAGACCTGAGGAGGTGGGGCTTGCAGCTGTGCCGGGCGGGGGCGGAGATAGCCGCGAACGCCGCGAGCGACAAAAGGAGAAGGCGGAGAGGCGGAGCGGGAGGCAAAAAGCCTAGAGCACCCGGTCTTCCCTAGAGGTCTCCCATCCGAGTTCTAACCGGGCCCGACCCTGCTTAGCTTCCGCGCTCGCGGCGAGATCGGGCCCTTCTAGGCCGCTTCGGCAGTGGATGCCGGCGGGGTCGCGGGCTGCCTCTTGAGGCGCAGCTTAGCAGGCGCTTGGGCCTTACCGTCAGCCCAGCGGCCCGCCCGTCCCGGCAGGGCCCCGCCGCCCGCCTAGGCAGGGGAACGGAGGTCTCGGGCACCTGGGGGTGGCGGAGGTGCTGGCGACCACCCAGCCCAGGGCGGGCGGGAGCCAGCAAACTTTTCGGCGCTTGGCGCCCCGCCCCAGATCCCGCAGGACGCTCACGGGGATGTGGCCCAGGAGGCTTCCGGGCCCGGGGACCGCGGGCCCTTGGGCATCCCACCTGCCCGCCCACGATGCGCTAGGCGCAGCTCAGACGCAGACCGGACCGGCCCTCCTGCCCGACAGAAGCTGGCCCGAAGCCACCGGGAGCCACCATTGAGTTGGCACGGCCCCTAAGACCCAGCAACGCCACCCTCGCCCCCACGCCACCGTCCGAGCTCAGGACCCCGCCCCAGGTGGCCGGCAGGCCCGGGGAAGCGGCCTGGGCCCTCGATCCCGCTCCCGCCTCGGGCCATGGCGAAACGGCGGAGGGGCGGCTTTTTCCGTATGGAGCTGTGGAGAGCCAGCCCGGCAGACAGGTGGCGGCGACGGGGCTGGGCTGCAGTGGGGGCGGCCAGGTGCAGGTCGAGGGGCTCAAGGGGCGCACGGACGGCCCCCGGGTCCGCGGCCACGTCTGGTTCCCGTCAGGCCACCCCCGGAGCGTCTGGTGTGCCTCTGCCTTCCAGGGACGCCTTCTGGCCGCCTGGCCGCTCAGGCAGGCGGGGAGCGCCCCATCAGACGCTGGCTGTGGTGGGAGAGACCTGAGGAGGTGGGGCTTGCAGCTGTGCCGGGCGGGGGCGGAGATAGCCGCGAACGCCGCGAGCGACAAAAGGAGAAGGCGGAGAGGCGGAGCGGGAGGCAAAAAGCCTAGAGCACCCGGTCTTCCCTAGAGGTCTCCCATCCGAGTTCTAACCGGGCCCGACCCTGCTTAGCTTCCGCGCTCGCGGCGAGATCGGGCCCTTCTAGGCCGCTTCGGCAGTGGATGCCAGCGGGGTCGCGGGCTGCCTCTTGAGGCGCAGCTTAGCAGGCGCTTGGGCCTTACCGTCAGCCCAGCGGCCCGCCCGTCCCGGCAGGGCCCCGCCGCCCGCCTAGGCAGGGGAACGGAGGTCTCGGGCACCTGGGGGTGGCGGAGGTGCTGGCGACCACCCAGCCCAGGGCGGGCGGGAGCCAGCAAACTTTTCGGCGCTTGGCGCCCCGCCCCAGATCCCGCAGGACGCTCACGGGGATGTGGCCCAGGAGGCTTCCGGGCCCGGGGACCGCGGGCCCTTGGGCATCCCACCTGCCCGCCCACGATGCGCTAGGCGCAGCTCAGACGCAGACCGGACCGGCCCTCCTGCCCGACAGAAGCTGGCCCGAAGCCACCGGGAGCCACCATTGAGTTGGCACGGCCCCTAAGACCCAGCAACGCCACCCCTCGCCCCCACGCCACCGTCCGAGCTCAGGACCCCGCCCCAGGTGGCCGGCAGGCCCGGGGAAGCGGCCTGGGCCCTCGATCCCGCTCCCGCCTCGGGCCATGGCGAAACGGCGGAGGGTCGGCTTTTTCCGTATGGAGCTGTGGAGAGCCAGCCCGGCAGACAGGTGGCGGCGACGGGGCTGGGCTGCAGTGGGGGCGGCCAGGTGCAGGTCGAGGGGCTCAAGGGGCGCACGGACGGCCCCCGGGTCCGCGGCCACGTCTGGTTCCCGTCAGGCCACCCCCGGAGCGTCTGGTGTGCCTCTGCCTTCCAGGGACGCCTTCTGGCCGCCTGGCCGCTCAGGCAGGCGGGGAGCGCCCCATCAGACGCTGGCTGTGGTGGGAGAGACCTGAGGAGGTGGGGCTTGCAGCTGTGCCGGGCGGGGGCGGAGATAGCCGCGAACGCCGCGAGCGACAAAAGGAGAAGGCGGAGAGGCGGAGCGGGAGGCAAAAAGCCTAGAGCACCCGGTCTTCCCTAGAGGTCTCCCATCCGAGTTCTAACCGGGCCCGACCCTGCTTAGCTTCCGCGCTCGCGGCGAGATCGGGCCCTTCTAGGCCGCTTCGGCAGTGGATGCCGGCGGGGTCGCGGGCTGCCTCTTGAGGCGCAGCTTAGCAGGCGCTTGGGCCTTACCGTCAGCCCAGCGGCCCGCCCGTCCCGGCAGGGCCCCGCCGCCCCCCTAGGCAGGGGAACGGAGGTCTCGGGCACCTGGGGGTGGCGGAGGTGCTGGCGACCACCCAGCCCAGGGCGGGCGGGAGCCAGCAAACTTTTCGGCGCTTGGCGCCCCGCCCCAGATCCCGCAGGACGCTCACGGGGATGTGGCCCAGGAGGCTTCCGGGCCCGGGGACCGCGGGCCCTTGGGCATCCCACCTGCCCGCCCACGATGCGCTAGGCGCAGCTCAGACGCAGACCGGACCGGCCCTCCTGCCCGACAGAAGCTGGCCCGAAGCCACCGGGAGCCACCATTGAGTTGGCACGGCCCCTAAGACCCAGCAACGCCACCCCTCGCCCCCACGCCACCGTCCGAGCTCAGGACCCCGCCCCAGGTGGCCGGCAGGCCCGGGGAAGCGGCCTGGGCCCTCGATCCCGCTCCCGCCTCGGGCCATGGCGAAACGGCGGAGGGTCGGCTTTTTCCGTATGGAGCTGTGGAGAGCCAGCCCGGCAGACAGGTGGCGGCGACGGGGCTGGGCTGCAGTGGGGGCGGCCAGGTGCAGGTCGAGGGGCTCAAGGGGCGCACGGACGGCCCCCGGGTCCGCGGCCACGTCTGGTTCCCGTCAGGCCACCCCCGGAGCGTCTGGTGTGCCTCTGCCTTCCAGGGACGCCTTCTGGCCGCCTGGCCGCTCAGGCAGGCGGGGAGCGCCCCATCAGACGCTGGCTGTGGTGGGAGAGACCTGAGGAGGTGGGGCTTGCAGCTGTGCCGGGCGGGGGCGGAGATAGCCGCGAACGCCGCGAGCGACAAAAGGAGAAGGCGGAGAGGCGGAGCGGGAGGCAAAAAGCCTAGAGCACCCGGTCTTCCCTAGAGGTCTCCCATCCGAGTTCTAACCGGGCCCGACCCTGCTTAGCTTCCGCGCTCGCGGCGAGATCGGGCCCTTCTAGGCCGCTTCGGCAGTGGATGCCGGCGGGGTCGCGGGCTGCCTCTTGAGGCGCAGCTTAGCAGGCGCTTGGGCCTTACCGTCAGCCCAGCGGCCCGCCCGTCCCGGCAGGGCCCCGCCGCCCGCCTAGGCAGGGGAACGGAGGTCTCGGGCACCTGGGGGTGGCGGAGGTGCTGGCGACCACCCAGCCCAGGGCGGGCGGGAGCCAGCAAACTTTTCGGCGCTTGGCGCCCCGCCCCAGATCCCGCAGGACGCTCACGGGGATGTGGCCCAGGAGGCTTCCGGGCCCGGGGACCGCGGGCCCTTGGGCATCCCACCTGCCCGCCCACGATGCGCTAGGCGCAGCTCAGACGCAGACCGGACCGGCCCTCCTGCCCGACAGAAGCTGGCCCGAAGCCACCGGGAGCCACCATTGAGTTGGCACGGCCCCTAAGACCCAGCAACGCCACCCCTCGCCCCCACGCCACCGTCCGAGCTCAGGACCCCGCCCCAGGTGGCCGGCAGGCCCGGGGAAGCGGCCTGGGCCCTCGATCCCGCTCCCGCCTCGGGCCATGGCGAAACGGCGGAGGGTCGGCTTTTTCCGTATGGAGCTGTGGAGAGCCAGCCCGGCAGACAGGTGGCGGCGACGGGGCTGGGCTGCAGTGGGGGCGGCCAGGTGCAGGTCGAGGGGCTCAAGGGGCGCACGGACGGCCCCCGGGTCCGCGGCCACGTCTGGTTCCCGTCAGGCCACCCCCGGAGCGTCTGGCGTGCCTCTGCCTTCCAGGGACGCCTTCTGGCCGCCTGGCCGCTCAGGCAGGCGGGGAGCGCCCCATCAGACGCTGGCTGTGGTGGGAGAGACCTGAGGAGGTGGGGCTTGCAGCTGTGCCGGGCGGGGGCGGAGATAGCCGCGAACGCCGCGAGCGACAAAAGGAGAAGGCGGAGAGGCGGAGCGGGAGGCAAAAAGCCTAGAGCACCCGGTCTTCCCTAGAGGTCTCCCATCCGAGTTCTAACCGGGCCCGACCCTGCTTAGCTTCCGCGATCGCGGCGAGATCGGGCCCTTCTAGGCCGCTTCGGCAGTGGATGCCGGCGGGGTCGCGGGCTGCCTCTTGAGGCGCAGCTTAGCAGGCGCTTGGGCCTTACCGTCAGCCCAGCGGCCCGCCCGTCCCGGCAGGGCCCCGCCGCCCGCCTAGGCAGGGGAACGGAGGTCTCGGGCACCTGGGGGTGGCGGAGGTGCTGGCGACCACCCAGCCCAGGGCGGGCGGGAGCCAGCAAACTTTTCGGCGCTTGGCGCCCCGCCCCAGATCCCGCAGGACGCTCACGGGGATGTGGCCCAGGAGGCTTCCGGGCCCGGGGACCGCGGGCCCTTGGGCATCCCACCTGCCCGCCCACGATGCGCTAGGCGCAGCTCAGACGCAGACCGGACCGGCCCTCCTGCCCGACAGAAGCTGGCCCGAAGCCACCGGGAGCCACCATTGAGTTGGCACGGCCCCTAAGACCCAGCAACGCCACCCTCGCCCCCACGCCACCGTCCGAGCTCAGGACCCCGCCCCAGGTGGCCGGCAGGCCCGGGGAAGCGGCCTGGGCCCTCGATCCCGCTCCCGCCTCGGGCCATGGCGAAACGGCGGAGGGGCGGCTTTTTCCGTATGGAGCTGTGGAGAGCCAGCCCGGCAGACAGGTGGCGGCGACGGGGCTGGGCTGCAGTGGGGGCGGCCAGGTGCAGGTCGAGGGGCTCAAGGGGCGCACGGACGGCCCCCGGGTCCGCGGCCACGTCTGGTTCCCGTCAGGCCACCCCCGGAGCGTCTGGCGTGCCTCTGCCTTCCAGGGACGCCTTCTGGCCGCCTGGCCGCTCAGGCAGGCGGGGAGCGCCCCATCAGACGCTGGCTGTGGTGGGAGAGACCTGAGGAGGTGGGGCTTGCAGCTGTGCCGGGCGGGGGCGGAGATAGCCGCGAACGCCGCGAGCGACAAAAGGAGAAGGCGGAGAGGCGGAGCGGGAGGCAAAAAGCCTAGAGCACCCGGTCTTCCCTAGAGGTCTCCCATCCGAGTTCTAACCGGGCCCGACCCTGCTTAGCTTCCGCGCTCGCGGCGAGATCGGGCCCTTCTAGGCCGCTTCGGCAGTGGATGCCGGCGGGGTCGCGGGCTGCCTCTTGAGGCGCAGCTTAGCAGGCGCTTGGGCCTTACCGTCAGCCCAGCGGCCCGCCCGTCCCGGCAGGGCCCCGCCGCCCGCCTAGGCAGGGGAACGGAGGTCTCGGGCACCTGGGGGTGGCGGAGGTGCTGGCGACCACCCAGCCCAGGGCGGGCGGGAGCCAGCAAACTTTTCGGCGCTTGGCGCCCCGCCCCAGATCCCGCAGGACGCTCACGGGGATGTGGCCCAGGAGGCTTCCGGGCCCGGGGACCGCGGGCCCTTGGGCATCCCACCTGCCCGCCCACGATGCGCTAGGCGCAGCTCAGACGCAGACCGGACCGGCCCTCCTGCCCGACAGAAGCTGGCCCGAAGCCACCGGGAGCCACCATTGAGTTGGCACGGCCCCTAAGACCCAGCAACGCCACCCCTCGCCCCCACGCCACCGTCCGAGCTCAGGACCCCGCCCCAGGTGGCCGGCAGGCCCGGGGAAGCGGCCTGGGCCCTCGATCCCGCTCCCGCCTCGGGCCATGGCGAAACGGCGGAGGGTCGGCTTTTTCCGTATGGAGCTGTGGAGAGCCAGCCCGGCAGACAGGTGGCGGCGACGGGGCTGGGCTGCAGTGGGGGCGGCCAGGTGCAGGTCGAGGGGCTCAAGGGGCGCACGGACGGCCCCCGGGTCCGCGGCCACGTCTGGTTCCCGTCAGGCCACCCCCGGAGCGTCTGGCGTGCCTCTGCCTTCCAGGGACGCCTTCTGGCCGCCTGGCCGCTCAGGCAGGCGGGGAGCGCCCCATCAGACGCTGGCTGTGGTGGGAGAGACCTGAGGAGGTGGGGCTTGCAGCTGTGCCGGGCGGGGGCGGAGATAGCCGCGAACGCCGCGAGCGACAAAAGGAGAAGGCGGAGAGGCGGAGCGGGAGGCAAAAAGCCTAGAGCACCCGGTCTTCCCTAGAGGTCTCCCATCCGAGTTCTAACCGGGCCCGACCCTGCTTAGCTTCCGCGATCGCGGCGAGATCGGGCCCTTCTAGGCCGCTTCGGCAGTGGATGCCGGCGGGGTCGCGGGCTGCCTCTTGAGGCGCAGCTTAGCAGGCGCTTGGGCCTTACCGTCAGCCCAGCGGCCCGCCCGTCCCGGCAGGGCCCCGCCGCCCGCCTAGGCAGGGGAACGGAGGTCTCGGGCACCTGGGGGTGGCGGAGGTGCTGGCGACCACCCAGCCCAGGGCGGGCGGGAGCCAGCAAACTTTTCGGCGCTTGGCGCCCCGCCCCAGATCCCGCAGGACGCTCACGGGGATGTGGCCCAGGAGGCTTCCGGGCCCGGGGACCGCGGGCCCTTGGGCATCCCACCTGCCCGCCCACGATGCGCTAGGCGCAGCTCAGACGCAGACCGGACCGGCCCTCCTGCCCGACAGAAGCTGGCCCGAAGCCACCGGGAGCCACCATTGAGTTGGCACGGCCCCTAAGACCCAGCAACGCCACCCTCGCCCCCACGCCACCGTCCGAGCTCAGGACCCCGCCCCAGGTGGCCGGCAGGCCCGGGGAAGCGGCCTGGGCCCTCGATCCCGCTCCCGCCTCGGGCCATGGCGAAACGGCGGAGGGGCGGCTTTTTCCGTATGGAGCTGTGGAGAGCCAGCCCGGCAGACAGGTGGCGGCGACGGGGCTGGGCTGCAGTGGGGGCGGCCAGGTGCAGGTCGAGGGGCTCAAGGGGCGCACGGACGGCCCCCGGGTCCGCGGCCACGTCTGGTTCCCGTCAGGCCACCCCCGGAGCGTCTGGCGTGCCTCTGCCTTCCAGGGACGCCTTCTGGCCGCCTGGCCGCTCAGGCAGGCGGGGAGCGCCCCATCAGACGCTGGCTGTGGTGGGAGAGACCTGAGGAGGTGGGGCTTGCAGCTGTGCCGGGCGGGGGCGGAGATAGCCGCGAACGCCGCGAGCGACAAAAGGAGAAGGCGGAGAGGCGGAGCGGGAGGCAAAAAGCCTAGAGCACCCGGTCTTCCCTAGAGGTCTCCCATCCGAGTTCTAACCGGGCCCGACCCTGCTTAGCTTCCGCGATCGCGGCGAGATCGGGCCCTTCTAGGCCGCTTCGGCAGTGGATGCCGGTGGGGTCGCGGGCTGCCTCTTGAGGCGCAGCTTAGCAGGCGCTTGGGCCTTACCGTCAGCCCAGCGGCCCGCCCGTCCCGGCAGGGCCCCGCCGCCCGCCTAGGCAGGGGAACGGAGGTCTCGGGCACCTGGGGGTGGCGGAGGTGCTGGCGACCACCCAGCCCAGGGCGGGCGGGAGCCAGCAAACTTTTCGGCGCTTGGCGCCCCGCCCCAGATCCCGCAGGACGCTCACGGGGATGTGGCCCAGGAGGCTTCCGGGCCCGGGGACCGCGGGCCCTTGGGCATCCCACCTGCCCGCCCACGATGCGCTAGGCGCAGCTCAGACGCAGACCGGACCGGCCCTCCTGCCCGACAGAAGCTGGCCCGAAGCCACCGGGAGCCACCATTGAGTTGGCACGGCCCCTAAGACCCAGCAACGCCACCCTCGCCCCCACGCCACCGTCCGAGCTCAGGACCCCGCCCCAGGTGGCCGGCAGGCCCGGGGAAGCGGCCTGGGCCCTCGATCCCGCTCCCGCCTCGGGCCATGGCGAAACGGCGGAGGGGCGGCTTTTTCCGTATGGAGCTGTGGAGAGCCAGCCCGGCAGACAGGTGGCGGCGACGGGGCTGGGCTGCAGTGGGGGCGGCCAGGTGCAGGTCGAGGGGCTCAAGGGGCGCACGGACGGCCCCCGGGTCCGCGGCCACGTCTGGTTCCCGTCAGGCCACCCCCGGAGCGTCTGGTGTGCCTCTGCCTTCCAGGGACGCCTTCTGGCCGCCTGGCCGCTCAGGCAGGCGGGGAGCGCCCCATCAGACGCTGGCTGTGGTGGGAGAGACCTGAGGAGGTGGGGCTTGCAGCTGTGCCGGGCGGGGGCGGAGATAGCCGCGAACGCCGCGAGCGACAAAAGGAGAAGGCGGAGAGGCGGAGCGGGAGGCAAAAAGCCTAGAGCACCCGGTCTTCCCTAGAGGTCTCCCATCCGAGTTCTAACCGGGCCCGACCCTGCTTAGCTTCCGCGATCGCGGCGAGATCGGGTCCTTCTAGGCCGCTTCGGCAGTGGATGCCGGCGGGGTCGCGGGCTGCCTCTTGAGGCGCAGCTTAGCAGGCGCTTGGGCCTTACCGTCAGCCCAGCGGCCCGCCCGTCCCGGCAGGGCCCCGCCGCCCGCCTAGGCAGGGGAACGGAGGTCTCGGGCACCTGGGGGTGGCGGAGGTGCTGGCGACCACCCAGCCCAGGGCGGGCGGGAGCCAGCAAACTTTTCGGCGCTTGGCGCCCCGCCCCAGATCCCGCAGGACGCTCACGGGGATGTGGCCCAGGAGGCTTCCGGGCCCGGGGACCGCGGGCCCTTGGGCATCCCACCTGCCCGCCCACGATGCGCTAGGCGCAGCTCAGACGCAGACCGGACCGGCCCTCCTGCCCGACAGAAGCTGGCCCGAAGCCACCGGGAGCCACCATTGAGTTGGCACGGCCCCTAAGACCCAGCAACGCCACCCCTCGCCCCCACGCCACCGTCCGAGCTCAGGACCCCGCCCCAGGTGGCCGGCAGGCCCGGGGAAGCGGCCTGGGCCCTCGATCCCGCTCCCGCCTCGGGCCATGGCGAAACGGCGGAGGGTCGGCTTTTTCCGTATGGAGCTGTGGAGAGCCAGCCCGGCAGACAGGTGGCGGCGACGGGGCTGGGCTGCAGTGGGGGCGGCCAGGTGCAGGTCGAGGGGCTCAAGGGGCGCACGGACGGCCCCCGGGTCCGCGGCCACGTCTGGTTCCCGTCAGGCCACCCCCGGAGCGTCTGGCGTGCCTCTGCCTTCCAGGGACGCCTTCTGGCCGCCTGGCCGCTCAGGCAGGCGGGGAGCGCCCCATCAGACGCTGGCTGTGGTGGGAGAGACCTGAGGAGGTGGGGCTTGCAGCTGTGCCGGGCGGGGGCGGAGATAGCCGCGAACGCCGCGAGCGACAAAAGGAGAAGGCGGAGAGGCGGAGCGGGAGGCAAAAAGCCTAGAGCACCCGGTCTTCCCTAGAGGTCTCCCATCCGAGTTCTAACCGGGCCCGACCCTGCTTAGCTTCCGCGATCGCGGCGAGATCGGGCCCTTCTAGGCCGCTTCGGCAGTGGATGCCGGCGGGGTCGCGGGCTGCCTCTTGAGGCGCAGCTTAGCAGGCGCTTGGGCCTTACCGTCAGCCCAGCGGCCCGCCCGTCCCGGCAGGGCCCCGCCGCCCGCCTAGGCAGGGGAACGGAGGTCTCGGGCACCTGGGGGTGGCGGAGGTGCTGGCGACCACCCAGCCCAGGGCGGGCGGGAGCCAGCAAACTTTTCGGCGCTTGGCGCCCCGCCCCAGATCCCGCAGGACGCTCACGGGGATGTGGCCCAGGAGGCTTCCGGGCCCGGGGACCGCGGGCCCTTGGGCATCCCACCTGCCCGCCCACGATGCGCTAGGCGCAGCTCAGACGCAGACCGGACCGGCCCTCCTGCCCGACAGAAGCTGGCCCGAAGCCACCGGGAGCCACCATTGAGTTGGCACGGCCCCTAAGACCCAGCAACGCCACCCTCGCCCCCACGCCACCGTCCGAGCTCAGGACCCCGCCCCAGGTGGCCGGCAGGCCCGGGGAAGCGGCCTGGGCCCTCGATCCCGCTCCCGCCTCGGGCCATGGCGAAACGGCGGAGGGGCGGCTTTTTCCGTATGGAGCTGTGGAGAGCCAGCCCGGCAGACAGGTGGCGGCGACGGGGCTGGGCTGCAGTGGGGGCGGCCAGGTGCAGGTCGAGGGGCTCAAGGGGCGCACGGACGGCCCCCGGGTCCGCGGCCACGTCTGGTTCCCGTCAGGCCACCCCCGGAGCGTCTGGCGTGCCTCTGCCTTCCAGGGACGCCTTCTGGCCGCCTGGCCGCTCAGGCAGGCGGGGAGCGCCCCATCAGACGCTGGCTGTGGTGGGAGAGACCTGAGGAGGTGGGGCTTGCAGCTGTGCCGGGCGGGGGCGGAGATAGCCGCGAACGCCGCGAGCGACAAAAGGAGAAGGCGGAGAGGCGGAGCGGGAGGCAAAAAGCCTAGAGCACCCGGTCTTCCCTAGAGGTCTCCCATCCGAGTTCTAACCGGGCCCGACCCTGCTTAGCTTCCGCGATCGCGGCGAGATCGGGCCCTTCTAGGCCGCTTCGGCAGTGGATGCCGGCGGGGTCGCGGGCTGCCTCTTGAGGCGCAGCTTAGCAGGCGCTTGGGCCTTACCGTCAGCCCAGCGGCCCGCCCGTCCCGGCAGGGCCCCGCCGCCCGCCTAGGCAGGGGAACGGAGGTCTCGGGCACCTGGGGGTGGCGGAGGTGCTGGCGACCACCCAGCCCAGGGCGGGCGGGAGCCAGCAAACTTTTCGGCGCTTGGCGCCCCGCCCCAGATCCCGCAGGACGCTCACGGGGATGTGGCCCAGGAGGCTTCCGGGCCCGGGGACCGCGGGCCCTTGGGCATCCCACCTGCCCGCCCACGATGCGCTAGGCGCAGCTCAGACGCAGACCGGACCGGCCCTCCTGCCCGACAGAAGCTGGCCCGAAGCCACCGGGAGCCACCATTGAGTTGGCACGGCCCCTAAGACCCAGCAACGCCACCCTCGCCCCCACGCCACCGTCCGAGCTCAGGACCCCGCCCCAGGTGGCCGGCAGGCCCGGGGAAGCGGCCTGGGCCCTCGATCCCGCTCCCGCCTCGGGCCATGGCGAAACGGCGGAGGGGCGGCTTTTTCCGTATGGAGCTGTGGAGAGCCAGCCCGGCAGACAGGTGGCGGCGACGGGGCTGGGCTGCAGTGGGGGCGGCCAGGTGCAGGTCGAGGGGCTCAAGGGGCGCACGGACGGCCCCCGGGTCCGCGGCCACGTCTGGTTCCCGTCAGGCCACCCCCGGAGCGTCTGGTGTGCCTCTGCCTTCCAGGGACGCCTTCTGGCCGCCTGGCCGCTCAGGCAGGCGGGGAGCGCCCCATCAGACGCTGGCTGTGGTGGGAGAGACCTGAGGAGGTGGGGCTTGCAGCTGTGCCGGGCGGGGTCGGAGATAGCCGCGAACGCCGCGAGCGACAAAAGGAGAAGGCGGAGAGGCGGAGCGGGAGGCAAAAAGACTAGAGCACCCGGTCTTCCCTAGAGGTCTCCCATCCGAGTTCTAACCGGGCCCGACCCTGCTTAGCTTCCGCGATCGCGGCGAGATCGGGCCCTTCTAGGCCGCTTCGGCAGTGGATGCCGGCGGGGTCGCGGGCTGCCTCTTGAGGCGCAGCTTAGCAGGCGCTTGGGCCTTACCGTCAGCCCAGCGGCCCGCCCGTCCCGGCAGGGCCCCGCCGCCCGCCTAGGCAGGGGAACGGAGGTCTCGGGCACCTGGGGGTGGCGGAGGTGCTGGCGACCACCCAGCCCAGGGCGGGCGGGAGCCAGCAAACTTTTCGGCGCTTGGCGCCCCGCCCCAGATCCCGCAGGACGCTCACGGGGATGTGGCCCAGGAGGCTTCCGGGCCCGGGGACCGCGGGCCCTTGGGCATCCCACCTGCCCGCCCACGATGCGCTAGGCGCAGCTCAGACGCAGACCGGACCGGCCCTCCTGCCCGACAGAAGCTGGCCCGAAGCCACCGGGAGCCACCATTGAGTTGGCACGGCCCCTAAGACCCAGCAACGCCACCCTCGCCCCCACGCCACCGTCCGAGCTCAGGACCCCGCCCCAGGTGGCCGGCAGGCCCGGGGAAGCGGCCTGGGCCCTCGATCCCGCTCCCGCCTCGGGCCATGGCGAAACGGCGGAGGGGCGGCTTTTTCCGTATGGAGCTGTGGAGAGCCAGCCCGGCAGACAGGTGGCGGCGACGGGGCTGGGCTGCAGTGGGGGCGGCCAGGTGCAGGTCGAGGGGCTCAAGGGGCGCACGGACGGCCCCCGGGTCCGCGGCCACGTCTGGTTCCCGTCAGGCCACCCCCGGAGCGTCTGGTGTGCCTCTGCCTTCCAGGGACGCCTTCTGGCCGCCTGGCCGCTCAGGCAGGCGGGGAGCGCCCCATCAGACGCTGGCTGTGGTGGGAGAGACCTGAGGAGGTGGGGCTTGCAGCTGTGCCGGGCGGGGGCGGAGATAGCCGCGAACGCCGCGAGCGACAAAAGGAGAAGGCGGAGAGGCGGAGCGGGAGGCAAAAAGCCTAGAGCACCCGGTCTTCCCTAGAGGTCTCCCATCCGAGTTCTAACCGGGCCCGACCCTGCTTAGCTTCCGCGATCGCGGCGAGATCGGGCCCTTCTAGGCCGCTTCGGCAGTGGATGCCGGCGGGGTCGCGGGCTGCCTCTTGAGGCGCAGCTTAGCAGGCGCTTGGGCCTTACCGTCAGCCCAGCGGCCCGCCCGTCCCGGCAGGGCCCCGCCGCCCGCCTAGGCAGGGGAACGGAGGTCTCGGGCACCTGGGGGTGGCGGAGGTGCTGGCGACCACCCAGCCCAGGGCGGGCGGGAGCCAGCAAACTTTTCGGCGCTTGGCGCCCCGCCCCAGATCCCGCAGGACGCTCACGGGGATGTGGCCCAGGAGGCTTCCGGGCCCGGGGACCGCGGGCCCTTGGGCATCCCACCTGCCCGCCCACGATGCGCTAGGCGCAGCTCAGACGCAGACCGGACCGGCCCTCCTGCCCGACAGAAGCTGGCCCGAAGCCACCGGGAGCCACCATTGAGTTGGCACGGCCCCTAAGACCCAGCAACGCCACCCTCGCCCCCACGCCACCGTCCGAGCTCAGGACCCCGCCCCAGGTGGCCGGCAGGCCCGGGGAAGCGGCCTGGGCCCTCGATCCCGCTCCCGCCTCGGGCCATGGCGAAACGGCGGAGGGGCGGCTTTTTCCGTATGGAGCTGTGGAGAGCCAGCCCGGCAGACAGGTGGCGGCGACGGGGCTGGGCTGCAGTGGGGGCGGCCAGGTGCAGGTCGAGGGGCTCAAGGGGCGCACGGACGGCCCCCGGGTCCGCGGCCACGTCTGGTTCCCGTCAGGCCACCCCCGGAGCGTCTGGTGTGCCTCTGCCTTCCAGGGACGCCTTCTGGCCGCCTGGCCGCTCAGGCAGGCGGGGAGCGCCCCATCAGACGCTGGCTGTGGTGGGAGAGACCTGAGGAGGTGGGGCTTGCAGCTGTGCCGGGCGGGGGCGGAGATAGCCGCGAACGCCGCGAGCGACAAAAGGAGAAGGCGGAGAGGCGGAGCGGGAGGCAAAAAGCCTAGAGCACCCGGTCTTCCCTAGAGGTCTCCCATCCGAGTTCTAACCGGGCCCGACCCTGCTTAGCTTCCGCGATCGCGGCGAGATCGGGCCCTTCTAGGCCGCTTCGGCAGTGGATGCCGGCGGGGTCGCGGGCTGCCTCTTGAGGCGCAGCTTAGCAGGCGCTTGGGCCTTACCGTCAGCCCAGCGGCCCGCCCGTCCCGGCAGGGCCCCGCCGCCCGCCTAGGCAGGGGAACGGAGGTCTCGGGCACCTGGGGGTGGCGGAGGTGCTGGCGACCACCCAGCCCAGGGCGGGCGGGAGCCAGCAAACTTTTCGGCGCTTGGCGCCCCGCCCCAGATCCCGCAGGACGCTCACGGGGATGTGGCCCAGGAGGCTTCCGGGCCCGGGGACCGCGGGCCCTTGGGCATCCCACCTGCCCGCCCACGATGCGCTAGGCGCAGCTCAGACGCAGACCGGACCGGCCCTCCTGCCCGACAGAAGCTGGCCCGAAGCCACCGGGAGCCACCATTGAGTTGGCACGGCCCCTAAGACCCAGCAACGCCACCCTCGCCCCCACGCCACCGTCCGAGCTCAGGACCCCGCCCCAGGTGGCCGGCAGGCCCGGGGAAGCGGCCTGGGCCCTCGATCCCGCTCCCGCCTCGGGCCATGGCGAAACGGCGGAGGGGCGGCTTTTTCCGTATGGAGCTGTGGAGAGCCAGCCCGGCAGACAGGTGGCGGCGACGGGGCTGGGCTGCAGTGGGGGCGGCCAGGTGCAGGTCGAGGGGCTCAAGGGGCGCACGGACGGCCCCCGGGTCCGCGGCCACGTCTGGTTCCCGTCAGGCCACCCCCGGAGCGTCTGGCGTGCCTCTGCCTTCCAGGGACGCCTTCTGGCCGCCTGGCCGCTCAGGCAGGCGGGGAGCGCCCCATCAGACGCTGGCTGTGGTGGGAGAGACCTGAGGAGGTGGGGCTTGCAGCTGTGCCGGGCGGGGGCGGAGATAGCCGCGAACGCCGCGAGCGACAAAAGGAGAAGGCGGAGAGGCGGAGCGGGAGGCAAAAAGCCTAGAGCACCCGGTCTTCCCTAGAGGTCTCCCATCCGAGTTCTAACCGGGCCCGACCCTGCTTAGCTTCCGCGATCGCGGCGAGATCGGGCCCTTCTAGGCCGCTTCGGCAGTGGATGCCGGTGGGGTCGCGGGCTGCCTCTTGAGGCGCAGCTTAGCAGGCGCTTGGGCCTTACCGTCAGCCCAGCGGCCCGCCCGTCCCGGCAGGGCCCCGCCGCCCGCCTAGGCAGGGGAACGGAGGTCTCGGGCACCTGGGGGTGGCGGAGGTGCTGGCGACCACCCAGCCCAGGGCGGGCGGGAGCCAGCAAACTTTTCGGCGCTTGGCGCCCCGCCCCAGATCCCGCAGGACGCTCACGGGGATGTGGCCCAGGAGGCTTCCGGGCCCGGGGACCGCGGGCCCTTGGGCATCCCACCTGCCCGCCCACGATGCGCTAGGCGCAGCTCAGACGCAGACCGGACCGGCCCTCCTGCCCGACAGAAGCTGGCCCGAAGCCACCGGGAGCCACCATTGAGTTGGCACGGCCCCTAAGACCCAGCAACGCCACCCTCGCCCCCACGCCACCGTCCGAGCTCAGGACCCCGCCCCAGGTGGCCGGCAGGCCCGGGGAAGCGGCCTGGGCCCTCGATCCCGCTCCCGCCTCGGGCCATGGCGAAACGGCGGAGGGGCGGCTTTTTCCGTATGGAGCTGTGGAGAGCCAGCCCGGCAGACAGGTGGCGGCGACGGGGCTGGGCTGCAGTGGGGGCGGCCAGGTGCAGGTCGAGGGGCTCAAGGGGCGCACGGACGGCCCCCGGGTCCGCGGCCACGTCTGGTTCCCGTCAGGCCACCCCCGGAGCGTCTGGTGTGCCTCTGCCTTCCAGGGACGCCTTCTGGCCGCCTGGCCGCTCAGGCAGGCGGGGAGCGCCCCATCAGACGCTGGCTGTGGTGGGAGAGACCTGAGGAGGTGGGGCTTGCAGCTGTGCCGGGCGGGGGCGGAGATAGCCGCGAACGCCGCGAGCGACAAAAGGAGAAGGCGGAGAGGCGGAGCGGGAGGCAAAAAGCCTAGAGCACCCGGTCTTCCCTAGAGGTCTCCCATCCGAGTTCTAACCGGGCCCGACCCTGCTTAGCTTCCGCGATCGCGGCGAGATCGGGTCCTTCTAGGCCGCTTCGGCAGTGGATGCCGGCGGGGTCGCGGGCTGCCTCTTGAGGCGCAGCTTAGCAGGCGCTTGGGCCTTACCGTCAGCCCAGCGGCCCGCCCGTCCCGGCAGGGCCCCGCCGCCCGCCTAGGCAGGGGAACGGAGGTCTCGGGCACCTGGGGGTGGCGGAGGTGCTGGCGACCACCCAGCCCAGGGCGGGCGGGAGCCAGCAAACTTTTCGGCGCTTGGCGCCCCGCCCCAGATCCCGCAGGACGCTCACGGGGATGTGGCCCAGGAGGCTTCCGGGCCCGGGGACCGCGGGCCCTTGGGCATCCCACCTGCCCGCCCACGATGCGCTAGGCGCAGCTCAGACGCAGACCGGACCGGCCCTCCTGCCCGACAGAAGCTGGCCCGAAGCCACCGGGAGCCACCATTGAGTTGGCACGGCCCCTAAGACCCAGCAACGCCACCCTCGCCCCCACGCCACCGTCCGAGCTCAGGACCCCGCCCCAGGTGGCCGGCAGGCCCGGGGAAGCGGCCTGGGCCCTCGATCCCGCTCCCGCCTCGGGCCATGGCGAAACGGCGGAGGGGCGGCTTTTTCCGTATGGAGCTGTGGAGAGCCAGCCCGGCAGACAGGTGGCGGCGACGGGGCTGGGCTGCAGTGGGGGCGGCCAGGTGCAGGTCGAGGGGCTCAAGGGGCGCACGGACGGCCCCCGGGTCCGCGGCCACGTCTGGTTCCCGTCAGGCCACCCCCGGAGCGTCTGGTGTGCCTCTGCCTTCCAGGGACGCCTTCTGGCCGCCTGGCCGCTCAGGCAGGCGGGGAGCGCCCCATCAGACGCTGGCTGTGGTGGGAGAGACCTGAGGAGGTGGGGCTTGCAGCTGTGCCGGGCGGGGGCGGAGATAGCCGCGAACGCCGCGAGCGACAAAAGGAGAAGGCGGAGAGGCGGAGCGGGAGGCAAAAAGCCTAGAGCACCCGGTCTTCCCTAGAGGTCTCCCATCCGAGTTCTAACCGGGCCCGACCCTGCTTAGCTTCCGCGATCGCGGCGAGATCGGGCCCTTCTAGGCCGCTTCGGCAGTGGATGCCGGCGGGGTCGCGGGCTGCCTCTTGAGGCGCAGCTTAGCAGGCGCTTGGGCCTTACCGTCAGCCCAGCGGCCCGCCCGTCCCGGCAGGGCCCCGCCGCCCGCCTAGGCAGGGGAACGGAGGTCTCGGGCACCTGGGGGTGGCGGAGGTGCTGGCGACCACCCAGCCCAGGGCGGGCGGGAGCCAGCAAACTTTTCGGCGCTTGGCGCCCCGCCCCAGATCCCGCAGGACGCTCACGGGGATGTGGCCCAGGAGGCTTCCGGGCCCGGGGACCGCGGGCCCTTGGGCATCCCACCTGCCCGCCCACGATGCGCTAGGCGCAGCTCAGACGCAGACCGGACCGGCCCTCCTGCCCGACAGAAGCTGGCCCGAAGCCACCGGGAGCCACCATTGAGTTGGCACGGCCCCTAAGACCCAGCAACGCCACCCTCGCCCCCACGCCACCGTCCGAGCTCAGGACCCCGCCCCAGGTGGCCGGCAGGCCCGGGGAAGCGGCCTGGGCCCTCGATCCCGCTCCCGCCTCGGGCCATGGCGAAACGGCGGAGGGGCGGCTTTTTCCGTATGGAGCTGTGGAGAGCCAGCCCGGCAGACAGGTGGCGGCGACGGGGCTGGGCTGCAGTGGGGGCGGCCAGGTGCAGGTCGAGGGGCTCAAGGGGCGCACGGACGGCCCCCGGGTCCGCGGCCACGTCTGGTTCCCGTCAGGCCACCCCCGGAGCGTCTGGCGTGCCTCTGCCTTCCAGGGACGCCTTCTGGCCGCCTGGCCGCTCAGGCAGGCGGGGAGCGCCCCATCAGACGCTGGCTGTGGTGGGAGAGACCTGAGGAGGTGGGGCTTGCAGCTGTGCCGGGCGGGGGCGGAGATAGCCGCGAACGCCGCGAGCGACAAAAGGAGAAGGCGGAGAGGCGGAGCGGGAGGCAAAAAGCCTAGAGCACCCGGTCTTCCCTAGAGGTCTCCCATCCGAGTTCTAACCGGGCCCGACCCTGCTTAGCTTCCGCGATCGCGGCGAGATCGGGCCCTTCTAGGCCGCTTCGGCAGTGGATGCCGGCGGGGTCGCGGGCTGCCTCTTGAGGCGCAGCTTAGCAGGCGCTTGGGCCTTACCGTCAGCCCAGCGGCCCGCCCGTCCCGGCAGGGCCCCGCCGCCCGCCTAGGCAGGGGAACGGAGGTCTCGGGCACCTGGGGGTGGCGGAGGTGCTGGCGACCACCCAGCCCAGGGCGGGCGGGAGCCAGCAAACTTTTCGGCGCTTGGCGCCCCGCCCCAGATCCCGCAGGACGCTCACGGGGATGTGGCCCAGGAGGCTTCCGGGCCCGGGGACCGCGGGCCCTTGGGCATCCCACCTGCCCGCCCACGATGCGCTAGGCGCAGCTCAGACGCAGACCGGACCGGCCCTCCTGCCCGACAGAAGCTGGCCCGAAGCCACCGGGAGCCACCATTGAGTTGGCACGGCCCCTAAGACCCAGCAACGCCACCCTCGCCCCCACGCCACCGTCCGAGCTCAGGACCCCGCCCCAGGTGGCCGGCAGGCCCGGGGAAGCGGCCTGGGCCCTCGATCCCGCTCCCGCCTCGGGCCATGGCGAAACGGCGGAGGGGCGGCTTTTTCCGTATGGAGCTGTGGAGAGCCAGCCCGGCAGACAGGTGGCGGCGACGGGGCTGGGCTGCAGTGGGGGCGGCCAGGTGCAGGTCGAGGGGCTCAAGGGGCGCACGGACGGCCCCCGGGTCCGCGGCCACGTCTGGTTCCCGTCAGGCCACCCCCGGAGCGTCTGGTGTGCCTCTGCCTTCCAGGGACGCCTTCTGGCCGCCTGGCCGCTCAGGCAGGCGGGGAGCGCCCCATCAGACGCTGGCTGTGGTGGGAGAGACCTGAGGAGGTGGGGCTTGCAGCTGTGCCGGGCGGGGGCGGAGATAGCCGCGAACGCCGCGAGCGACAAAAGGAGAAGGCGGAGAGGCGGAGCGGGAGGCAAAAAGCCTAGAGCACCCGGTCTTCCCTAGAGGTCTCCCATCCGAGTTCTAACCGGGCCCGACCCTGCTTAGCTTCCGCGATCGCGGCGAGATCGGGTCCTTCTAGGCCGCTTCGGCAGTGGATGCCGGCGGGGTCGCGGGCTGCCTCTTGAGGCGCAGCTTAGCAGGCGCTTGGGCCTTACCGTCAGCCCAGCGGCCCGCCCGTCCCGGCAGGGCCCCGCCGCCCGCCTAGGCAGGGGAACGGAGGTCTCGGGCACCTGGGGGTGGCGGAGGTGCTGGCGACCACCCAGCCCAGGGCGGGCGGGAGCCAGCAAACTTTTCGGCGCTTGGCGCCCCGCCCCAGATCCCGCAGGACGCTCACGGGGATGTGGCCCAGGAGGCTTCCGGGCCCGGGGACCGCGGGCCCTTGGGCATCCCACCTGCCCGCCCACGATGCGCTAGGCGCAGCTCAGACGCAGACCGGACCGGCCCTCCTGCCCGACAGAAGCTGGCCCGAAGCCACCGGGAGCCACCATTGAGTTGGCACGGCCCCTAAGACCCAGCAACGCCACCCTCGCCCCCACGCCACCGTCCGAGCTCAGGACCCCGCCCCAGGTGGCCGGCAGGCCCGGGGAAGCGGCCTGGGCCCTCGATCCCGCTCCCGCCTCGGGCCATGGCGAAACGGCGGAGGGGCGGCTTTTTCCGTATGGAGCTGTGGAGAGCCAGCCCGGCAGACAGGTGGCGGCGACGGGGCTGGGCTGCAGTGGGGGCGGCCAGGTGCAGGTCGAGGGGCTCAAGGGGCGCACGGACGGCCCCCGGGTCCGCGGCCACGTCTGGTTCCCGTCAGGCCACCCCCGGAGCGTCTGGTGTGCCTCTGCCTTCCAGGGACGCCTTCTGGCCGCCTGGCCGCTCAGGCAGGCGGGGAGCGCCCCATCAGACGCTGGCTGTGGTGGGAGAGACCTGAGGAGGTGGGGCTTGCAGCTGTGCCGGGCGGGGGCGGAGATAGCCGCGAACGCCGCGAGCGACAAAAGGAGAAGGCGGAGAGGCGGAGCGGGAGGCAAAAAGCCTAGAGCACCCGGTCTTCCCTAGAGGTCTCCCATCCGAGTTCTAACCGGGCCCGACCCTGCTTAGCTTCCGCGATCGCGGCGAGATCGGGCCCTTCTAGGCCGCTTCGGCAGTGGATGCCGGCGGGGTCGCGGGCTGCCTCTTGAGGCGCAGCTTAGCAGGCGCTTGGGCCTTACCGTCAGCCCAGCGGCCCGCCCGTCCCGGCAGGGCCCCGCCGCCCGCCTAGGCAGGGGAACGGAGGTCTCGGGCACCTGGGGGTGGCGGAGGTGCTGGCGACCACCCAGCCCAGGGCGGGCGGGAGCCAGCAAACTTTTCGGCGCTTGGCGCCCCGCCCCAGATCCCGCAGGACGCTCACGGGGATGTGGCCCAGGAGGCTTCCGGGCCCGGGGACCGCGGGCCCTTGGGCATCCCACCTGCCCGCCCACGATGCGCTAGGCGCAGCTCAGACGCAGACCGGACCGGCCCTCCTGCCCGACAGAAGCTGGCCCGAAGCCACCGGGAGCCACCATTGAGTTGGCACGGCCCCTAAGACCCAGCAACGCCACCCTCGCCCCCACGCCACCGTCCGAGCTCAGGACCCCGCCCCAGGTGGCCGGCAGGCCCGGGGAAGCGGCCTGGGCCCTCGATCCCGCTCCCGCCTCGGGCCATGGCGAAACGGCGGAGGGGCGGCTTTTTCCGTATGGAGCTGTGGAGAGCCAGCCCGGCAGACAGGTGGCGGCGACGGGGCTGGGCTGCAGTGGGGGCGGCCAGGTGCAGGTCGAGGGGCTCAAGGGGCGCACGGACGGCCCCCGGGTCCGCGGCCACGTCTGGTTCCCGTCAGGCCACCCCCGGAGCGTCTGGCGTGCCTCTGCCTTCCAGGGACGCCTTCTGGCCGCCTGGCCGCTCAGGCAGGCGGGGAGCGCCCCATCAGACGCTGGCTGTGGTGGGAGAGACCTGAGGAGGTGGGGCTTGCAGCTGTGCCGGGCGGGGGCGGAGATAGCCGCGAACGCCGCGAGCGACAAAAGGAGAAGGCGGAGAGGCGGAGCGGGAGGCAAAAAGCCTAGAGCACCCGGTCTTCCCTAGAGGTCTCCCATCCGAGTTCTAACCGGGCCCGACCCTGCTTAGCTTCCGCGATCGCGGCGAGATCGGGCCCTTCTAGGCCGCTTCGGCAGTGGATGCCGGCGGGGTCGCGGGCTGCCTCTTGAGGCGCAGCTTAGCAGGCGCTTGGGCCTTACCGTCAGCCCAGCGGCCCGCCCGTCCCGGCAGGGCCCCGCCGCCCGCCTAGGCAGGGGAACGGAGGTCTCGGGCACCTGGGGGTGGCGGAGGTGCTGGCGACCACCCAGCCCAGGGCGGGCGGGAGCCAGCAAACTTTTCGGCGCTTGGCGCCCCGCCCCAGATCCCGCAGGACGCTCACGGGGATGTGGCCCAGGAGGCTTCCGGGCCCGGGGACCGCGGGCCCTTGGGCATCCCACCTGCCCGCCCACGATGCGCTAGGCGCAGCTCAGACGCAGACCGGACCGGCCCTCCTGCCCGACAGAAGCTGGCCCGAAGCCACCGGGAGCCACCATTGAGTTGGCACGGCCCCTAAGACCCAGCAACGCCACCCTCGCCCCCACGCCACCGTCCGAGCTCAGGACCCCGCCCCAGGTGGCCGGCAGGCCCGGGGAAGCGGCCTGGGCCCTCGATCCCGCTCCCGCCTCGGGCCATGGCGAAACGGCGGAGGGGCGGCTTTTTCCGTATGGAGCTGTGGAGAGCCAGCCCGGCAGACAGGTGGCGGCGACGGGGCTGGGCTGCAGTGGGGGCGGCCAGGTGCAGGTCGAGGGGCTCAAGGGGCGCACGGACGGCCCCCGGGTCCGCGGCCACGTCTGGTTCCCGTCAGGCCACCCCCGGAGCGTCTGGTGTGCCTCTGCCTTCCAGGGACGCCTTCTGGCCGCCTGGCCGCTCAGGCAGGCGGGGAGCGCCCCATCAGACGCTGGCTGTGGTGGGAGAGACCTGAGGAGGTGGGGCTTGCAGCTGTGCCGGGCGGGGGCGGAGATAGCCGCGAACGCCGCGAGCGACAAAAGGAGAAGGCGGAGAGGCGGAGCGGGAGGCAAAAAGCCTAGAGCACCCGGTCTTCCCTAGAGGTCTCCCATCCGAGTTCTAACCGGGCCCGACCCTGCTTAGCTTCCGCGATCGCGGCGAGATCGGGTCCTTCTAGGCCGCTTCGGCAGTGGATGCCGGCGGGGTCGCGGGCTGCCTCTTGAGGCGCAGCTTAGCAGGCGCTTGGGCCTTACCGTCAGCCCAGCGGCCCGCCCGTCCCGGCAGGGCCCCGCCGCCCGCCTAGGCAGGGGAACGGAGGTCTCGGGCACCTGGGGGTGGCGGAGGTGCTGGCGACCACCCAGCCCAGGGCGGGCGGGAGCCAGCAAACTTTTCGGCGCTTGGCGCCCCGCCCCAGATCCCGCAGGACGCTCACGGGGATGTGGCCCAGGAGGCTTCCGGGCCCGGGGACCGCGGGCCCTTGGGCATCCCACCTGCCCGCCCACGATGCGCTAGGCGCAGCTCAGACGCAGACCGGACCGGCCCTCCTGCCCGACAGAAGCTGGCCCGAAGCCACCGGGAGCCACCATTGAGTTGGCACGGCCCCTAAGACCCAGCAACGCCACCCTCGCCCCCACGCCACCGTCCGAGCTCAGGACCCCGCCCCAGGTGGCCGGCAGGCCCGGGGAAGCGGCCTGGGCCCTCGATCCCGCTCCCGCCTCGGGCCATGGCGAAACGGCGGAGGGGCGGCTTTTTCCGTATGGAGCTGTGGAGAGCCAGCCCGGCAGACAGGTGGCGGCGACGGGGCTGGGCTGCAGTGGGGGCGGCCAGGTGCAGGTCGAGGGGCTCAAGGGGCGCACGGACGGCCCCCGGGTCCGCGGCCACGTCTGGTTCCCGTCAGGCCACCCCCGGAGCGTCTGGTGTGCCTCTGCCTTCCAGGGACGCCTTCTGGCCGCCTGGCCGCTCAGGCAGGCGGGGAGCGCCCCATCAGACGCTGGCTGTGGTGGGAGAGACCTGAGGAGGTGGGGCTTGCAGCTGTGCCGGGCGGGGGCGGAGATAGCCGCGAACGCCGCGAGCGACAAAAGGAGAAGGCGGAGAGGCGGAGCGGGAGGCAAAAAGCCTAGAGCACCCGGTCTTCCCTAGAGGTCTCCCATCCGAGTTCTAACCGGGCCCGACCCTGCTTAGCTTCCGCGATCGCGGCGAGATCGGGCCCTTCTAGGCCGCTTCGGCAGTGGATGCCGGCGGGGTCGCGGGCTGCCTCTTGAGGCGCAGCTTAGCAGGCGCTTGGGCCTTACCGTCAGCCCAGCGGCCCGCCCGTCCCGGCAGGGCCCCGCCGCCCGCCTAGGCAGGGGAACGGAGGTCTCGGGCACCTGGGGGTGGCGGAGGTGCTGGCGACCACCCAGCCCAGGGCGGGCGGGAGCCAGCAAACTTTTCGGCGCTTGGCGCCCCGCCCCAGATCCCGCAGGACGCTCACGGGGATGTGGCCCAGGAGGCTTCCGGGCCCGGGGACCGCGGGCCCTTGGGCATCCCACCTGCCCGCCCACGATGCGCTAGGCGCAGCTCAGACGCAGACCGGACCGGCCCTCCTGCCCGACAGAAGCTGGCCCGAAGCCACCGGGAGCCACCATTGAGTTGGCACGGCCCCTAAGACCCAGCAACGCCACCCTCGCCCCCACGCCACCGTCCGAGCTCAGGACCCCGCCCCAGGTGGCCGGCAGGCCCGGGGAAGCGGCCTGGGCCCTCGATCCCGCTCCCGCCTCGGGCCATGGCGAAACGGCGGAGGGGCGGCTTTTTCCGTATGGAGCTGTGGAGAGCCAGCCCGGCAGACAGGTGGCGGCGACGGGGCTGGGCTGCAGTGGGGGCGGCCAGGTGCAGGTCGAGGGGCTCAAGGGGCGCACGGACGGCCCCCGGGTCCGCGGCCACGTCTGGTTCCCGTCAGGCCACCCCCGGAGCGTCTGGCGTGCCTCTGCCTTCCAGGGACGCCTTCTGGCCGCCTGGCCGCTCAGGCAGGCGGGGAGCGCCCCATCAGACGCTGGCTGTGGTGGGAGAGACCTGAGGAGGTGGGGCTTGCAGCTGTGCCGGGCGGGGGCGGAGATAGCCGCGAACGCCGCGAGCGACAAAAGGAGAAGGCGGAGAGGCGGAGCGGGAGGCAAAAAGCCTAGAGCACCCGGTCTTCCCTAGAGGTCTCCCATCCGAGTTCTAACCGGGCCCGACCCTGCTTAGCTTCCGCGATCGCGGCGAGATCGGGCCCTTCTAGGCCGCTTCGGCAGTGGATGCCGGCGGGGTCGCGGGCTGCCTCTTGAGGCGCAGCTTAGCAGGCGCTTGGGCCTTACCGTCAGCCCAGCGGCCCGCCCGTCCCGGCAGGGCCCCGCCGCCCGCCTAGGCAGGGGAACGGAGGTCTCGGGCACCTGGGGGTGGCGGAGGTGCTGGCGACCACCCAGCCCAGGGCGGGCGGGAGCCAGCAAACTTTTCGGCGCTTGGCGCCCCGCCCCAGATCCCGCAGGACGCTCACGGGGATGTGGCCCAGGAGGCTTCCGGGCCCGGGGACCGCGGGCCCTTGGGCATCCCACCTGCCCGCCCACGATGCGCTAGGCGCAGCTCAGACGCAGACCGGACCGGCCCTCCTGCCCGACAGAAGCTGGCCCGAAGCCACCGGGAGCCACCATTGAGTTGGCACGGCCCCTAAGACCCAGCAACGCCACCCTCGCCCCCACGCCACCGTCCGAGCTCAGGACCCCGCCCCAGGTGGCCGGCAGGCCCGGGGAAGCGGCCTGGGCCCTCGATCCCGCTCCCGCCTCGGGCCATGGCGAAACGGCGGAGGGGCGGCTTTTTCCGTATGGAGCTGTGGAGAGCCAGCCCGGCAGACAGGTGGCGGCGACGGGGCTGGGCTGCAGTGGGGGCGGCCAGGTGCAGGTCGAGGGGCTCAAGGGGCGCACGGACGGCCCCCGGGTCCGCGGCCACGTCTGGTTCCCGTCAGGCCACCCCCGGAGCGTCTGGCGTGCCTCTGCCTTCCAGGGACGCCTTCTGGCCGCCTGGCCGCTCAGGCAGGCGGGGAGCGCCCCATCAGACGCTGGCTGTGGTGGGAGAGACCTGAGGAGGTGGGGCTTGCAGCTGTGCCGGGCGGGGGCGGAGATAGCCGCGAACGCCGCGAGCGACAAAAGGAGAAGGCGGAGAGGCGGAGCGGGAGGCAAAAAGCCTAGAGCACCCGGTCTTCCCTAGAGGTCTCCCATCCGAGTTCTAACCGGGCCCGACCCTGCTTAGCTTCCGCGATCGCGGCGAGATCGGGCCCTTCTAGGCCGCTTCGGCAGTGGATGCCGGCGGGGTCGCGGGCTGCCTCTTGAGGCGCAGCTTAGCAGGCGCTTGGGCCTTACCGTCAGCCCAGCGGCCCGCCCGTCCCGGCAGGGCCCCGCCGCCCGCCTAGGCAGGGGAACGGAGGTCTCGGGCACCTGGGGGTGGCGGAGGTGCTGGCGACCACCCAGCCCAGGGCGGGCGGGAGCCAGCAAACTTTTCGGCGCTTGGCGCCCCGCCCCAGATCCCGCAGGACGCTCACGGGGATGTGGCCCAGGAGGCTTCCGGGCCCGGGGACCGCGGGCCCTTGGGCATCCCACCTGCCCGCCCACGATGCGCTAGGCGCAGCTCAGACGCAGACCGGACCGGCCCTCCTGCCCGACAGAAGCTGGCCCGAAGCCACCGGGAGCCACCATTGAGTTGGCACGGCCCCTAAGACCCAGCAACGCCACCCTCGCCCCCACGCCACCGTCCGAGCTCAGGACCCCGCCCCAGGTGGCCGGCAGGCCCGGGGAAGCGGCCTGGGCCCTCGATCCCGCTCCCGCCTCGGGCCATGGCGAAACGGCGGAGGGGCGGCTTTTTCCGTATGGAGCTGTGGAGAGCCAGCCCGGCAGACAGGTGGCGGCGACGGGGCTGGGCTGCAGTGGGGGCGGCCAGGTGCAGGTCGAGGGGCTCAAGGGGCGCACGGACGGCCCCCGGGTCCGCGGCCACGTCTGGTTCCCGTCAGGCCACCCCCGGAGCGTCTGGTGTGCCTCTGCCTTCCAGGGACGCCTTCTGGCCGCCTGGCCGCTCAGGCAGGCGGGGAGCGCCCCATCAGACGCTGGCTGTGGTGGGAGAGACCTGAGGAGGTGGGGCTTGCAGCTGTGCCGGGCGGGGGCGGAGATAGCCGCGAACGCCGCGAGCGACAAAAGGAGAAGGCGGAGAGGCGGAGCGGGAGGCAAAAAGCCTAGAGCACCCGGTCTTCCCTAGAGGTCTCCCATCCGAGTTCTAACCGGGCCCGACCCTGCTTAGCTTCCGCGATCGCGGCGAGATCGGGTCCTTCTAGGCCGCTTCGGCAGTGGATGCCGGCGGGGTCGCGGGCTGCCTCTTGAGGCGCAGCTTAGCAGGCGCTTGGGCCTTACCGTCAGCCCAGCGGCCCGCCCGTCCCGGCAGGGCCCCGCCGCCCGCCTAGGCAGGGGAACGGAGGTCTCGGGCACCTGGGGGTGGCGGAGGTGCTGGCGACCACCCAGCCCAGGGCGGGCGGGAGCCAGCAAACTTTTCGGCGCTTGGCGCCCCGCCCCAGATCCCGCAGGACGCTCACGGGGATGTGGCCCAGGAGGCTTCCGGGCCCGGGGACCGCGGGCCCTTGGGCATCCCACCTGCCCGCCCACGATGCGCTAGGCGCAGCTCAGACGCAGACCGGACCGGCCCTCCTGCCCGACAGAAGCTGGCCCGAAGCCACCGGGAGCCACCATTGAGTTGGCACGGCCCCTAAGACCCAGCAACGCCACCCTCGCCCCCACGCCACCGTCCGAGCTCAGGACCCCGCCCCAGGTGGCCGGCAGGCCCGGGGAAGCGGCCTGGGCCCTCGATCCCGCTCCCGCCTCGGGCCATGGCGAAACGGCGGAGGGGCGGCTTTTTCCGTATGGAGCTGTGGAGAGCCAGCCCGGCAGACAGGTGGCGGCGACGGGGCTGGGCTGCAGTGGGGGCGGCCAGGTGCAGGTCGAGGGGCTCAAGGGGCGCACGGACGGCCCCCGGGTCCGCGGCCACGTCTGGTTCCCGTCAGGCCACCCCCGGAGCGTCTGGTGTGCCTCTGCCTTCCAGGGACGCCTTCTGGCCGCCTGGCCGCTCAGGCAGGCGGGGAGCGCCCCATCAGACGCTGGCTGTGGTGGGAGAGACCTGAGGAGGTGGGGCTTGCAGCTGTGCCGGGCGGGGGCGGAGATAGCCGCGAACGCCGCGAGCGACAAAAGGAGAAGGCGGAGAGGCGGAGCGGGAGGCAAAAAGCCTAGAGCACCCGGTCTTCCCTAGAGGTCTCCCATCCGAGTTCTAACCGGGCCCGACCCTGCTTAGCTTCCGCGATCGCGGCGAGATCGGGCCCTTCTAGGCCGCTTCGGCAGTGGATGCCGGCGGGGTCGCGGGCTGCCTCTTGAGGCGCAGCTTAGCAGGCGCTTGGGCCTTACCGTCAGCCCAGCGGCCCGCCCGTCCCGGCAGGGCCCCGCCGCCCGCCTAGGCAGGGGAACGGAGGTCTCGGGCACCTGGGGGTGGCGGAGGTGCTGGCGACCACCCAGCCCAGGGCGGGCGGGAGCCAGCAAACTTTTCGGCGCTTGGCGCCCCGCCCCAGATCCCGCAGGACGCTCACGGGGATGTGGCCCAGGAGGCTTCCGGGCCCGGGGACCGCGGGCCCTTGGGCATCCCACCTGCCCGCCCACGATGCGCTAGGCGCAGCTCAGACGCAGACCGGACCGGCCCTCCTGCCCGACAGAAGCTGGCCCGAAGCCACCGGGAGCCACCATTGAGTTGGCACGGCCCCTAAGACCCAGCAACGCCACCCTCGCCCCCACGCCACCGTCCGAGCTCAGGACCCCGCCCCAGGTGGCCGGCAGGCCCGGGGAAGCGGCCTGGGCCCTCGATCCCGCTCCCGCCTCGGGCCATGGCGAAACGGCGGAGGGGCGGCTTTTTCCGTATGGAGCTGTGGAGAGCCAGCCCGGCAGACAGGTGGCGGCGACGGGGCTGGGCTGCAGTGGGGGCGGCCAGGTGCAGGTCGAGGGGCTCAAGGGGCGCACGGACGGCCCCCGGGTCCGCGGCCACGTCTGGTTCCCGTCAGGCCACCCCCGGAGCGTCTGGCGTGCCTCTGCCTTCCAGGGACGCCTTCTGGCCGCCTGGCCGCTCAGGCAGGCGGGGAGCGCCCCATCAGACGCTGGCTGTGGTGGGAGAGACCTGAGGAGGTGGGGCTTGCAGCTGTGCCGGGCGGGGGCGGAGATAGCCGCGAACGCCGCGAGCGACAAAAGGAGAAGGCGGAGAGGCGGAGCGGGAGGCAAAAAGCCTAGAGCACCCGGTCTTCCCTAGAGGTCTCCCATCCGAGTTCTAACCGGGCCCGACCCTGCTTAGCTTCCGCGATCGCGGCGAGATCGGGCCCTTCTAGGCCGCTTCGGCAGTGGATGCCGGCGGGGTCGCGGGCTGCCTCTTGAGGCGCAGCTTAGCAGGCGCTTGGGCCTTACCGTCAGCCCAGCGGCCCGCCCGTCCCGGCAGGGCCCCGCCGCCCGCCTAGGCAGGGGAACGGAGGTCTCGGGCACCTGGGGGTGGCGGAGGTGCTGGCGACCACCCAGCCCAGGGCGGGCGGGAGCCAGCAAACTTTTCGGCGCTTGGCGCCCCGCCCCAGATCCCGCAGGACGCTCACGGGGATGTGGCCCAGGAGGCTTCCGGGCCCGGGGACCGCGGGCCCTTGGGCATCCCACCTGCCCGCCCACGATGCGCTAGGCGCAGCTCAGACGCAGACCGGACCGGCCCTCCTGCCCGACAGAAGCTGGCCCGAAGCCACCGGGAGCCACCATTGAGTTGGCACGGCCCCTAAGACCCAGCAACGCCACCCTCGCCCCCACGCCACCGTCCGAGCTCAGGACCCCGCCCCAGGTGGCCGGCAGGCCCGGGGAATCGGCCTGGGCCCTCGATCCCGCTCCCGCCTCGGGCCATGGCGAAACGGCGGAGGGGCGGCTTTTTCCGTATGGAGCTGTGGAGAGCCAGCCCGGCAGACAGGTGGCGGCGACGGGGCTGGGCTGCAGTGGGGGCGGCCAGGTGCAGGTCGAGGGGCTCAAGGGGCGCACGGACGGCCCCCGGGTCCGCGGCCACGTCTGGTTCCCGTCAGGCCACCCCCGGAGCGTCTGGTGTGCCTCTGCCTTCCAGGGACGCCTTCTGGCCGCCTGGCCGCTCAGGCAGGCGGGGAGCGCCCCATCAGACGCTGGCTGTGGTGGGAGAGACCTGAGGAGGTGGGGCTTGCAGCTGTGCCGGGCGGGGGCGGAGATAGCCGCGAACGCCGCGAGCGACAAAAGGAGAAGGCGGAGAGGCGGAGCGGGAGGCAAAAAGCCTAGAGCACCCGGTCTTCCCTAGAGGTCTCCCATCCGAGTTCTAACCGGGCCCGACCCTGCTTAGCTTCCGCGATCGCGGCGAGATCGGGCCCTTCTAGGCCGCTTCGGCAGTGGATGCCGGCGGGGTCGCGGGCTGCCTCTTGAGGCGCAGCTTAGCAGGCGCTTGGGCCTTACCGTCAGCCAAGCGGCCCGCCCGTCCCGGCAGGGCCCCGCCGCCCGCCTAGGCAGGGGAACGGAGGTCTCGGGCACCTGGGGGTGGCGGAGGTGCTGGCGACCACCCAGCCCAGGGCGGGCGGGAGCCAGCAAACTTTTCGGCGCTTGGCGCCCCGCCCCAGATCCCGCAGGACGCTCACGGGGATGTGGCCCAGGAGGCTTCCGGGCCCGGGGACCGCGGGCCCTTGGGCGTCCCACCTGCCCGCCCACGATGCGCTAGGCGCAGCTCAGACGCAGACCGGACCGGCCCTCCTGCCCGACAGAAGCTGGCCCGAAGCCACCGGGAGCCACCATTGAGTTGGCACGGCCCCTAAGACCCAGCAACGCCACCCTCGCCCCCACGCCACCGTCCGAGCTCAGGACCCCGCCCCAGGTGGCCGGCAGGCCCGGGGAAGCGGCCTGGGCCCTCGATCCCGCTCCCGCCTCGGGCCATGGCGAAACGGCGGAGGGGCGGCTTTTTCCGTATGGAGCTGTGGAGAGCCAGCCCGGCAGACAGGTGGCGGCGACGGGGCTGGGCTGCAGTGGGGGCGGCCAGGTGCAGGTCGAGGGGCTCAAGGGGCGCACGGACGGCCCCCGGGTCCGCGGCCACGTCTGGTTCCCGTCAGGCCACCCCCGGAGCGTCTGGTGTGCCTCTGCCTTCCAGGGACGCCTTCTGGCCGCCTGGCCGCTCAGGCAGGCGGGGAGCGCCCCATCAGACGCTGGCTGTGGTGGGAGAGACCTGAGGAGGTGGGGCTTGCAGCTGTGCCGGGCGGGGGCGGAGATAGCCGCGAACGCCGCGAGCGACAAAAGGAGAAGGCGGAGAGGCGGAGCGGGAGGCAAAAAGCCTAGAGCACCCGGTCTTCCCTAGAGGTCTCCCATCCGAGTTCTAACCGGGCCCGACCCTGCTTAGCTTCCGCGATCGCGGCGAGATCGGGCCCTTCTAGGCCGCTTCGGCAGTGGATGCCGGCGGGGTCGCGGGCTGCCTCTTGAGGCGCAGCTTAGCAGGCGCTTGGGCCTTACCGTCAGCCCAGCGGCCCGCCCGTCCCGGCAGGGCCCCGCCGCTCGCCTAGGCAGGGGAACGGAGGTCTCGGGCACCTGGGGGTGGCGGAGGTGCTGGCGACCACCCAGCCCAGGGCGGGCGGGAGCCAGCAAACTTTTCGGCGCTTGGCGCCCCGCCCCAGATCCCGCAGGACGCTCACGGGGATGTGGCCCAGGAGGCTTCCGGGCCCGGGGACCGCGGGCCCTTGGGCATCCCACCTGCCCGCCCACGATGCGCTAGGCGCAGCTCAGACGCAGACCGGACCGGCCCTCCTGCCCGACAGAAGCTGGCCCGAAGCCACCGGGAGCCACCATTGAGTTGGCACGGCCCCTAAGACCCAGCAACGCCACCCTCGCCCCCACGCCACCGTCCGAGCTCAGGACCCCGCCCCAGGTGGCCGGCAGGCCCGGGGAAGCGGCCTGGGCCCTCGATCCCGCTCCCGCCTCGGGCCATGGCGAAACGGCGGAGGGGCGGCTTTTTCCGTATGGAGCTGTGGAGAGCCAGCCCGGCAGACAGGTGGCGGCGACGGGGCTGGGCTGCAGTGGGGGCGGCCAGGTGCAGGTCGAGGGGCTCAAGGGGCGCACGGACGGCCCCCGGGTCCGCGGCCACGTCTGGTTCCCGTCAGGCCACCCCCGGAGCGTCTGGTGTGCCTCTGCCTTCCAGGGACGCCTTCTGGCCGCCTGGCCGCTCAGGCAGGCGGGGAGCGCCCCATCAGACGCTGGCTGTGGTGGGAGAGACCTGAGGAGGTGGGGCTTGCAGCTGTGCCGGGCGGGGGCGGAGATAGCCGCGAACGCCGCGAGCGACAAAAGGAGAAGGCGGAGAGGCGGAGCGGGAGGCAAAAAGCCTAGAGCACCCGGTCTTCCCTAGAGGTCTCCCATCCGAGTTCTAACCGGGCCCGACCCTGCTTAGCTTCCGCGATCGCGGCGAGATCGGGCCCTTCTAGGCCGCTTCGGCAGTGGATGCCGGCGGGGTCGCGGGCTGCCTCTTGAGGCGCAGCTTAGCAGGCGCTTGGGCCTTACCGTCAGCCCAGCGGCCCGCCCGTCCCGGCAGGGCCCCGCCGCCCGCCTAGGCAGGGGAACGGAGGTCTCGGGCACCTGGGGGTGGCGGAGGTGCTGGCGACCACCCAGCCCAGGGCGGGCGGGAGCCAGCAAACTTTTCGGCGCTTGGCGCCCCGCCCCAGATCCCGCAGGACGCTCACGGGGATGTGGCCCAGGAGGCTTCCGGGCCCGGGGACCGCGGGCCCTTGGGCATCCCACCTGCCCGCCCACGATGCGCTAGGCGCAGCTCAGACGCAGACCGGACCGGCCCTCCTGCCCGACAGAAGCTGGCCCGAAGCCACCGGGAGCCACCATTGAGTTGGCACGGCCCCTAAGACCCAGCAACGCCACCCTCGCCCCCACGCCACCGTCCGAGCTCAGGACCCCGCCCCAGGTGGCCGGCAGGCCCGGGGAATCGGCCTGGGCCCTCGATCCCGCTCCCGCCTCGGGCCATGGCGAAACGGCGGAGGGGCGGCTTTTTCCGTATGGAGCTGTGGAGAGCCAGCCCGGCAGACAGGTGGCGGCGACGGGGCTGGGCTGCAGTGGGGGCGGCCAGGTGCAGGTCGAGGGGCTCAAGGGGCGCACGGACGGCCCCCGGGTCCGCGGCCACGTCTGGTTCCCGTCAGGCCACCCCCGGAGCGTCTGGCGTGCCTCTGCCTTCCAGGGACGCCTTCTGGCCGCCTGGCCGCTCAGGCAGGCGGGGAGCGCCCCATCAGACGCTGGCTGTGGTGGGAGAGACCTGAGGAGGTGGGGCTTGCAGCTGTGCCGGGCGGGGGCGGAGATAGCCGCGAACGCCGCGAGCGACAAAAGGAGAAGGTGGAGAGGCGGAGCGGGAGGCAAAAAGCCTAGAGCACCCGGTCTTCCCTAGAGGTCTCCCATCCGAGTTCTAACCAGGCCCGACCCTGCTTAGCTTCCGCGATCGCGGCGAGATCGGGCCCTTCTAGGCCGCTTCGGCAGTGGATGCCGGCGGGGTCGCGGGCTGCCTCTTGAGGCGCAGCTTAGCAGGCGCTTGGGCCTTACCGTCAGCCCAGCGGCCCGCCCGTCCCGGCAGGGCCCCGCCGCCCGCCTAGGCAGGGGAACGGAGGTCTCGGGCACCTGGGGGTGGCGGAGGTGCTGGCGACCACCCAGCCCAGGGCGGGCGGGAGCCAGCAAACTTTTCGGCGCTTGGCGCCCCGCCCCAGATCCCGCAGGACGCTCACGGGGATGTGGCCCAGGAGGCTTCCGGGCCCGGGGACCGCGGGCCCTTGGGCGTCCCACCTGCCCGCCCACGATGCGCTAGGCGCAGCTCAGACGCAGACCGGACCGGCCCTCCTGCCCGACAGAAGCTGGCCCGAAGCCACCGGGAGCCACCATTGAGTTGGCACGGCCCCTAAGACCCAGCAACGCCACCCTCGCCCCCACGCCACCGTCCGAGCTCAGGACCCCGCCCCAGGTGGCCGGCAGGCCCGGGGAAGCGGCCTGGGCCCTCGATCCCGCTCCCGCCTCGGGCCATGGCGAAACGGCGGAGGGGCGGCTTTTTCCGTATGGAGCTGTGGAGAGCCAGCCCGGCAGACAGGTGGCGGCGACGGGGCTGGGCTGCAGTGGGGGCGGCCAGGTGCAGGTCGAGGGGCTCAAGGGGCGCACGGACGGCCCCCGGGTCCGCGGCCACGTCTGGTTCCCGTCAGGCCACCCCCGGAGCGTCTGGTGTGCCTCTGCCTTCCAGGGACGCCTTCTGGCCGCCTGGCCGCTCAGGCAGGCGGGGAGCGCCCCATCAGACGCTGGCTGTGGTGGGAGAGACCTGAGGAGGTGGGGCTTGCAGCTGTGCCGGGCGGGGGCGGAGATAGCCGCGAACGCCGCGAGCGACAAAAGGAGAAGGCGGAGAGGCGGAGCGGGAGGCAAAAAGCCTAGAGCACCCGGTCTTCCCTAGAGGTCTCCCATCCGAGTTCTAACCGGGCCCGACCCTGCTTAGCTTCCGCGATCGCGGCGAGATCGGGCCCTTCTAGGCCGCTTCGGCAGTGGATGCCGGCGGGGTCGCGGGCTGCCTCTTGAGGCGCAGCTTAGCAGGCGCTTGGGCCTTACCGTCAGCCCAGCGGCCCGCCCGTCCCGGCAGGGCCCCGCCGCTCGCCTAGGCAGGGGAACGGAGGTCTCGGGCACCTGGGGGTGGCGGAGGTGCTGGCGACCACCCAGCCCAGGGCGGGCGGGAGCCAGCAAACTTTTCGGCGCTTGGCGCCCCGCCCCAGATCCCGCAGGACGCTCACGGGGATGTGGCCCAGGAGGCTTCCGGGCCCGGGGACCGCGGGCCCTTGGGCATCCCACCTGCCCGCCCACGATGCGCTAGGCGCAGCTCAGACGCAGACCGGACCGGCCCTCCTGCCCGACAGAAGCTGGCCCGAAGCCACCGGGAGCCACCATTGAGTTGGCACGGCCCCTAAGACCCAGCAACGCCACCCTCGCCCCCACGCCACCGTCCGAGCTCAGGACCCCGCCCCAGGTGGCCGGCAGGCCCGGGGAAGCGGCCTGGGCCCTCGATCCCGCTCCCGCCTCGGGCCATGGCGAAACGGCGGAGGGGCGGCTTTTTCCGTATGGAGCTGTGGAGAGCCAGCCCGGCAGACAGGTGGCGGCGACGGGGCTGGGCTGCAGTGGGGGCGGCCAGGTGCAGGTCGAGGGGCTCAAGGGGCGCACGGACGGCCCCCGGGTCCGCGGCCACGTCTGGTTCCCGTCAGGCCACCCCCGGAGCGTCTGGTGTGCCTCTGCCTTCCAGGGACGCCTTCTGGCCGCCTGGCCGCTCAGGCAGGCGGGGAGCGCCCCATCAGACGCTGGCTGTGGTGGGAGAGACCTGAGGAGGTGGGGCTTGCAGCTGTGCCGGGCGGGGGCGGAGATAGCCGCGAACGCCGCGAGCGACAAAAGGAGAAGGCGGAGAGGCGGAGCGGGAGGCAAAAAGCCTAGAGCACCCGGTCTTCCCTAGAGGTCTCCCATCCGAGTTCTAACCGGGCCCGACCCTGCTTAGCTTCCGCGATCGCGGCGAGATCGGGCCCTTCTAGGCCGCTTCGGCAGTGGATGCCGGCGGGGTCGCGGGCTGCCTCTTGAGGCGCAGCTTAGCAGGCGCTTGGGCCTTACCGTCAGCCCAGCGGCCCGCCCGTCCCGGCAGGGCCCCGCCGCCCGCCTAGGCAGGGGAACGGAGGTCTCGGGCACCTGGGGGTGGCGGAGGTGCTGGCGACCACCCAGCCCAGGGCGGGCGGGAGCCAGCAAACTTTTCGGCGCTTGGCGCCCCGCCCCAGATCCCGCAGGACGCTCACGGGGATGTGGCCCAGGAGGCTTCCGGGCCCGGGGACCGCGGGCCCTTGGGCATCCCACCTGCCCGCCCACGATGCGCTAGGCGCAGCTCAGACGCAGACCGGACCGGCCCTCCTGCCCGACAGAAGCTGGCCCGAAGCCACCGGGAGCCACCATTGAGTTGGCACGGCCCCTAAGACCCAGCAACGCCACCCTCGCCCCCACGCCACCGTCCGAGCTCAGGACCCCGCCCCAGGTGGCCGGCAGGCCCGGGGAATCGGCCTGGGCCCTCGATCCCGCTCCCGCCTCGGGCCATGGCGAAACGGCGGAGGGGCGGCTTTTTCCGTATGGAGCTGTGGAGAGCCAGCCCGGCAGACAGGTGGCGGCGACGGGGCTGGGCTGCAGTGGGGGCGGCCAGGTGCAGGTCGAGGGGCTCAAGGGGCGCACGGACGGCCCCCGGGTCCGCGGCCACGTCTGGTTCCCGTCAGGCCACCCCCGGAGCGTCTGGCGTGCCTCTGCCTTCCAGGGACGCCTTCTGGCCGCCTGGCCGCTCAGGCAGGCGGGGAGCGCCCCATCAGACGCTGGCTGTGGTGGGAGAGACCTGAGGAGGTGGGGCTTGCAGCTGTGCCGGGCGGGGGCGGAGATAGCCGCGAACGCCGCGAGCGACAAAAGGAGAAGGTGGAGAGGCGGAGCGGGAGGCAAAAAGCCTAGAGCACCCGGTCTTCCCTAGAGGTCTCCCATCCGAGTTCTAACCAGGCCCGACCCTGCTTAGCTTCCGCGATCGCGGCGAGATCGGGCCCTTCTAGGCCGCTTCGGCAGTGGATGCCGGCGGGGTCGCGGGCTGCCTCTTGAGGCGCAGCTTAGCAGGCGCTTGGGCCTTACCGTCAGCCCAGCGGCCCGCCCGTCCCGGCAGGGCCCCGCCGCCCGCCTAGGCAGGGGAACGGAGGTCTCGGGCACCTGGGGGTGGCGGAGGTGCTGGCGACCACCCAGCCCAGGGCGGGCGGGAGCCAGCAAACTTTTCGGCGCTTGGCGCCCCGCCCCAGATCCCGCAGGACGCTCACGGGGATGTGGCCCAGGAGGCTTCCGGGCCCGGGGACCGCGGGCCCTTGGGCGTCCCACCTGCCCGCCCACGATGCGCTAGGCGCAGCTCAGACGCAGACCGGACCGGCCCTCCTGCCCGACAGAAGCTGGCCCGAAGCCACCGGGAGCCACCATTGAGTTGGCACGGCCCCTAAGACCCAGCAACGCCACCCTCGCCCCCACGCCACCGTCCGAGCTCAGGACCCCGCCCCAGGTGGCCGGCAGGCCCGGGGAAGCGGCCTGGGCCCTCGATCCCGCTCCCGCCTCGGGCCATGGCGAAACGGCGGAGGGGCGGCTTTTTCCGTATGGAGCTGTGGAGAGCCAGCCCGGCAGACAGGTGGCGGCGACGGGGCTGGGCTGCAGTGGGGGCGGCCAGGTGCAGGTCGAGGGGCTCAAGGGGCGCACGGACGGCCCCCGGGTCCGCGGCCACGTCTGGTTCCCGTCAGGCCACCCCCGGAGCGTCTGGCGTGCCTCTGCCTTCCAGGGACGCCTTCTGGCCGCCTGGCCGCTCAGGCAGGCGGGGAGCGCCCCATCAGACGCTGGCTGTGGTGGGAGAGACCTGAGGAGGTGGGGCTTGCAGCTGTGCCGGGCGGGGGCGGAGATAGCCGCGAACGCCGCGAGCGACAAAAGGAGAAGGCGGAGAGGCGGAGCGGGAGGCAAAAAGCCTAGAGCACCCGGTCTTCCCTAGAGGTCTCCCATCCGAGTTCTAACCAGGCCCGACCCTGCTTAGCTTCCGCGATCGCGGCGAGATCGGGCCCTTCTAGGCCGCTTCGGCAGTGGATGCCGGCGGGGTCGCGGGCTGCCTCTTGAGGCGCAGCTTAGCAGGCGCTTGGGCCTTACCGTCAGCCCAGCGGCCCGCCCGTCCCGGCAGGGCCCCGCCGCCCGCCTAGGCAGGGGAACGGAGGTCTCGGGCACCTGGGGGTGGCGGAGGTGCTGGCGACCACCCAGCCCAGGGCGGGCGGGAGCCAGCAAACTTTTCGGCGCTTGGCGCCCCGCCCCAGATCCCGCAGGACGCTCACGGGGATGTGGCCCAGGAGGCTTCCGGGCCCGGGGACCGCGGGCCCTTGGGCGTCCCACCTGCCCGCCCACGATGCGCTAGGCGCAGCTCAGACGCAGACCGGACCGGCCCTCCTGCCCGACAGAAGCTGGCCCGAAGCCACCGGGAGCCACCATTGAGTTGGCACGGCCCCTAAGACCCAGCAACGCCACCCTCGCCCCCACGCCACCGTCCGAGCTCAGGACCCCGCCCCAGGTGGCCGGCAGGCCCGGGGAAGCGGCCTGGGCCCTCGATCCCGCTCCCGCCTCGGGCCATGGCGAAACGGCGGAGGGGCGGCATTTTCCGTATGGAGCTGTGGAGAGCCAGCCCGGCAGACAGGTGGCGGCGACGGGGCTGGGCTGCAGTGGGGGCGGCCAGGTGCAGGTCGAGGGGCTCAAGGGGCGCACGGACGGCCCCCGGGTCCGCGGCCACGTCTGGTTCCCGTCAGGCCACCCCCGGAGCGTCTGGCGTGCCTCTGCCTTCCAGGGACGCCTTCTGGCCGCCTGGCCGCTCAGGCAGGCGGGGAGCGCCCCATCAGACGCTGGCTGTGGTGGGAGAGACCTGAGGAGGTGGGGCTTGCAGCTGTGCCGGGCGGGGGCGGAGATAGCCGCGAACGCCGCGAGCGACAAAAGGAGAAGGCGGAGAGGCGGAGCGGGAGGCAAAAAGCCTAGAGCACCCGGTCTTCCCTAGAGGTCTCCCATCCGAGTTCTAACCAGGCCCGACCCTGCTTAGCTTCCGCGATCGCGGCGAGATCGGGCCCTTCTAGGCCGCTTCGGCAGTGGATGCCGGCGGGGTCGCGGGCTGCCTCTTGAGGCGCAGCTTAGCAGGCGCTTGGGCCTTACCGTCAGCCCAGCGGCCCGCCCGTCCCGGCAGGGCCCCGCCGCCCGCCTAGGCAGGGGAACGGAGGTCTCGGGCACCTGGGGGTGGCGGAGGTGCTGGCGACCACCCAGCCCAGGGCGGGCGGGAGCCAGCAAACTTTTCGGCGCTTGGCGCCCCGCCCCAGATCCCGCAGGACGCTCACGGGGATGTGGCCCAGGAGGCTTCCGGGCCCGGGGACCGCGGGCCCTTGGGCATCCCACCTGCCCGCCCACGATGCGCTAGGCGCAGCTCAGACGCAGACCGGACCGGCCCTCCTGCCCGACAGAAGCTGGCCCGAAGCCACCGGGAGCCACCATTGAGCTGGCACGGCCCCTAAGACCCAGCAACGCCACCCTCGCCCCCACGCCACCGTCCGAGCTCAGGACCCCGCCCCAGGTGGCCGGCAGGCCCGGGGAAGCGGCCTGGGCCCTCGATCCCGCTCCCGCCTCGGGCCATGGCGAAACGGCGGAGGGGCGGCTTTTTCCGTATGGAGCTGTGGAGAGCCAGCCCGGCAGACAGGTGGCGGCGATGGGGCTGGGCTGCAGTGGGGGCGGCCAGGTGCAGGTCGAGGGGCTCAAGGGGCGCACGGACGGCCCCCGGGTCCGCGGCCACGTCTGGTTCCCGTCAGGCCACCCCCGGAGCGTCTGGCGTGCCTCTGCCTTCCAGGGACGCCTTCTGGCCGCCTGGCCGCTCAGGCAGGCGGGGAGCGCCCCGTCAGACGCTGGCTGTGGTGGGAGGGGCCTGAGGAGGTGGGACTTGCAGCTGTGCCGGGCGGGGGCGGAGATAGCCGCGAACGCCGCGAGCGACAAAAGGAGAAGGCGGAGAGGCGGAGCGGGAGGCAAAAAGCCTAGAGCACCCGGTCTTCCCTAGAGGTCTCCCATCCGAGTTCTAACCAGACCCGACCCTGCTCAGCTTCCGCGATCGCGGCGAGATCGGGCCCTTCTAGGCCGCTTCGGCAGTGGATGCCGGCAGGGTCGCGGGCTGCCTCTTGAGGCGCAGCTTAGCAGGCGCTTGGGCCTTACCGTCAGCCCAGCGGCCCGCCCGTCCCGGCAGGGCCCCGCCGCCCGCCTAGGCAGGGGAACGGAGGTCTCGGGCACCTGGGGGTGGCGGAGGTGCTGGCGACCACCCAGCCCAGGGCGGGCGGGAGCCAGCAAACTTTTCGGCGCTTGGCGCCCCGCCCCAGATCCCGCAGGACGCTCACGGGGATGTGGCCCAGGAGGCTTCCGGGCCCGGGGACCGCGGGCCCTTGGGCATCCCACCTGCCCGCCCACGATGCGCTAGGCGCAGCTCAGACGCAGACCGGACCGGCCCTCCTGCCCGACAGAAGCTGGCCCGAAGCCACCGGGAGCCACCATTGAGTTGGCACGGCCCCTAAGACCCAGCAACGCCACCCTCGCCCCCACGCCACCGTCCGAGCTCAGGACCCCGCCCCAGGTGGCCGGCAGGCCCGGGGAAGCGGCCTGGGCCCTCGATCCCGCTCCCGCCTCGGGCCATGGCGAAACGGCGGAGGGGCGGCTTTTTCCGTATGGAGCTGTGGAGAGCCAGCCCGGCAGACAGGTGGCGGCGACGGGGCTGGGCTGCAGTGGGGGCGGCCAGGTGCAGGTCGAGGGGCTCAAGGGGCGCACGGACGGCCCCCGGGTCCGCGGCCACGTCTGGTTCCCGTCAGGCCACCCCCGGAGCGTCTGGTGTGCCTCTGCCTTCCAGGGACGCCTTCTGGCCGCCTGGCCGCTCAGGCAGGCGGGGAGCGCCCCATCAGACGCTGGCTGTGGTGGGAGAGACCTGAGGAGGTGGGGCTTGCAGCTGTGCCGGGCGGGGGCGGAGATAGCCGCGAACGCCGCGAGCGACAAAAGGAGAAGGCGGAGAGGCGGAGCGGGAGGCAAAAAGCCTAGAGCACCCGGTCTTCCCTAGAGGTCTCCCATCCGAGTTCTAACCGGGCCCGACCCTGCTTAGCTTCCGCGCTCGCGGCGAGATCGGGCCCTTCTAGGCCGCTTCGGCAGTGGATGCCGGCGGGGTCGCGGGCTGCCTCTTGAGGCGCAGCTTAGCAGGCGCTTGGGCCTTACCGTCAGCCCAGCGGCCCGCCCGTCCCGGCAGGGCCCCGCCGCCCGCCTAGGCCGGGGAACGGAGGTAGCAGCAGCAGTAGAAGTAGCAGCAGTAGTGGTAATAGAAGTAGTATTTGCCATGCACTGGGCTAGTAGTAATAGTAGTGGTAGTAGCAGCAGGAGAAGTGGCTGCAGCAGCAGGAGTAGTAGCACCATATATTCCCTGCAGAGGACCAGTAGTAGTAGTAGCAGTAGCAGCAATTGAAGTAGTAGTAGTAGATTTGCCATGCAGTGGACTGCTAGTAGTAGCAGTAGTAGTAGAGTTAGCATCAGCAATAGAAGTGGCATCAGCAGCAGTAATAGTACCAGCAGATTTGTCCTGCAGTGGGCCAGTAGTGATAATAGAAGTAGCAGCCATAGCAGTAGTAGTAGTAGATTTGCCATACACAGGGCTAGTAGTATTGATACTAGTAGTAGAAGTAGTAGCAGCATCAGGAGGAGTAGTAGTAGTATTTTCAATGCACTGGACTACTAGTAGTAGCAGTAGTAGTAGCATTTGTACAAGCAGCAGCAGTAGTAGTAATAGTAGTAGTATTTGCCACGCACTGGGCTAGTAGTATTGATAGTTGTAGTAGCGGAAGTAGCAGCAGCAGCACTAGTAGTAATAGTAGTAGTATTTGCCATATACTAGATTACTAGCATTAGCAGTAGTAGTAACATTACTATTAGCAGCAGTAGCTGTTGTAGTAATAGTAGTAGAATTTGCCATGCACTGGACTACTAGTAGTAGCAGTAGTAGTAGCAATAGTAGAAGCAGCAGTAGTAGTAGTAGTGTTAATATTTGCCATGCACTGGGCTATTAGTAGTAGTAGTAGCAGCAGCACCTGTACAAGTAGCAGCAGCAGTAGTAGTAGCAGCAGTAGTAGTAATGGCAGCAGTGGTGGTAATAGTAGTAGTATTTGCCATGCACTGGCCTAGTACTAGTAGTAGTAGTGGTAGAAACAGCAGTAGAAGTGGCATCAGCAGCAGTAATAGTGGCAGCATATTTGACCTGCAGAGGGCCAGAAATAGAAGTAGAAGAATCAGCAAGAGCAATAGTAGTAGCCGGCCCACGCTGCGTTAGGCGAAGCCCAACCGCAGACCGGGCCGGCCCTCCTGCCCGACAGCAGGTGGCCCGAAGCCAGTGGGAGCCAGCATTGTGTTGGTAAAGCCCCTTAGACCCAGCAACGCCACCCTTGCCCCCACGCCACCGTCCGAGCTCAGGACCCCGCCCCAGGTGGCCGGCAGGCCCGGGGAAGCGGCCTGGGCCCTCGATCCCGCTCCCGCCCCCGGCCATGGCGAAACGGCGGAGGGGCGGCTTTTTCCGTATGGAGCTGTGGAGAGCCAGCCCGGCAGACAGGTGGCGGCGCCGGGGCTGGGCTCCAGTGGGGGCGGCCAGGTGCAGGTCGAGGGGCTCGCGGGCCGCACGGACGGCCCCCGGGTCTGCGGCCACGTCTGGTTTCCGTCAGGCCACCCCTGGAGCGTCTGGTGTGCCTCTGCCTTCCAGGGACGCCTTCTGGCCGCCTGGCCGGTCAGGCAGGCGGGGAGCGCCTCATAAGACGCTTGCTGTGGTGGGAGGGGCCTGAGGATGTGGGGCTTGCAGCTGTACCCGGCGGGGGGCGGAGATAGCCGCGAACGCCTCGGGCGCCAAAAGGAGAAGGCGGAGCGGGAGGCAAAAAGCCTAGAGCACCCGGTCTTCCCTGGAGGTCTCCCATCCAAGTTCTAACCAGGCCCGACCCTGCTTAGCTTCCGCGATCGCGGCGAGATCGGGCCCTTGTAGGCTGGTTTGGCAGTAGATGCCGGCGGGGTCGCGGGCTGCCTCTTGAGGTGCAGCTTAGCGGGCGCTTGGGCCTTACCGCCAGCCCAGCGGCCCGCCCGTCCCGGCAGGGCCCCGCCGCCCGCCTTGGCTGGGGAACGGAGGTAGCAGCAGCAGTAGAAGTAGCAGCAGTAGTGGTAATAGAAGTAGTATTTGCCATGCACTGGGCTAGTAGTAATAGTAGTGGTAGTAGCAGCAGGAGAAGTGGCTGCAGCATCAGGAGTAGTAGCACCATATATTCCCTGCAGAGGGCCAGTAGTAGTAGTAGCAGTAGCAGCAATTGAAGTAGTAGTAGTAGATTTGCCATGCAGTGGACTGCTAGTAGTAGCAGTAGTAGTAGAGTTAGCATCAGCAATAGAAGTGGCATCAGCAGCAGTAATAGTACCAGCAGATTTGTCCTGCAGTGGGCCAGTAGTGATAATAGAAGTAGCAGCCATAGCAGTAGTAGTAGTAGATTTGCCATACACAGGGCTAGTAGTATTGATACTAGTAGTAGAAGTAGTAGCAGCATCAGGAGGAGGAGTAGTAGTATTTTCAATGCACTGGACTACTAGTAGTAGCAGTAGTAGTAGCATTTGTACAAGCAGCAGCAGTAGTAGCAATAGTAGTAGTATTTGCCATGCATTGGGCTAGTAGTAGTAGTAATAGTGGTAGCAATAGCAGTAGAAGTGGCAGCAGCAGGAGTAATTGGAGGAGCGTATTTGACTTGCAGTGGCCAGGAATAGTAGTAGAAGTAGCAGGCACAGCAATAATAGTAGTATATTTGCCACGCACTGGGCTAGTAGTATTGATAGTTGTAGTAGCGGAAGTAGCAGCAGCAGCACTAGTAGTAATAGTAGTAGTATTTGCCATATACTAGATTACTAGCATTAGCAGTAGTAGTAACATTACTATTAGCAGCAGTAGCTGTTGTAGTAATAGTAGTAGAATTTGCCATGCACTGGACTACTAGTAGTAGCAGTAGTAGTAGCAATAGTAGAAGCAGCAGTAGTAGTAGTAGTGTTAATATTTGCCATGCACTGGGCTATTAGTAGTAGTAGTAGCAGCAGCACCTGTACAAGTAGCAGCAGCAGTAGTAGTAGCAGCAGTAGTAGTAATGGCAGCAGTGGTGGTAATAGTAGTAGTATTTGCCATGCACTGGCCTAGTAGTAGTAGTAGTAGTGGTAGAAACAGCAGTAGAAGTGGCATCAGCAGCAGTAATAGTGGCAGCATATTTGACCTGCAGAGGGCCAGAAATAGAAGTAGAAGAATCAGCAAGAGCAATAGTAGTAGCCGGCCCACGCTGCGTTAGGCGAAGCCCAACCGCAGACCGGGCCGGCCCTCCTGCCCGACAGCAGGTGGCCCGAAGCCAGTGGGAGCCAGCATTGTGTTGGTAAAGCCCCTTAGACCCAGCAACGCCACCCTTGCCCCCACGCCACCGTCCGAGCTCAGGACCACGCCCCAGGTGGCCGGCAGGCCCGGGGAAGCGGCCTGGGCCCTCGATCCCGCTCCCGCCCCCGGCCATGGCGAAACGGCGGAGGGGCGGCTTTTTCCGTATGGAGCTGTGGAGAGCCAGCCCGGCAGACAAGGGGCGGCGCCGGGGCTGGGCCGCAGTGGGGGCGGCCAGGTGCCGGTCGAGGGGCTCGCGGGCCGCACGGACGGCCCCCGGGTCCGCGGCCGCGTCTGGTTCCCGTCAGGCCACCCCCGGAGCGTCTGGCGTGCCTCTGCCTTCCAGGGACGCCTTCTGGCCGCCTGGCCGCTCAGGCAGGCGGGGAGCGCCCCGTCAGACGCTGGCTGTGGTGGGAGGGGCCTGAGGAGGTGGGGCTTGCAGCTGTGCCGGGCGGGGGCGGAGATAGCCGCGAACGCCGCGAGCGACAAAAGGAGAAGGCGGAGCGGGAGGCAAAACGCCTAGAGCACCCGGTCTTCTCTAGAGGTCTCCCATCCAAGTTCTAAGCAGACCCGACCCTGCTCAGCTTCCGCGATCGCGGCGAGATCGGGCCCTTCTAGGCTGCTTCGGCAGTAGATGCCGGCGGGGTCGCGGGCTGCCTCTTGAGGCGCAGCTTAGCAGGCGCTTGGGCCTTACCGTCAGCCCAGCGGCCCGCCCGTCCCGGCAGGGCCCCGCCGCCCGCCTAGGCAGGGGAACGGAGGTCTCGGGCACCTGGGGGTGGCGGAGGTGCTGGCGACCACCCAGCCCAGGGCGGGCGGGAGCCAGCAAACTTTTCGGCGCTTGGCGCCCCGCCCCAGATCCCGCAGGCCGCTCACGGGGAAGTGGCCCAGGAGGCTTCCGGGCCCGGGGACCGCGGGCCCTTGGGCGTCCCACCTGCCCGCCCACGCTGCGCTAGGCGCAGCTCAGACGCAGACCGGCCCGGCCCTCCTGCCCGACAGAAGCTGGCCCGGAGCCACTGGGAGCCACCATTGAGTTGGCACGGCCCCTAAGACCCAGCAACGCCACCCTCGCCCCCACGCCACCGTCCGAGCTCAGGACCCCGCCCCAGGTGGCCGGCAGGCCCGGGGAAGCGGCCTGGGCCCTCGATCCCGCTCCCGCACCCGGCCATGGCGAAACGGCGGAGGGGCGGCTTTTTCCGTATGGAGCTGTGGAGAGCCAGCCCGGCAGACAGGTGGCGGCGCCGGGGCTGGGCTCCAGTGGGGGCGGCCAGGTGCAGGTCGAGGGGCTCGCGGGCCGCACGGACGGCCCCCGGGTCTGCGGCCACGTCTGGTTTCCGTCAGGCCACCCCGGAGCGTCTGGTGTGCCTCTGCCTTCCAGGGACGCCTTCTGGCCGCCTGGCCGGTCAGGCAGGCGGGGAGCGCCTCATAAGACGCTTGCTGTGGTGGGAGGGGCCTGAGGATGTGGGGCTTGCAGCTGTACCCGGCGGGGGGCGGAGATAGCCGCGAACGCCTCGGGCGCCAAAAGGAGAAGGCGGAGCGGGAGGCAAAAAGCCTAGAGCACCCGGTCTTCCCTAGAGGTCTCCCATCCAAGTTCTAACCAGGCCCGACCCTGCTTAGCTTCCGCGATCGCGGCGAGATCGGGCCCTTGTAGGCTGGTTTGGCAGTAGATGCCGGCAGGGTCGCGGGCTGCCTCTTGAGGTGCAGCTTAGCGGGCGCTTGGGCCTTACCGCCAGCCCAGCGGCCCGCCCGTCCCGGCAGGGCCCCGCCGCCCGCCTTGGCTGGGGAACGGAGGTAGCAGCAGCAGTAGAAGTAGCAGCAGTAGTGGTAATAGAAGTAGTATTTGCCATGCACTGGGCTAGTAGTAATAGTAGTGGTAGTAGCAGCAGGAGAAGTGGCTGCAGCATCAGGAGTAGTAGCACCATATATTCCCTGCAGAGGGCCAGTAGTAGTAGTAGCAGTAGCAGCAATTGAAGTAGTAGTAGTAGATTTGCCATGCAGTGGACTGCTAGTAGTAGCAGTAGTAGTAGAGTTAGCATCAGCAATAGAAGTGGCATCAGCAGCAGTAATAGTACCAGCAGATTTGTCCTGCAGTGGGCCAGTAGTGATAATAGAAGTAGCAGCCATAGCAGTAGTAGTAGTAGATTTGCCATACACAGGGCTAGTAGTATTGATACTAGTAGTAGAAGTAGTAGCAGCATCAGGAGGAGGAGTAGTAGTATTTTCAATGCACTGGACTACTAGTAGTAGCAGTAGTAGTAGCATTTGTACAAGCAGCAGCAGTAGTAGCAATAGTAGTAGTATTTGCCATGCATTGGGCTAGTAGTAGTAGTAATAGTGGTAGCAATAGCAGTAGAAGTGGCAGCAGCAGGAGTAATTGGAGGAGCGTATTTGACTTGCAGTGGCCAGGAATAGTAGTAGAAGTAGCAGGCACAGCAATAATAGTAGTATATTTGCCACGCACTGGGCTAGTAGTATTGATAGTTGTAGTAGCGGAAGTAGCAGCAGCAGCACTAGTAGTAATAGTAGTAGTATTTGCCATATACTAGATTACTAGCATTAGCAGTAGTAGTAACATTACTATTAGCAGCAGTAGCTGTTGTAGTAATAGTAGTAGAATTTGCCATGCACTGGACTACTAGTAGTAGCAGTAGTAGTAGCAATAGTAGAAGCAGCAGTAGTAGTAGTAGTGTTAATATTTGCCATGCACTGGGCTATTAGTAGTAGTAGTAGCAGCAGCACCTGTACAAGTAGCAGCAGCAGTAGTAGTAGCAGCAGTAGTAGTAATGGCAGCAGTGGTGGTAATAGTAGTAGTATTTGCCATGCACTGGCCTAGTAGTAGTAGTAGTAGTGGTAGAAACAGCAGTAGAAGTGGCATCAGCAGCAGTAATAGTGGCAGCATATTTGACCTGCAGAGGGCCAGAAATAGAAGTAGAAGAATCAGCAAGAGCAATAGTAGTAGCCGGCCCACGCTGCGTTAGGCGAAGCCCAACCGCAGACCGGGCCGGCCCTCCTGCCCGACAGCAGGTGGCCCGAAGCCAGTGGGAGCCAGCATTGTGTTGGTAAAGCCCCTTAGACCCAGCAACGCCACCCTTGCCCCCACGCCACCGTCCGAGCTCAGGACCCCGCCCCAGGTGGCCGGCAGGCCCGGGGAAGCGGCCTGGGCCCTCGATCCCGCTCCCGCCCCCGGCCATGGCGAAACGGCGGAGGGGCGGCTTTTTCCGTATGGAGCTGTGGAGAGCCAGCCCGGCAGACAAGGGGCGGCGCCGGGGCTGGGCCGCAGTGGGGGCGGCCAGGTGCCGGTCGAGGGGCTCGCGGGCCGCACGGACGGCCCCCGGGTCCGCGGCCGCGTCTGGTTCCCGTCAGGCCACCCCCGGAGCGTCTGGCGTGCCTCTGCCTTCCAGGGACGCCTTCTGGCCGCCTGGCCGCTCAGGCAGGCGGGGAGCGCCCCGTCAGACGCTGGCTGTGGTGGGAGGGGCCTGAGGAGGTGGGGCTTGCAGCTGTGCCGGGCGGGGGCGGAGATAGCCGCGAACGCCGCGAGCGACAAAAGGAGAAGGCGGAGCGGGAGGCAAAACGCCTAGAGCACCCGGTCTTCTCTAGAGGTCTCCCATCCAAGTTCTAAGCAGACCCGACCCTGCTCAGCTTCCGCGATCGCGGCGAGATCGGGCCCTTCTAGGCTGCTTCGGCAGTAGATGCCGGCGGGGTCGCGGGCTGCCTCTTGAGGCGCAGCTTAGCAGGCGCTTGGGCCTTACCGTCAGCCCAGCGGCCCGCCCGTCCCGGCAGGGCCCCGCCGCCCGCCTAGGCAGGGGAACGGAGGTCTCGGGCACCTGGGGGTGGCGGAGGTGCTGGCGACCACCCAGCCCAGGGCGGGCGGGAGCCAGCAAACTTTTCGGCGCTTGGCGCCCCGCCCCAGATCCCGCAGGCCGCTCACGGGGAAGTGGCCCAGGAGGCTTCCGGGCCCGGGGACCGCGGGCCCTTGGGCGTCCCACCTGCCCGCCCACGCTGCGCTAGGCGCAGCTCAGACGCAGACCGGCCCGGCCCTCCTGCCCGACAGAAGCTGGCCCGGAGCCACTGGGAGCCACCATTGAGTTGGCACGGCCCCTAAGACCCAGCAACGCCACCCTCGCCCCCACGCCACCGTCCGAGCTCAGGACCCCGCCCCAGGTGGCCGGCAGGCCCGGGGAAGCGGCCTGGGCCCTCGATCCCGCTCCCGCTCCCGCCCCCGGCCATGGCGAAACGGCGGAGGGGCGTCTTTTTCCGTATGGAGCTGTGGAGAGCCAGCCCGGCAGACAGGGGGCGGCGCCGGGGCTGGGCCGCAGTGGGGGCGGCCAGGTGCCGGTCGAGGGGCTCGCGGGCCGCACGGACGGCCCCCGGGTCCGCGGCCGCGTCTGGTTCCCGTCAGGCCACCCCCGGAGCGTCTGGCGTGCCTCTGCCTTCCAGGGACGCCTTCTGGCCGCCTGGCCGCTCAGGCAGGCGGGGAGCGCCCCGTCAGACGCTGGCTGTGGTGGGAGGGGCCTGAGGAGGTGGGACTTGCAGCTGTGCCGGGCGGGGGCGGAGATAGCCGCGAACGCCGCGAGCGACAAAAGGAGAAGGCGGAGCGGGAGGCAAAAAGCGTAGAGCACCCGGTCTTCCCTAGAGGTCTCCCATCCGAGTTCTAACCAGACCCGACCCTGCTCAGCTTCCGCGATCGCGGCGAGATCGGGCCCTTCTAGGCTGCTTCGGCAGTGGATGCCGGCGGGGTCGCGGGCTGCCTCTTGAGGCGCAGCTTAGCAGGCGCTTGGGCCTTACCGTCAGCCCAGCGGCCCGCCCGTCCCGGCAGGGCCCCGCCGCCCGCCTAGGCAGGGGAACGGAGGTCTCGGGCACCTGGGGGTGGCGGAGGTGCTGGCGACCACCCAGCCCAGGGCGGGCGGGAGCCAGCAAACTTTTCGGCGCTTGGCGCCCCGCCCCAGATCCCGCAGGACGCTCACGGGGAAGTGGCCCAGGAGGCTTCCGGGCCCGGGGACCGCGGGCCCTTGGGCGTCCCACCTGCCCGCCCACGCTGCGCTAGGCGCAGCTCAGACGCAGACCGGCCCGGCCCTCCTGCCCGACAGAAGCTGGCCCGGAGCCACTGGGAGCCACCATTGAGTTGGCACGGCCCCTAAGACCCAGCAACGCCACCCTCGCCCCCACGCCACCGTCCGAGCTCAGGACCCCGCCCCAGGTGGCCGGCAGGCCCGGGGAAGCGGCCTGGGCCCTCGATCCCGCTCCCGCTCCCGCCCCCGGCCATGGCGAAACGGCGGAGGGGCGGCTTTTTCCGTATGGAGCTGTGGAGAGCCAGCCCGGCAGACAGGTGGCGGCGCCGGGGCTGGACTCCAGTGGGGGCGGCCAGGTGCAGGTCGAGGGGCTCGCGGGCCGCACGGACGGCCCCCGGGTCTGCGGCCACGTCTGGTTTCCGTCAGGCCACCCCGGAGCGTCTGGTGTGCCTCTGCCTTCCAGGGACGCCTTCTGGCCGCCTGGCCGGTCAGGCAGGCGGGGAGCGCCTCATAAGACGCTTGCTGTGGTGGGAGGGGCCTGAGGATGTGGGGCTTGCAGCTGTACCCGGCGGGGGGCGGAGATAGCCGCGAACGCCTCGGGCGCCAAAAGGAGAAGGCGGAGCGGGAGGCAAAAAGCCTAGAGCACCCGGTCTTCCCTAGAGGTCTCCCATCCAAGTTCTAACCAGGCCCGACCCTGCTTAGCTTCCGCGATCGCGGCGAGATCGGGCCCTTGTAGGCTGGTTTGGCAGTAGATGCCGGCGGGGTCGCGGGCTGCCTCTTGAGGTGCAGCTTAGCGGGCGCTTGGGCCTTACCGCCAGCCCAGCGGCCCGCCCGTCCCGGCAGGGCCCCGCCGCCCGCCTTGGCTGGGGAACGGAGGTAGCAGCAGCAGTAGAAGTAGCAGCAGTAGTGGTAATAGAAGTAGTATTTGCCATGCACTGGGCTAGTAGTAATAGTAGTGGTAGTAGCAGCAGGAGAAGTGGCTGCAGCATCAGGAGTAGTAGCACCATATATTCCCTGCAGAGGGCCAGTAGTAGTAGTAGCAGTAGCAGCAATTGAAGTAGTAGTAGTAGATTTGCCATGCAGTGGACTGCTAGTAGTAGCAGTAGTAGTAGAGTTAGCATCAGCAATAGAAGTGGCATCAGCAGCAGTAATAGTACCAGCAGATTTGTCCTGCAGTGGGCCAGTAGTGATAATAGAAGTAGCAGCCATAGCAGTAGTAGTAGTAGATTTGCCATACACAGGGCTAGTAGTATTGATACTAGTAGTAGAAGTAGTAGCAGCATCAGGAGGAGGAGTAGTAGTATTTTCAATGCACTGGACTACTAGTAGTAGCAGTAGTAGTAGCATTTGTACAAGCAGCAGCAGTAGTAGCAATAGTAGTAGTATTTGCCATGCATTGGGCTAGTAGTAGTAGTAATAGTGGTAGCAATAGCAGTAGAAGTGGCAGCAGCAGGAGTAATTGGAGGAGCGTATTTGACTTGCAGTGGCCAGGAATAGTAGTAGAAGTAGCAGGCACAGCAATAATAGTAGTATATTTGCCACGCACTGGGCTAGTAGTATTGATAGTTGTAGTAGCGGAAGTAGCAGCAGCAGCACTAGTAGTAATAGTAGTAGTATTTGCCATATACTAGATTACTAGCATTAGCAGTAGTAGTAACATTACTATTAGCAGCAGTAGCTGTTGTAGTAATAGTAGTAGAATTTGCCATGCACTGGACTACTAGTAGTAGCAGTAGTAGTAGCAATAGTAGAAGCAGCAGTAGTAGTAGTAGTGTTAATATTTGCCATGCACTGGGCTATTAGTAGTAGTAGTAGCAGCAGCACCTGTACAAGTAGCAGCAGCAGTAGTAGTAGCAGCAGTAGTAGTAATGGCAGCAGTGGTGGTAATAGTAGTAGTATTTGCCATGCACTGGCCTAGTAGTAGTAGTAGTAGTGGTAGAAACAGCAGTAGAAGTGGCATCAGCAGCAGTAATAGTGGCAGCATATTTGACCTGCAGAGGGCCAGAAATAGAAGTAGAAGAATCAGCAAGAGCAATAGTAGTAGCCGGCCCACGCTGCGTTAGGCGAAGCCCAACCGCAGACCGGGCCGGCCCTCCTGCCCGACAGCAGGTGGCCCGAAGCCAGTGGGAGCCAGCATTGTGTTGGTAAAGCCCCTTAGACCCAGCAACGCCACCCTTGCCCCCACGCCACCGTCCGAGCTCAGGACCACGCCCCAGGTGGCCGGCAGGCCCGGGGAAGCGGCCTGGGCCCTCGATCCCGCTCCCGCCCCCGGCCATGGCGAAACGGCGGAGGGGCGGCTTTTTCCGTATGGAGCTGTGGAGAGCCAGCCCGGCAGACAAGGGGCGGCGCCGGGGCTGGGCCGCAGTGGGGGCGGCCAGGTGCCGGTCGAGGGGCTCGCGGGCCGCACGGACGGCCCCCGGGTCCGCGGCCGCGTCTGGTTCCCGTCAGGCCACCCCCGGAGCGTCTGGCGTGCCTCTGCCTTCCAGGGACGCCTTCTGGCCGCCTGGCCGCTCAGGCAGGCGGGGAGCGCCCCGTCAGACGCTGGCTGTGGTGGGAGGGGCCTGAGGAGGTGGGGCTTGCAGCTGTGCCGGGCGGGGGCGGAGATAGCCGCGAACGCCGCGAGCGACAAAAGGAGAAGGCGGAGCGGGAGGCAAAACGCCTAGAGCACCCGGTCTTCTCTAGAGGTCTCCCATCCAAGTTCTAAGCAGACCCGACCCTGCTCAGCTTCCGCGATCGCGGCGAGATCGGGCCCTTCTAGGCTGCTTCGGCAGTAGATGCCGGCGGGGTCGCGGGCTGCCTCTTGAGGCGCAGCTTAGCAGGCGCTTGGGCCTTACCGTCAGCCCAGCGGCCCGCCCGTCCCGGCAGGGCCCCGCCGCCCGCCTAGGCAGGGGAACGGAGGTCTCGGGCACCTGGGGGTGGCGGAGGTGCTGGCGACCACCCAGCCCAGGGCGGGCGGGAGCCAGCAAACTTTTCGGCGCTTGGCGCCCCGCCCCAGATCCCGCAGGCCGCTCACGGGGAAGTGGCCCAGGAGGCTTCCGGGCCCGGGGACCGCGGGCCCTTGGGCGTCCCACCTGCCCGCCCACGCTGCGCTAGGCGCAGCTCAGACGCAGACCGGCCCGGCCCTCCTGCCCGACAGAAGCTGGCCCGGAGCCACTGGGAGCCACCATTGAGTTGGCACGGCCCCTAAGACCCAGCAACGCCACCCTCGCCCCCACGCCACCGTCCGAGCTCAGGACCCCGCCCCAGGTGGCCGGCAGGCCCGGGGAAGCGGCCTGGGCCCTCGATCCCGCTCCCGCTCCCGCCCCCGGCCATGGCGAAACGGCGGAGGGGCGTCTTTTTCCGTATGGAGCTGTGGAGAGCCAGCCCGGCAGACAGGGGGCGGCGCCGGGGCTGGGCCGCAGTGGGGGCGGCCAGGTGCCGGTCGAGGGGCTCGCGGGCCGCACGGACGGCCCCCGGGTCCGCGGCCGCGTCTGGTTCCCGTCAGGCCACCCCCGGAGCGTCTGGCGTGCCTCTGCCTTCCAGGGACGCCTTCTGGCCGCCTGGCCGCTCAGGCAGGCGGGGAGCGCCCCGTCAGACGCTGGCTGTGGTGGGAGGGGCCTGAGGAGGTGGGACTTGCAGCTGTGCCGGGCGGGGGCGGAGATAGCCGCGAACGCCGCGAGCGACAAAAGGAGAAGGCGGAGCGGGAGGCAAAAAGCCTAGAGCACCCGGTCTTCCCTAGAGGTCTCCCATCCGAGTTCTAACCAGACCCGACCCTGCTCAGCTTCCGCGATCGCGGCGAGATCGGGCCCTTCTAGGCTGCTTCGGCAGTGGATGCCGGCGGGGTCGCGGGCTGCCTCTTGAGGCGCAGCTTAGCAGGCGCTTGGGCCTTACCGTCAGCCCAGCGGCCCGCCCGTCCCGGCAGGGCCCCGCCGCCCGCCTAGGCAGGGGAACGGAGGTCTCGGGCACCTGGGGGTGGCGGAGGTGCTGGCGACCACCCAGCCCAGGGCGGGCGGGAGCCAGCAAACTTTTCGGCGCTTGGCGCCCCGCCCCAGATCCCGCAGGACGCTCACGGGGAAGTGGCCCAGGAGGCTTCCGGGCCCGGGGACCGCGGGCCCTTGGGCGTCCCACCTGCCCGCCCACGCTGCGCTAGGCGCAGCTCAGACGCAGACCGGCCCGGCCCTCCTGCCCGACAGAAGCTGGCCCGGAGCCACTGGGAGCCACCATTGAGTTGGCACGGCCCCTAAGACCCAGCAACGCCACCCTCACCCCCACGCCACCGTCCGAGCTCAGGACCCCGCCCCAGGTGGCCGGCAGGCCCGGGGAAGCGGCCTGGGCCCTCGATCCCGCTCCCGCACCCGGCCATGGCGAAACGGCGGAGGGGCGGCTTTTTCCGTATGGAGCTGTGGAGAGCCAGCCCGGCAGACAGGTGGCGGCGCCGGGGCTGGGCTCCAGTGGGGGCGGCCAGGTGCAGGTCGAGGGGCTCGCGGGCCGCACGGACGGCCCCCGGGTCTGCGGCCACGTCTGGTTTCCGTCAGGCCACCCCGGAGCGTCTGGTGTGCCTCTGCCTTCCAGGGACGCCTTCTGGCCGCCTGGCCGGTCAGGCAGGCGGGGAGCGCCTCATAAGACGCTTGCTGTGGTGGGAGGGGCCTGAGGATGTGGGGCTTGCAGCTGTACCCGGCGGGGGGCGGAGATAGCCGCGAACGCCTCGGGCGCCAAAAGGAGAAGGCGGAGCGGGAGGCAAAAAGCCTAGAGCACCCGGTCTTCCCTAGAGGTCTCCCATCCAAGTTCTAACCAGGCCCGACCCTGCTTAGCTTCCGCGATCGCGGCGAGATCGGGCCCTTGTAGGCTGGTTTGGCAGTAGATGCCGGCGGGGTCGCGGGCTGCCTCTTGAGGTGCAGCTTAGCGGGCGCTTGGGCCTTACCGCCAGCCCAGCGGCCCGCCCGTCCCGGCAGGGCCCCGCCGCCCGCCTTGGCTGGGGAACGGAGGTAGCAGCAGCAGTAGAAGTAGCAGCAGTAGTGGTAATAGAAGTAGTATTTGCCATGCACTGGGCTAGTAGTAATAGTAGTGGTAGTAGCAGCAGGAGAAGTGGCTGCAGCATCAGGAGTAGTAGCACCATATATTCCCTGCAGAGGGCCAGTAGTAGTAGTAGCAGTAGCAGCAATTGAAGTAGTAGTAGTAGATTTGCCATGCAGTGGACTGCTAGTAGTAGCAGTAGTAGTAGAGTTAGCATCAGCAATAGAAGTGGCATCAGCAGCAGTAATAGTACCAGCAGATTTGTCCTGCAGTGGGCCAGTAGTGATAATAGAAGTAGCAGCCATAGCAGTAGTAGTAGTAGATTTGCCATACACAGGGCTAGTAGTATTGATACTAGTAGTAGAAGTAGTAGCAGCATCAGGAGGAGGAGTAGTAGTATTTTCAATGCACTGGACTACTAGTAGTAGCAGTAGTAGTAGCATTTGTACAAGCAGCAGCAGTAGTAGCAATAGTAGTAGTATTTGCCATGCATTGGGCTAGTAGTAGTAGTAATAGTGGTAGCAATAGCAGTAGAAGTGGCAGCAGCAGGAGTAATTGGAGGAGCGTATTTGACTTGCAGTGGCCAGGAATAGTAGTAGAAGTAGCAGGCACAGCAATAATAGTAGTATATTTGCCACGCACTGGGCTAGTAGTATTGATAGTTGTAGTAGCGGAAGTAGCAGCAGCAGCACTAGTAGTAATAGTAGTAGTATTTGCCATATACTAGATTACTAGCATTAGCAGTAGTAGTAACATTACTATTAGCAGCAGTAGCTGTTGTAGTAATAGTAGTAGAATTTGCCATGCACTGGACTACTAGTAGTAGCAGTAGTAGTAGCAATAGTAGAAGCAGCAGTAGTAGTAGTAGTGTTAATATTTGCCATGCACTGGGCTATTAGTAGTAGTAGTAGCAGCAGCACCTGTACAAGTAGCAGCAGCAGTAGTAGTAGCAGCAGTAGTAGTAATGGCAGCAGTGGTGGTAATAGTAGTAGTATTTGCCATGCACTGGCCTAGTAGTAGTAGTAGTAGTGGTAGAAACAGCAGTAGAAGTGGCATCAGCAGCAGTAATAGTGGCAGCATATTTGACCTGCAGAGGGCCAGAAATAGAAGTAGAAGAATCAGCAAGAGCAATAGTAGTAGCCGGCCCACGCTGCGTTAGGCGAAGCCCAACCGCAGACCGGGCCGGCCCTCCTGCCCGACAGCAGGTGGCCCGAAGCCAGTGGGAGCCAGCATTGTGTTGGTAAAGCCCCTTAGACCCAGCAACGCCACCCTTGCCCCCACGCCACCGTCCGAGCTCAGGACCACGCCCCAGGTGGCCGGCAGGCCCGGGGAAGCGGCCTGGGCCCTCGATCCCGCTCCCGCCCCCGGCCATGGCGAAACGGCGGAGGGGCGGCTTTTTCCGTATGGAGCTGTGGAGAGCCAGCCCGGCAGACAAGGGGCGGCGCCGGGGCTGGGCCGCAGTGGGGGCGGCCAGGTGCCGGTCGAGGGGCTCGCGGGCCGCACGGACGGCCCCCGGGTCCGCGGCCGCGTCTGGTTCCCGTCAGGCCACCCCCGGAGCGTCTGGCGTGCCTCTGCCTTCCAGGGACGCCTTCTGGCCGCCTGGCCGCTCAGGCAGGCGGGGAGCGCCCCGTCAGACGCTGGCTGTGGTGGGAGGGGCCTGAGGAGGTGGGGCTTGCAGCTGTGCCGGGCGGGGGCGGAGATAGCCGCGAACGCCGCGAGCGACAAAAGGAGAAGGCGGAGCGGGAGGCAAAACGCCTAGAGCACCCGGTCTTCTCTAGAGGTCTCCCATCCAAGTTCTAAGCAGACCCGACCCTGCTCAGCTTCCGCGATCGCGGCGAGATCGGGCCCTTCTAGGCTGCTTCGGCAGTAGATGCCGGCGGGGTCGCGGGCTGCCTCTTGAGGCGCAGCTTAGCAGGCGCTTGGGCCTTACCGTCAGCCCAGCGGCCCGCCCGTCCCGGCAGGGCCCCGCCGCCCGCCTAGGCAGGGGAACGGAGGTCTCGGGCACCTGGGGGTGGCGGAGGTGCTGGCGACCACCCAGCCCAGGGCGGGCGGGAGCCAGCAAACTTTTCGGCGCTTGGCGCCCCGCCCCAGATCCCGCAGGCCGCTCACGGGGAAGTGGCCCAGGAGGCTTCCGGGCCCGGGGACCGCGGGCCCTTGGGCGTCCCACCTGCCCGCCCACGCTGCGCTAGGCGCAGCTCAGACGCAGACCGGCCCGGCCCTCCTGCCCGACAGAAGCTGGCCCGGAGCCACTGGGAGCCACCATTGAGTTGGCACGGCCCCTAAGACCCAGCAACGCCACCCTCGCCCCCACGCCACCGTCCGAGCTCAGGACCCCGCCCCAGGTGGCCGGCAGGCCCGGGGAAGCGGCCTGGGCCCTCGATCCCGCTCCCGCCTCGGGCCATGGCGAAACGGCGGAGGGGCGGCTTTTTCCGTATGGAGCTGTGGAGAGCCAGCCCGGCAGACAGGTGGCGGCGACGGGGCTGGGCTGCAGTGGGGGCGGCCAGGTGCAGGTCGAGGGGCTCAAGGGGCGCACGGACGGCCCCCGGGTCCGCGGCCACGTCTGGTTCCCGTCAGGCCACCCCCGGAGCGTCTGGTGTGCCTCTGCCTTCCAGGGACGCCTTCTGGCCGCCTGGCCGCTCAGGCAGGCGGGGAGCGCCCCATCAGACGCTGGCTGTGGTGGGAGAGACCTGAGGAGGTGGGGCTTGCAGCTGTGCCGGGCGGGGGCGGAGATAGCCGCGAACGCCGCGAGCGACAAAAGGAGAAGGCGGAGAGGCGGAGCGGGAGGCAAAAAGCCTAGAGCACCCGGTCTTCCCTAGAGGTCTCCCATCCGAGTTCTAACCAGGCCCGACCCTGCTTAGCTTCCGCGATCGCGGCGAGATCGGGCCCTTCTAGGCCGCTTCGGCAGTGGATGCCGGCGGGGTCGCGGGCTGCCTCTTGAGGCGCAGCTTAGCAGGCGCTTGGGCCTTACCGTCAGCCCAGCGGCCCGCCCGTCCCGGCAGGGCCCCGCCGCCCGCCTAGGCAGGGGAACGGAGGTCTCGGGCACCTGGGGGTGGCGGAGGTGCTGGCGACCACCCAGCCCAGGGCGGGCGGGAGCCAGCAAACTTTTCGGCGCTTGGCGCCCCGCCCCAGATCCCGCAGGACGCTCACGGGGAAGTGGCCCAGGAGGCTTCCGGGCCCGGGGACCGCGGGCCCTTGGGCGTCCCACCTGCCCGCCCACGCTGCGCTAGGCGCAGCTCAGACGCAGACCGGCCCGGCCCTCCTGCCCGACAGAAGCTGGCCCGGAGCCACTGGGAGCCACCATTGAGTTGGCACGGCCCCTAAGACCCAGCAACGCCACCCTCGCCCCCACGCCACCGTCCGAGCTCAGGACCCCGCCCCAGGTGGCCGGCAGGCCCGGGGAAGCGGCCTGGGCCCTCGATCCCGCTCCCGCCTCGGGCCATGGCGAAACGGCGGAGGGGCGGCTTTTTCCGTATGGAGCTGTGGAGAGCCAGCCCGGCAGACAGGTGGCGGCGACGGGGCTGGGCTGCAGTGGGGGCGGCCAGGTGCAGGTCGAGGGGCTCAAGGGGCGCACGGACGGCCCCCGGGTCCGCGGCCACGTCTGGTTCCCGTCAGGCCACCCCCGGAGCGTCTGGTGTGCCTCTGCCTTCCAGGGACGCCTTCTGGCCGCCTGGCCGCTCAGGCAGGCGGGGAGCGCCCCATCAGACGCTGGCTGTGGTGGGAGAGACCTGAGGAGGTGGGGCTTGCAGCTGTGCCGGGCGGGGGCGGAGATAGCCGCGAACGCCGCGAGCGACAAAAGGAGAAGGCGGAGAGGCGGAGCGGGAGGCAAAAAGCCTAGAGCACCCGGTCTTCCCTAGAGGTCTCCCATCCGAGTTCTAACCAGGCCCGACCCTGCTTAGCTTCCGCGATCGCGGCGAGATCGGGCCCTTCTAGGCCGCTTCGGCAGTGGATGCCGGCGGGGTCGCGGGCTGCCTCTTGAGGCGCAGCTTAGCAGGCGCTTGGGCCTTACCGTCAGCCCAGCGGCCCGCCCGTCCCGGCAGGGCCCCGCCGCCCGCCTAGGCAGGGGAACGGAGGTCTCGGGCACCTGGGGGTGGCGGAGGTGCTGGCGACCACCCAGCCCAGGGCGGGCGGGAGCCAGCAAACTTTTCGGCGCTTGGCGCCCCGCCCCAGATCCCGCAGGACGCTCACGGGGATGTGGCCCAGGAGGCTTCCGGGCCCGGGGACCGCGGGCCCTTGGGCATCCCACCTGCCCGCCCACGATGCGCTAGGCGCAGCTCAGACGCAGACCGGACCGGCCCTCCTGCCCGACAGAAGCTGGCCCGAAGCCACCGGGAGCCACCATTGAGTTGGCACGGCCCCTAAGACCCAGCAACGCCACCCTCGCCCCCACGCCACCGTCCGAGCTCAGGACCCCGCCCCAGGTGGCCGGCAGGCCCGGGGAAGCGGCCTGGGCCCTCGATCCCGCTCCCGCCTCGGGCCATGGCGAAACGGCGGAGGGGCGGCTTTTTCCGTATGGAGCTGTGGAGAGCCAGCCCGGCAGACAGGTGGCGGCGACGGGGCTGGGCTTCAGTGGGGGCGGCCAGGTGCAGGTCGAGGGGCTCAAGGGGCGCACGGACGGCCCCCGGGTCCGCGGCCACGTCTGGTTCCCGTCAGGCCACCCCCGGAGCGTCTGGTGTGCCTCTGCCTTCCAGGGACGCCTTCTGGCCGCCTGGCCGCTCAGGCAGGCGGGGAGCGCCCCATCAGACGCTGGCTGTGGTGGGAGAGACCTGAGGAGGTGGGGCTTGCAGCTGTGCCGGGCGGGGGCGGAGATAGCCGCGAACGCCGCGAGCGACAAAAGGAGAAGGCGGAGAGGCGGAGCGGGAGGCAAAAAGCCTAGAGCACCCGGTCTTCCCTAGAGGTCTCCCATCCGAGTTCTAACCAGGCCCGACCCTGCTTAGCTTCCGCGATCGCGGCGAGATCGGGCCCTTCTAGGCCGCTTCGGCAGTGGATGCCGGCGGGGTCGCGGGCTGCCTCTTGAGGTGCAGCTTAGCGGGCGCTTGGGCCTTACCGCCAGCCCAGCGGCCCGCCCGTCCCGGCAGGGCCCCGCCGCCCGCCTTGGCTGGGGAACGGAAGTAGCAGCAGCAGTAGAAGTAGCAGCAGTAGTGGTAATAGAAGTAGTATTTGCCATGCACTGGGCTAGTAGTAATAGTAGTGGTAGTAGCAGCAGGAGAAGTGGCTGCAGCATCAGGAGTAGTAGCACCATATATTCCCTGCAGAGGGCCAGTAGTAGTAGTAGCAGTAGCAGCAATTGAAGTAGTAGTAGTAGATTTGCCATGCAGTGGACTGCTAGTAGTAGCAGTAGTAGTAGAGTTAGCATCAGCAATAGAAGTGGCATCAGCAGCAGTAATAGTACCAGCAGATTTGTCCTGCAGTGGGCCAGTAGTGATAATAGAAGTAGCAGCCATAGCAGTAGTAGTAGTAGATTTGCCATACACAGGGCTAGTAGTATTGATACTAGTAGTAGAAGTAGTAGCAGCATCAGGAGGAGGAGTAGTAGTATTTTCAATGCACTGGACTACTAGTAGTAGCAGTAGTAGTAGCATTTGTACAAGCAGCAGCAGTAGTAGCAATAGTAGTAGTATTTGCCATGCATTGGGCTAGTAGTAGTAGTAATAGTGGTAGCAATAGCAGTAGAAGTGGCAGCAGCAGGAGTAATTGGAGGAGCGTATTTGACTTGCAGTGGCCAGGAATAGTAGTAGAAGTAGCAGGCACAGCAATAATAGTAGTATATTTGCCACGCACTGGGCTAGTAGTATTGATAGTTGTAGTAGCGGAAGTAGCAGCAGCAGCACTAGTAGTAATAGTAGTAGTATTTGCCATATACTAGATTACTAGCATTAGCAGTAGTAGTAACATTACTATTAGCAGCAGTAGCTGTTGTAGTAATAGTAGTAGAATTTGCCATGCACTGGACTACTAGTAGTAGCAGTAGTAGTAGCATTTGTACAAGCAGCAGCAGTAGTAGTAATAGTAGTAGTATTTGCCATGCACTGGGCTAGTAGTAGTAGTAATAGTGGTAGCAATAGCAGTAGAAGTGGCAGCAGCAGGAGTAATTGGAGCAGCATATTTGACTTGCAGTGGGCCAGGAATAGTAGTAGAAGTAGCAGGCACAGCAATAATAGTAGTATATTTGCCACGCACTGGGCTAGTAGTATTGATAGTTGTAGTAGCGGAAGTAGCAGCAGCAGCACTAGTAGTAATAGTAGTAGTATTTGCCATATACTAGATTACTAGCATTAGCAGTAGTAGTAACATTACTATTAGCAGCAGTAGCTGTTGTAGTAATAGTAGTAGAATTTGCCATGCACTGGACTACTAGTAGTAGCAGTAGTAGTAGCAATAGTAGAAGCAGCAGTAGTAGTAGTAGTGTTAATATTTGCCATGCACTGGGCTATTAGTAGTAGTAGTAGCAGCAGCACCTGTACAAGTAGCAGCAGCAGTAGTAGTAGCAGCAGTAGTAGTAATGGCAGCAGTGGTGGTAATAGTAGTAGTATTTGCCATGCACTGGCCTAGTAGTAGTAGTAGTAGTGGTAGAAACAGCAGTAGAAGTGGCATCAGCAGCAGTAATAGTGGCAGCATATTTGACCTGCAGAGGGCCAGAAATAGAAGTAGAAGAATCAGCAAGAGCAATAGTAGTAGCCGGCCCACGCTGCGTTAGGCGAAGCCCAACCGCAGACCGGGCCGGCCCTCCTGCCCGACAGCAGGTGGCCCGAAGCCAGTGGGAGCCAGCATTGTGTTGGTAAAGCCCCTTAGACCCAGCAACGCCACCCTTGCCCCCACGCCACCGTCCGAGCTCAGGACCACGCCCCAGGTGGCCGGCAGGCCCGGGGAAGCGGCCTGGGCCCTCGATCCCGCTCCCGCCCCCGGCCATGGCGAAACGGCGGAGGGGCGGCTTTTTCCGTATGGAGCTGTGGAGAGCCAGCCCGGCAGACAAGGGGCGGCGCCGGGGCTGGGCCGCAGTGGGGGCGGCCAGGTGCCGGTCGAGGGGCTCGCGGGCCGCACGGACGGCCCCCGGGTCCGCGGCCGCGTCTGGTTCCCGTCAGGCCACCCCCGGAGCGTCTGGCGTGCCTCTGCCTTCCAGGGACGCCTTCTGGCCGCCTGGCCGCTCAGGCAGGCGGGGAGCGCCCCGTCAGACGCTGGCTGTGGTGGGAGGGGCCTGAGGAGGTGGGGCTTGCAGCTGTGCCGGGCGGGGGCGGAGATAGCCGCGAACGCCGCGAGCGACAAAAGGAGAAGGCGGAGCGGGAGGCAAAACGCCTAGAGCACCCGGTCTTCTCTAGAGGTCTCCCATCCAAGTTCTAAGCAGACCCGACCCTGCTCAGCTTCCGCGATCGCGGCGAGATCGGGCCCTTCTAGGCTGCTTCGGCAGTAGATGCCGGCGGGGTCGCGGGCTGCCTCTTGAGGCGCAGCTTAGCAGGCGCTTGGGCCTTACCGTCAGCCCAGCGGCCCGCCCGTCCCGGCAGGGCCCCGCCGCCCGCCTAGGCAGGGGAACGGAGGTCTCGGGCACCTGGGGGTGGCGGAGGTGCTGGCGACCACCCAGCCCAGGGCGGGCGGGAGCCAGCAAACTTTTCGGCGCTTGGCGCCCCGCCCCAGATCCCGCAGGACGCTCACGGGGAAGTGGCCCAGGAGGCTTCCGGGCCCGGGGACCGCGGGCCCTTGGGCGTCCCACCTGCCCGCCCACGCTGCGCTAGGCGCAGCTCAGACGCAGACCGGCCCGGCCCTCCTGCCCGACAGAAGCTGGCCCGGAGCCACTGGGAGCCACCATTGAGTTGGCACGGCCCCTAAGACCCAGCAACGCCACCCTCGCCCCCACGCCACCGTCCGAGCTCAGGACCCCGCCCCAGGTGGCCGGCAGGCCCGGGGAAGCGGCCTGGGCCCTCGATCCCGCTCCCGCTCCCGCCCCCGGCCATGGCGAAACGGCGGAGGGGCGTCTTTTTCCGTATGGAGCTGTGGAGAGCCAGCCCGGCAGACAGGGGGCGGCGCCGGGGCTGGGCCGCAGTGGGGGCGGCCAGGTGCCGGTCGAGGGGCTCGCGGGCCGCACGGACGGCCTCCGGGTCCGCGGCCGCGTCTGGTTCCCGTCAGGCCACCCCCGGAGCGTCTGGCGTGCCTCTGCCTTCCAGGGACGCCTTCTGGCCGCCTGGCCGCTCAGGCAGGCGGGGAGCGCCCCGTCAGACGCTGGCTGTGGTGGGAGGGGCCTGAGGAGGTGGGACTTGCAGCTGTGCCGGGCGGGGGCGGAGATAGCCGCGAACGCCGCGAGCGACAAAAGGAGAAGGCGGAGCGGGAGGCAAAAAGCGTAGAGCACCCGGTCTTCCCTAGAGGTCTCCCATCCGAGTTCTTACCAGACCCGACCCTGCTCAGCTTCCGCGATCGCGGCGAGATCGGGCCCTTCTAGGCTGCTTCGGCAGTGGATGCCGGCGGGGTCGCGGGCTGCCTCTTGAGGCGCAGCTTAGCAGGCGCTTGGGCCTTACCGTCAGCCCAGCGGCCCGCCCGTCCCGGCAGGGCCCCGCCGCCCGCCTAGGCAGGGGAACGGAGGTCTCGGGCACCTGGGGGTGGCGGAGGTGCTGGCGACCACCCAGCCCAGGGCGGGCGGGAGCCAGCAAACTTTTCGGCGCTTGGCGCCCCGCCCCAGATCCCGCAGGACGCTCACGGGGAAGTGGCCCAGGAGGCTTCCGGGCCCGGGGACCGCGGGCCCTTGGGCGTCCCACCTGCCCGCCCACGCTGCGCTAGGCGCAGCTCAGACGCAGACCGGCCCGGCCCTCCTGCCCGACAGAAGCTGGCCCGGAGCCACTGGGAGCCACCATTGAGTTGGCACGGCCCCTAAGACCCAGCAACGCCACCCTCGCCCCCACGCCACCGTCCGAGCTCAGGACCCCGCCCCAGGTGGCCGGCAGGCCCGGGGAAGCGGCCTGGGCCCTCGATCCCGCTCCCGCACCCGGCCATGGCGAAACGGCGGAGGGGCGGCTTTTTCCGTATGGAGCTGTGGAGAGCCAGCCCGGCAGACAGGTGGCGGCGCCGGGGCTGGGCTCCAGTGGGGGCGGCCAGGTGCAGGTCGAGGGGCTCGCGGGCCGCACGGACGGCCCCCGGGTCTGCGGCCACGTCTGGTTTCCGTCAGGCCACCCCGGAGCGTCTGGTGTGCCTCTGCCTTCCAGGGACGCCTTCTGGCCGCCTGGCCGGTCAGGCAGGCGGGGAGCGCCTCATAAGACGCTTGCTGTGGTGGGAGGGGCCTGAGGATGTGGGGCTTGCAGCTGTACCCGGCGGGGGGCGGAGATAGCCGCGAACGCCTCGGGCGCCAAAAGGAGAAGGCGGAGCGGGAGGCAAAAAGCCTAGAGCACCCGGTCTTCCCTAGAGGTCTCCCATCCAAGTTCTAACCAGGCCCGACCCTGCTTAGCTTCCGCGATCGCGGCGAGATCGGGCCCTTGTAGGCTGGTTTGGCAGTAGATGCCGGCAGGGTCGCGGGCTGCCTCTTGAGGTGCAGCTTAGCGGGCGCTTGGGCCTTACCGCCAGCCCAGCGGCCCGCCCGTCCCGGCAGGGCCCCGCCGCCCGCCTTGGCTGGGGAACGGAGGTAGCAGCAGCAGTAGAAGTAGCAGCAGTAGTGGTAATAGAAGTAGTATTTGCCATGCACTGGGCTAGTAGTAATAGTAGTGGTAGTAGCAGCAGGAGAAGTGGCTGCAGCATCAGGAGTAGTAGCACCATATATTCCCTGCAGAGGGCCAGTAGTAGTAGTAGCAGTAGCAGCAATTGAAGTAGTAGTAGTAGATTTGCCATGCAGTGGACTGCTAGTAGTAGCAGTAGTAGTAGAGTTAGCATCAGCAATAGAAGTGGCATCAGCAGCAGTAATAGTACCAGCAGATTTGTCCTGCAGTGGGCCAGTAGTGATAATAGAAGTAGCAGCCATAGCAGTAGTAGTAGTAGATTTGCCATACACAGGGCTAGTAGTATTGATACTAGTAGTAGAAGTAGTAGCAGCATCAGGAGGAGGAGTAGTAGTATTTTCAATGCACTGGACTACTAGTAGTAGCAGTAGTAGTAGCATTTGTACAAGCAGCAGCAGTAGTAGCAATAGTAGTAGTATTTGCCATGCATTGGGCTAGTAGTAGTAGTAATAGTGGTAGCAATAGCAGTAGAAGTGGCAGCAGCAGGAGTAATTGGAGGAGCGTATTTGACTTGCAGTGGCCAGGAATAGTAGTAGAAGTAGCAGGCACAGCAATAATAGTAGTATATTTGCCACGCACTGGGCTAGTAGTATTGATAGTTGTAGTAGCGGAAGTAGCAGCAGCAGCACTAGTAGTAATAGTAGTAGTATTTGCCATATACTAGATTACTAGCATTAGCAGTAGTAGTAACATTACTATTAGCAGCAGTAGCTGTTGTAGTAATAGTAGTAGAATTTGCCATGCACTGGACTACTAGTAGTAGCAGTAGTAGTAGCAATAGTAGAAGCAGCAGTAGTAGTAGTAGTGTTAATATTTGCCATGCACTGGGCTATTAGTAGTAGTAGTAGCAGCAGCACCTGTACAAGTAGCAGCAGCAGTAGTAGTAGCAGCAGTAGTAGTAATGGCAGCAGTGGTGGTAATAGTAGTAGTATTTGCCATGCACTGGCCTAGTAGTAGTAGTAGTAGTGGTAGAAACAGCAGTAGAAGTGGCATCAGCAGCAGTAATAGTGGCAGCATATTTGACCTGCAGAGGGCCAGAAATAGAAGTAGAAGAATCAGCAAGAGCAATAGTAGTAGCCGGCCCACGCTGCGTTAGGCGAAGCCCAACCGCAGACCGGGCCGGCCCTCCTGCCCGACAGCAGGTGGCCCGAAGCCAGTGGGAGCCAGCATTGTGTTGGTAAAGCCCCTTAGACCCAGCAACGCCACCCTTGCCCCCACGCCACCGTCCGAGCTCAGGACCACGCCCCAGGTGGCCGGCAGGCCCGGGGAAGCGGCCTGGGCCCTCGATCCCGCTCCCGCCCCCGGCCATGGCGAAACGGCGGAGGGGCGGCTTTTTCCGTATGGAGCTGTGGAGAGCCAGCCCGGCAGACAAGGGGCGGCGCCGGGGCTGGGCCGCAGTGGGGGCGGCCAGGTGCCGGTCGAGGGGCTCGCGGGCCGCACGGACGGCCCCCGGGTCCGCGGCCGCGTCTGGTTCCCGTCAGGCCACCCCCGGAGCGTCTGGCGTGCCTCTGCCTTCCAGGGACGCCTTCTGGCCGCCTGGCCGCTCAGGCAGGCGGGGAGCGCCCCGTCAGACGCTGGCTGTGGTGGGAGGGGCCTGAGGAGGTGGGGCTTGCAGCTGTGCCGGGCGGGGGCGGAGATAGCCGCGAACGCCGCGAGCGACAAAAGGAGAAGGCGGAGCGGGAGGCAAAACGCCTAGAGCACCCGGTCTTCTCTAGAGGTCTCCCATCCAAGTTCTAAGCAGACCCGACCCTGCTCAGCTTCCGCGATCGCGGCGAGATCGGGCCCTTCTAGGCTGCTTCGGCAGTAGATGCCGGCGGGGTCGCGGGCTGCCTCTTGAGGCGCAGCTTAGCAGGCGCTTGGGCCTTACCGTCAGCCCAGCGGCCCGCCCGTCCCGGCAGGGCCCCGCCGCCCGCCTAGGCAGGGGAACGGAGGTCTCGGGCACCTGGGGGTGGCGGAGGTGCTGGCGACCACCCAGCCCAGGGCGGGCGGGAGCCAGCAAACTTTTCGGCGCTTGGCGCCCCGCCCCAGATCCCGCAGGCCGCTCACGGGGAAGTGGCCCAGGAGGCTTCCGGGCCCGGGGACCGCGGGCCCTTGGGCGTCCCACCTGCCCGCCCACGCTGCGCTAGGCGCAGCTCAGACGCAGACCGGCCCGGCCCTCCTGCCCGACAGAAGCTGGCCCGGAGCCACTGGGAGCCACCATTGAGTTGGCACGGCCCCTAAGACCCAGCAACGCCACCCTCGCCCCCACGCCACCGTCCGAGCTCAGGACCCCGCCCCAGGTGGCCGGCAGGCCCGGGGAAGCGGCCTGGGCCCTCGATCCCGCTCCCGCTCCCGCCCCCGGCCATGGCGAAACGGCGGAGGGGCGTCTTTTTCCGTATGGAGCTGTGGAGAGCCAGCCCGGCAGACAGGGGGCGGCGCCGGGGCTGGGCCGCAGTGGGGGCGGCCAGGTGCCGGTCGAGGGGCTCGCGGGCCGCACGGACGGCCTCCGGGTCCGCGGCCGCGTCTGGTTCCCGTCAGGCCACCCCCGGAGCGTCTGGCGTGCCTCTGCCTTCCAGGGACGCCTTCTGGCCGCCTGGCCGCTCAGGCAGGCGGGGAGCGCCCCGTCAGACGCTGGCTGTGGTGGGAGGGGCCTGAGGAGGTGGGACTTGCAGCTGTGCCGGGCGGGGGCGGAGATAGCCGCGAACGCCGCGAGCGACAAAAGGAGAAGGCGGAGCGGGAGGCAAAAAGCGTAGAGCACCCGGTCTTCCCTAGAGGTCTCCCATCCGAGTTCTAACCAGACCCGACCCTGCTCAGCTTCCGCGATCGCGGCGAGATCGGGCCCTTCTAGGCTGCTTCGGCAGTGGATGCCGGCGGGGTCGCGGGCTGCCTCTTGAGGCGCAGCTTAGCAGGCGCTTGGGCCTTACCGTCAGCCCAGCGGCCCGCCCGTCCCGGCAGGGCCCCGCCGCCCGCCTAGGCAGGGGAACGGAGGTCTCGGGCACCTGGGGGTGGCGGAGGTGCTGGCGACCACCCAGCCCAGGGCGGGCGGGAGCCAGCAAACTTTTCGGCGCTTGGCGCCCCGCCCCAGATCCCGCAGGACGCTCACGGGGAAGTGGCCCAGGAGGCTTCCGGGCCCGGGGACCGCGGGCCCTTGGGCGTCCCACCTGCCCGCCCACGCTGCGCTAGGCGCAGCTCAGACGCAGACCGGCCCGGCCCTCCTGCCCGACAGAAGCTGGCCCGGAGCCACTGGGAGCCACCATTGAGTTGGCACGGCCCCTAAGACCCAGCAACGCCACCCTCGCCCCCACGCCACCGTCCGAGCTCAGGACCCCGCCCCAGGTGGCCGGCAGGCCCGGGGAAGCGGCCTGGGCCCTCGATCCCGCTCCCGCACCCGGCCATGGCGAAACGGCGGAGGGGCGGCTTTTTCCGTATGGAGCTGTGGAGAGCCAGCCCGGCAGACAGGTGGCGGCGCCGGGGCTGGGCTCCAGTGGGGGCGGCCAGGTGCAGGTCGAGGGGCTCGCGGGCCGCACGGACGGCCCCCGGGTCTGCGGCCACGTCTGGTTTCCGTCAGGCCACCCCGGAGCGTCTGGTGTGCCTCTGCCTTCCAGGGACGCCTTCTGGCCGCCTGGCCGGTCAGGCAGGCGGGGAGCGCCTCATAAGACGCTTGCTGTGGTGGGAGGGGCCTGAGGATGTGGGGCTTGCAGCTGTACCCGGCGGGGGGCGGAGATAGCCGCGAACGCCTCGGGCGCCAAAAGGAGAAGGCGGAGCGGGAGGCAAAAAGCCTAGAGCACCCGGTCTTCCCTAGAGGTCTCCCATCCAAGTTCTAACCAGGCCCGACCCTGCTTAGCTTCCGCGATCGCGGCGAGATCGGGCCCTTGTAGGCTGGTTTGGCAGTAGATGCCGGCAGGGTCGCGGGCTGCCTCTTGAGGTGCAGCTTAGCGGGCGCTTGGGCCTTACCGCCAGCCCAGCGGCCCGCCCGTCCCGGCAGGGCCCCGCCGCCCGCCTTGGCTGGGGAACGGAGGTAGCAGCAGCAGTAGAAGTAGCAGCAGTAGTGGTAATAGAAGTAGTATTTGCCATGCACTGGCTAGTAGTAATAGTAGTGGTAGTAGCAGCAGGAGAAGTGGCTGCAGCATCAGGAGTAGTAGCACCATATATTCCCTGCAGAGGGCCAGTAGTAGTAGTAGCAGTAGCAGCAATTGAAGTAGTAGTAGTAGATTTGCCATGCAGTGGACTGCTAGTAGTAGCAGTAGTAGTAGAGTTAGCATCAGCAATAGAAGTGGCATCAGCAGCAGTAATAGTACCAGCAGATTTGTCCTGCAGTGGGCCAGTAGTGATAATAGAAGTAGCAGCCATAGCAGTAGTAGTAGTAGATTTGCCATACACAGGGCTAGTAGTATTGATACTAGTAGTAGAAGTAGTAGCAGCATCAGGAGGAGGAGTAGTAGTATTTTCAATGCACTGGACTACTAGTAGTAGCAGTAGTAGTAGCATTTGTACAAGCAGCAGCAGTAGTAGCAATAGTAGTAGTATTTGCCATGCATTGGGCTAGTAGTAGTAGTAATAGTGGTAGCAATAGCAGTAGAAGTGGCAGCAGCAGGAGTAATTGGAGGAGCGTATTTGACTTGCAGTGGCCAGGAATAGTAGTAGAAGTAGAAGGCACAGCAATAATAGTAGTATATTTGCCACGCACTGGGCTAGTAGTATTGATAGTTGTAGTAGCGGAAGTAGCAGCAGCAGCACTAGTAGTAATAGTAGTAGTATTTGCCATATACTAGATTACTAGCATTAGCAGTAGTAGTAACATTACTATTAGCAGCAGTAGCTGTTGTAGTAATAGTAGTAGAATTTGCCATGCACTGGACTACTAGTAGTAGCAGTAGTAGTAGCAATAGTAGAAGCAGCAGTAGTAGTAGTAGTGTTAATATTTGCCATGCACTGGGCTATTAGTAGTAGTAGTAGCAGCAGCACCTGTACAAGTAGCAGCAGCAGTAGTAGTAGCAGCAGTAGTAGTAATGGCAGCAGTGGTGGTAATAGTAGTAGTATTTGCCATGCACTGGCCTAGTAGTAGTAGTAGTAGTGGTAGAAACAGCAGTAGAAGTGGCATCAGCAGCAGTAATAGTGGCAGCATATTTGACCTGCAGAGGGCCAGAAATAGAAGTAGAAGAATCAGCAAGAGCAATAGTAGTAGCCGGCCCACGCTGCGTTAGGCGAAGCCCAACCGCAGACCGGGCCGGCCCTCCTGCCCGACAGCAGGTGGCCCGAAGCCAGTGGGAGCCAGCATTGTGTTGGTAAAGCCCCTTAGACCCAGCAACGCCACCCTTGCCCCCACGCCACCGTCCGAGCTCAGGACCACGCCCCAGGTGGCCGGCAGGCCCGGGGAAGCGGCCTGGGCCCTCGATCCCGCTCCCGCCCCCGGCCATGGCGAAACGGCGGAGGGGCGGCTTTTTCCGTATGGAGCTGTGGAGAGCCAGCCCGGCAGACAAGGGGCGGCGCCGGGGCTGGGCCGCAGTGGGGGCGGCCAGGTGCCGGTCGAGGGGCTCGCGGGCCGCACGGACGGCCCCCGGGTCCGCGGCCGCGTCTGGTTCCCGTCAGGCCACCCCCGGAGCGTCTGGCGTGCCTCTGCCTTCCAGGGACGCCTTCTGGCCGCCTGGCCGCTCAGGCAGGCGGGGAGCGCCCCGTCAGACGCTGGCTGTGGTGGGAGGGGCCTGAGGAGGTGGGGCTTGCAGCTGTGCCGGGCGGGGGCGGAGATAGCCGCGAACGCCGCGAGCGACAAAAGGAGAAGGCGGAGCGGGAGGCAAAACGCCTAGAGCACCCGGTCTTCTCTAGAGGTCTCCCATCCAAGTTCTAAGCAGACCCGACCCTGCTCAGCTTCCGCGATCGCGGCGAGATCGGGCCCTTCTAGGCTGCTTCGGCAGTAGATGCCGGCGGGGTCGCGGGCTGCCTCTTGAGGCGCAGCTTAGCAGGCGCTTGGGCCTTACCGTCAGCCCAGCGGCCCGCCCGTCCCGGCAGGGCCCCGCCGCCCGCCTAGGCAGGGGAACGGAGGTCTCGGGCACCTGGGGGTGGCGGAGGTGCTGGCGACCACCCAGCCCAGGGCGGGCGGGAGCCAGCAAACTTTTCGGCGCTTGGCGCCCCGCCCCAGATCCCGCAGGACGCTCACGGGGAAGTGGCCCAGGAGGCTTCCGGGCCCGGGGACCGCGGGCCCTTGGGCGTCCCACCTGCCCGCCCACGCTGCGCTAGGCGCAGCTCAGACGCAGACCGGCCCGGCCCTCCTGCCCGACAGAAGCTGGCCCGGAGCCACTGGGAGCCACCATTGAGTTGGCACGGCCCCTAAGACCCAGCAACGCCACCCTCGCCCCCACGCCACCGTCCGAGCTCAGGACCCCGCCCCAGGTGGCCGGCAGGCCCGGGGAAGCGGCCTGGGCCCTCGATCCCGCTCCCGCACCCGGCCATGGCGAAACGGCGGAGGGGCGGCTTTTTCCGTATGGAGCTGTGGAGAGCCAGCCCGGCAGACAGGTGGCGGCGCCGGGGCTGGGCTCCAGTGGGGGCGGCCAGGTGCAGGTCGAGGGGCTCAAGGGGCGCACGGACGGCCCCCGGGTCCGCGGCCACGTCTGGTTCCCGTCAGGCCACCCCCGGAGCGTCTGGTGTGCCTCTGCCTTCCAGGGACGCCTTCTGGCCGCCTGGCCGCTCAGGCAGGCGGGGAGCGCCCCATCAGACGCTGGCTGTGGTGGGAGAGACCTGAGGAGGTGGGGCTTGCAGCTGTGCCGGGCGGGGGCGGAGATAGCCGCGAACGCCGCGAGCGACAAAAGGAGAAGGCGGAGAGGCGGAGCGGGAGGCAAAAAGCCTAGAGCACCCGGTCTTCCCTAGAGGTCTCCCATCCGAGTTCTAACCAGGCCCGACCCTGCTTAGCTTCCGCGATCGCGGCGAGATCGGGCCCTTCTAGGCCGCTTCGGCAGTGGATGCCGGCGGGGTCGCGGGCTGCCTCTTGAGGTGCAGCTTAGCGGGCGCTTGGGCCTTACCGCCAGCCCAGCGGCCCGCCCGTCCCGGCAGGGCCCCGCCGCCCGCCTTGGCTGGGGAACGGAAGTAGCAGCAGCAGTAGAAGTAGCAGCAGTAGTGGTAATAGAAGTAGTATTTGCCATGCACTGGGCTAGTAGTAATAGTAGTGGTAGTAGCAGCAGGAGAAGTGGCTGCAGCATCAGGAGTAGTAGCACCATATATTCCCTGCAGAGGGCCAGTAGTAGTAGTAGCAGTAGCAGCAATTGAAGTAGTAGTAGTAGATTTGCCATGCAGTGGACTGCTAGTAGTAGCAGTAGTAGTAGAGTTAGCATCAGCAATAGAAGTGGCATCAGCAGCAGTAATAGTACCAGCAGATTTGTCCTGCAGTGGGCCAGTAGTGATAATAGAAGTAGCAGCCATAGCAGTAGTAGTAGTAGATTTGCCATACACAGGGCTAGTAGTATTGATACTAGTAGTAGAAGTAGTAGCAGCATCAGGAGGAGGAGTAGTAGTATTTTCAATGCACTGGACTACTAGTAGTAGCAGTAGTAGTAGCATTTGTACAAGCAGCAGCAGTAGTAGCAATAGTAGTAGTATTTGCCATGCATTGGGCTAGTAGTAGTAGTAATAGTGGTAGCAATAGCAGTAGAAGTGGCAGCAGCAGGAGTAATTGGAGGAGCGTATTTGACTTGCAGTGGCCAGGAATAGTAGTAGAAGTAGCAGGCACAGCAATAATAGTAGTATATTTGCCACGCACTGGGCTAGTAGTATTGATAGTTGTAGTAGCGGAAGTAGCAGCAGCAGCACTAGTAGTAATAGTAGTAGTATTTGCCATATACTAGATTACTAGCATTAGCAGTAGTAGTAACATTACTATTAGCAGCAGTAGCTGTTGTAGTAATAGTAGTAGAATTTGCCATGCACTGGACTACTAGTAGTAGCAGTAGTAGTAGCATTTGTACAAGCAGCAGCAGTAGTAGTAATAGTAGTAGTATTTGCCATGCACTGGGCTAGTAGTAGTAGTAATAGTGGTAGCAATAGCAGTAGAAGTGGCAGCAGCAGGAGTAATTGGAGCAGCATATTTGACTTGCAGTGGGCCAGGAATAGTAGTAGAAGTAGCAGGCACAGCAATAATAGTAGTATATTTGCCACGCACTGGGCTAGTAGTATTGATAGTTGTAGTAGCGGAAGTAGCAGCAGCAGCACTAGTAGTAATAGTAGTAGTATTTGCCATATACTAGATTACTAGCATTAGCAGTAGTAGTAACATTACTATTAGCAGCAGTAGCTGTTGTAGTAATAGTAGTAGAATTTGCCATGCACTGGACTACTAGTAGTAGCAGTAGTAGTAGCAATAGTAGAAGCAGCAGTAGTAGTAGTAGTGTTAATATTTGCCATGCACTGGGCTATTAGTAGTAGTAGTAGCAGCAGCACCTGTACAAGTAGCAGCAGCAGTAGTAGTAGCAGCAGTAGTAGTAATGGCAGCAGTGGTGGTAATAGTAGTAGTATTTGCCATGCACTGGCCTAGTAGTAGTAGTAGTAGTGGTAGAAACAGCAGTAGAAGTGGCATCAGCAGCAGTAATAGTGGCAGCATATTTGACCTGCAGAGGGCCAGAAATAGAAGTAGAAGAATCAGCAAGAGCAATAGTAGTAGCCGGCCCACGCTGCGTTAGGCGAAGCCCAACCGCAGACCGGGCCGGCCCTCCTGCCCGACAGCAGGTGGCCCGAAGCCAGTGGGAGCCAGCATTGTGTTGGTAAAGCCCCTTAGACCCAGCAACGCCACCCTTGCCCCCACGCCACCGTCCGAGCTCAGGACCACGCCCCAGGTGGCCGGCAGGCCCGGGGAAGCGGCCTGGGCCCTCGATCCCGCTCCCGCCCCCGGCCATGGCGAAACGGCGGAGGGGCGGCTTTTTCCGTATGGAGCTGTGGAGAGCCAGCCCGGCAGACAAGGGGCGGCGCCGGGGCTGGGCCGCAGTGGGGGCGGCCAGGTGCCGGTCGAGGGGCTCGCGGGCCGCACGGACGGCCCCCGGGTCCGCGGCCGCGTCTGGTTCCCGTCAGGCCACCCCCGGAGCGTCTGGCGTGCCTCTGCCTTCCAGGGACGCCTTCTGGCCGCCTGGCCGCTCAGGCAGGCGGGGAGCGCCCCGTCAGACGCTGGCTGTGGTGGGAGGGGCCTGAGGAGGTGGGGCTTGCAGCTGTGCCGGGCGGGGGCGGAGATAGCCGCGAACGCCGCGAGCGACAAAAGGAGAAGGCGGAGCGGGAGGCAAAACGCCTAGAGCACCCGGTCTTCTCTAGAGGTCTCCCATCCAAGTTCTAAGCAGACCCGACCCTGCTCAGCTTCCGCGATCGCGGCGAGATCGGGCCCTTCTAGGCTGCTTCGGCAGTAGATGCCGGCGGGGTCGCGGGCTGCCTCTTGAGGCGCAGCTTAGCAGGCGCTTGGGCCTTACCGTCAGCCCAGCGGCCCGCCCGTCCCGGCAGGGCCCCGCCGCCCGCCTAGGCAGGGGAACGGAGGTCTCGGGCACCTGGGGGTGGCGGAGGTGCTGGCGACCACCCAGCCCAGGGCGGGCGGGAGCCAGCAAACTTTTCGGCGCTTGGCGCCCCGCCCCAGATCCCGCAGGACGCTCACGGGGAAGTGGCCCAGGAGGCTTCCGGGCCCGGGGACCGCGGGCCCTTGGGCGTCCCACCTGCCCGCCCACGCTGCGCTAGGCGCAGCTCAGACGCAGACCGGCCCGGCCCTCCTGCCCGACAGAAGCTGGCCCGGAGCCACTGGGAGCCACCATTGAGTTGGCACGGCCCCTAAGACCCAGCAACGCCACCCTCGCCCCCACGCCACCGTCCGAGCTCAGGACCCCGCCCCAGGTGGCCGGCAGGCCCGGGGAAGCGGCCTGGGCCCTCGATCCCGCTCCCGCTCCCGCCCCCGGCCATGGCGAAACGGCGGAGGGGCGTCTTTTTCCGTATGGAGCTGTGGAGAGCCAGCCCGGCAGACAGGGGGCGGCGCCGGGGCTGGGCCGCAGTGGGGGCGGCCAGGTGCCGGTCGAGGGGCTCGCGGGCCGCACGGACGGCCTCCGGGTCCGCGGCCGCGTCTGGTTCCCGTCAGGCCACCCCCGGAGCGTCTGGCGTGCCTCTGCCTTCCAGGGACGCCTTCTGGCCGCCTGGCCGCTCAGGCAGGCGGGGAGCGCCCCGTCAGACGCTGGCTGTGGTGGGAGGGGCCTGAGGAGGTGGGACTTGCAGCTGTGCCGGGCGGGGGCGGAGATAGCCGCGAACGCCGCGAGCGACAAAAGGAGAAGGCGGAGCGGGAGGCAAAAAGCGTAGAGCACCCGGTCTTCCCTAGAGGTCTCCCATCCGAGTTCTTACCAGACCCGACCCTGCTCAGCTTCCGCGATCGCGGCGAGATCGGGCCCTTCTAGGCTGCTTCGGCAGTGGATGCCGGCGGGGTCGCGGGCTGCCTCTTGAGGCGCAGCTTAGCAGGCGCTTGGGCCTTACCGTCAGCCCAGCGGCCCGCCCGTCCCGGCAGGGCCCCGCCGCCCGCCTAGGCAGGGGAACGGAGGTCTCGGGCACCTGGGGGTGGCGGAGGTGCTGGCGACCACCCAGCCCAGGGCGGGCGGGAGCCAGCAAACTTTTCGGCGCTTGGCGCCCCGCCCCAGATCCCGCAGGACGCTCACGGGGAAGTGGCCCAGGAGGCTTCCGGGCCCGGGGACCGCGGGCCCTTGGGCGTCCCACCTGCCCGCCCACGCTGCGCTAGGCGCAGCTCAGACGCAGACCGGCCCGGCCCTCCTGCCCGACAGAAGCTGGCCCGGAGCCACTGGGAGCCACCATTGAGTTGGCACGGCCCCTAAGACCCAGCAACGCCACCCTCGCCCCCACGCCACCGTCCGAGCTCAGGACCCCGCCCCAGGTGGCCGGCAGGCCCGGGGAAGCGGCCTGGGCCCTCGATCCCGCTCCCGCACCCGGCCATGGCGAAACGGCGGAGGGGCGGCTTTTTCCGTATGGAGCTGTGGAGAGCCAGCCCGGCAGACAGGTGGCGGCGCCGGGGCTGGGCTCCAGTGGGGGCGGCCAGGTGCAGGTCGAGGGGCTCGCGGGCCGCACGGACGGCCCCCGGGTCTGCGGCCACGTCTGGTTTCCGTCAGGCCACCCCGGAGCGTCTGGTGTGCCTCTGCCTTCCAGGGACGCCTTCTGGCCGCCTGGCCGGTCAGGCAGGCGGGGAGCGCCTCATAAGACGCTTGCTGTGGTGGGAGGGGCCTGAGGATGTGGGGCTTGCAGCTGTACCCGGCGGGGGGCGGAGATAGCCGCGAACGCCTCGGGCGCCAAAAGGAGAAGGCGGAGCGGGAGGCAAAAAGCCTAGAGCACCCGGTCTTCCCTAGAGGTCTCCCATCCAAGTTCTAACCAGGCCCGACCCTGCTTAGCTTCCGCGATCGCGGCGAGATCGGGCCCTTGTAGGCTGGTTTGGCAGTAGATGCCGGCAGGGTCGCGGGCTGCCTCTTGAGGTGCAGCTTAGCGGGCGCTTGGGCCTTACCGCCAGCCCAGCGGCCCGCCCGTCCCGGCAGGGCCCCGCCGCCCGCCTTGGCTGGGGAACGGAGGTAGCAGCAGCAGTAGAAGTAGCAGCAGTAGTGGTAATAGAAGTAGTATTTGCCATGCACTGGGCTAGTAGTAATAGTAGTGGTAGTAGCAGCAGGAGAAGTGGCTGCAGCATCAGGAGTAGTAGCACCATATATTCCCTGCAGAGGGCCAGTAGTAGTAGTAGCAGTAGCAGCAATTGAAGTAGTAGTAGTAGATTTGCCATGCAGTGGACTGCTAGTAGTAGCAGTAGTAGTAGAGTTAGCATCAGCAATAGAAGTGGCATCAGCAGCAGTAATAGTACCAGCAGATTTGTCCTGCAGTGGGCCAGTAGTGATAATAGAAGTAGCAGCCATAGCAGTAGTAGTAGTAGATTTGCCATACACAGGGCTAGTAGTATTGATACTAGTAGTAGAAGTAGTAGCAGCATCAGGAGGAGGAGTAGTAGTATTTTCAATGCACTGGACTACTAGTAGTAGCAGTAGTAGTAGCATTTGTACAAGCAGCAGCAGTAGTAGCAATAGTAGTAGTATTTGCCATGCATTGGGCTAGTAGTAGTAGTAATAGTGGTAGCAATAGCAGTAGAAGTGGCAGCAGCAGGAGTAATTGGAGGAGCGTATTTGACTTGCAGTGGCCAGGAATAGTAGTAGAAGTAGCAGGCACAGCAATAATAGTAGTATATTTGCCACGCACTGGGCTAGTAGTATTGATAGTTGTAGTAGCGGAAGTAGCAGCAGCAGCACTAGTAGTAATAGTAGTAGTATTTGCCATATACTAGATTACTAGCATTAGCAGTAGTAGTAACATTACTATTAGCAGCAGTAGCTGTTGTAGTAATAGTAGTAGAATTTGCCATGCACTGGACTACTAGTAGTAGCAGTAGTAGTAGCAATAGTAGAAGCAGCAGTAGTAGTAGTAGTGTTAATATTTGCCATGCACTGGGCTATTAGTAGTAGTAGTAGCAGCAGCACCTGTACAAGTAGCAGCAGCAGTAGTAGTAGCAGCAGTAGTAGTAATGGCAGCAGTGGTGGTAATAGTAGTAGTATTTGCCATGCACTGGCCTAGTAGTAGTAGTAGTAGTGGTAGAAACAGCAGTAGAAGTGGCATCAGCAGCAGTAATAGTGGCAGCATATTTGACCTGCAGAGGGCCAGAAATAGAAGTAGAAGAATCAGCAAGAGCAATAGTAGTAGCCGGCCCACGCTGCGTTAGGCGAAGCCCAACCGCAGACCGGGCCGGCCCTCCTGCCCGACAGCAGGTGGCCCGAAGCCAGTGGGAGCCAGCATTGTGTTGGTAAAGCCCCTTAGACCCAGCAACGCCACCCTTGCCCCCACGCCACCGTCCGAGCTCAGGACCACGCCCCAGGTGGCCGGCAGGCCCGGGGAAGCGGCCTGGGCCCTCGATCCCGCTCCCGCCCCCGGCCATGGCGAAACGGCGGAGGGGCGGCTTTTTCCGTATGGAGCTGTGGAGAGCCAGCCCGGCAGACAAGGGGCGGCGCCGGGGCTGGGCCGCAGTGGGGGCGGCCAGGTGCCGGTCGAGGGGCTCGCGGGCCGCACGGACGGCCCCCGGGTCCGCGGCCGCGTCTGGTTCCCGTCAGGCCACCCCCGGAGCGTCTGGCGTGCCTCTGCCTTCCAGGGACGCCTTCTGGCCGCCTGGCCGCTCAGGCAGGCGGGGAGCGCCCCGTCAGACGCTGGCTGTGGTGGGAGGGGCCTGAGGAGGTGGGGCTTGCAGCTGTGCCGGGCGGGGGCGGAGATAGCCGCGAACGCCGCGAGCGACAAAAGGAGAAGGCGGAGCGGGAGGCAAAACGCCTAGAGCACCCGGTCTTCTCTAGAGGTCTCCCATCCAAGTTCTAAGCAGACCCGACCCTGCTCAGCTTCCGCGATCGCGGCGAGATCGGGCCCTTCTAGGCTGCTTCGGCAGTAGATGCCGGCGGGGTCGCGGGCTGCCTCTTGAGGCGCAGCTTAGCAGGCGCTTGGGCCTTACCGTCAGCCCAGCGGCCCGCCCGTCCCGGCAGGGCCCCGCCGCCCGCCTAGGCAGGGGAACGGAGGTCTCGGGCACCTGGGGGTGGCGGAGGTGCTGGCGACCACCCAGCCCAGGGCGGGCGGGAGCCAGCAAACTTTTCGGCGCTTGGCGCCCCGCCCCAGATCCCGCAGGCCGCTCACGGGGAAGTGGCCCAGGAGGCTTCCGGGCCCGGGGACCGCGGGCCCTTGGGCGTCCCACCTGCCCGCCCACGCTGCGCTAGGCGCAGCTCAGACGCAGACCGGCCCGGCCCTCCTGCCCGACAGAAGCTGGCCCGGAGCCACTGGGAGCCACCATTGAGTTGGCACGGCCCCTAAGACCCAGCAACGCCACCCTCGCCCCCACGCCACCGTCCGAGCTCAGGACCCCGCCCCAGGTGGCCGGCAGGCCCGGGGAAGCGGCCTGGGCCCTCGATCCCGCTCCCGCTCCCGCCCCCGGCCATGGCGAAACGGCGGAGGGGCGTCTTTTTCCGTATGGAGCTGTGGAGAGCCAGCCCGGCAGACAGGGGGCGGCGCCGGGGCTGGGCCGCAGTGGGGGCGGCCAGGTGCCGGTCGAGGGGCTCGCGGGCCGCACGGACGGCCTCCGGGTCCGCGGCCGCGTCTGGTTCCCGTCAGGCCACCCCCGGAGCGTCTGGCGTGCCTCTGCCTTCCAGGGACGCCTTCTGGCCGCCTGGCCGCTCAGGCAGGCGGGGAGCGCCCCGTCAGACGCTGGCTGTGGTGGGAGGGGCCTGAGGAGGTGGGACTTGCAGCTGTGCCGGGCGGGGGCGGAGATAGCCGCGAACGCCGCGAGCGACAAAAGGAGAAGGCGGAGCGGGAGGCAAAAAGCGTAGAGCACCCGGTCTTCCCTAGAGGTCTCCCATCCGAGTTCTAACCAGACCCGACCCTGCTCAGCTTCCGCGATCGCGGCGAGATCGGGCCCTTCTAGGCTGCTTCGGCAGTGGATGCCGGCGGGGTCGCGGGCTGCCTCTTGAGGCGCAGCTTAGCAGGCGCTTGGGCCTTACCGTCAGCCCAGCGGCCCGCCCGTCCCGGCAGGGCCCCGCCGCCCGCCTAGGCAGGGGAACGGAGGTCTCGGGCACCTGGGGGTGGCGGAGGTGCTGGCGACCACCCAGCCCAGGGCGGGCGGGAGCCAGCAAACTTTTCGGCGCTTGGCGCCCCGCCCCAGATCCCGCAGGACGCTCACGGGGAAGTGGCCCAGGAGGCTTCCGGGCCCGGGGACCGCGGGCCCTTGGGCGTCCCACCTGCCCGCCCACGCTGCGCTAGGCGCAGCTCAGACGCAGACCGGCCCGGCCCTCCTGCCCGACAGAAGCTGGCCCGGAGCCACTGGGAGCCACCATTGAGTTGGCACGGCCCCTAAGACCCAGCAACGCCACCCTCGCCCCCACGCCACCGTCCGAGCTCAGGACCCCGCCCCAGGTGGCCGGCAGGCCCGGGGAAGCGGCCTGGGCCCTCGATCCCGCTCCCGCACCCGGCCATGGCGAAACGGCGGAGGGGCGGCTTTTTCCGTATGGAGCTGTGGAGAGCCAGCCCGGCAGACAGGTGGCGGCGCCGGGGCTGGGCTCCAGTGGGGGCGGCCAGGTGCAGGTCGAGGGGCTCGCGGGCCGCACGGACGGCCCCCGGGTCTGCGGCCACGTCTGGTTTCCGTCAGGCCACCCCGGAGCGTCTGGTGTGCCTCTGCCTTCCAGGGACGCCTTCTGGCCGCCTGGCCGGTCAGGCAGGCGGGGAGCGCCTCATAAGACGCTTGCTGTGGTGGGAGGGGCCTGAGGATGTGGGGCTTGCAGCTGTACCCGGCGGGGGGCGGAGATAGCCGCGAACGCCTCGGGCGCCAAAAGGAGAAGGCGGAGCGGGAGGCAAAAAGCCTAGAGCACCCGGTCTTCCCTAGAGGTCTCCCATCCAAGTTCTAACCAGGCCCGACCCTGCTTAGCTTCCGCGATCGCGGCGAGATCGGGCCCTTGTAGGCTGGTTTGGCAGTAGATGCCGGCAGGGTCGCGGGCTGCCTCTTGAGGTGCAGCTTAGCGGGCGCTTGGGCCTTACCGCCAGCCCAGCGGCCCGCCCGTCCCGGCAGGGCCCCGCCGCCCGCCTTGGCTGGGGAACGGAGGTAGCAGCAGCAGTAGAAGTAGCAGCAGTAGTGGTAATAGAAGTAGTATTTGCCATGCACTGGCTAGTAGTAATAGTAGTGGTAGTAGCAGCAGGAGAAGTGGCTGCAGCATCAGGAGTAGTAGCACCATATATTCCCTGCAGAGGGCCAGTAGTAGTAGTAGCAGTAGCAGCAATTGAAGTAGTAGTAGTAGATTTGCCATGCAGTGGACTGCTAGTAGTAGCAGTAGTAGTAGAGTTAGCATCAGCAATAGAAGTGGCATCAGCAGCAGTAATAGTACCAGCAGATTTGTCCTGCAGTGGGCCAGTAGTGATAATAGAAGTAGCAGCCATAGCAGTAGTAGTAGTAGATTTGCCATACACAGGGCTAGTAGTATTGATACTAGTAGTAGAAGTAGTAGCAGCATCAGGAGGAGGAGTAGTAGTATTTTCAATGCACTGGACTACTAGTAGTAGCAGTAGTAGTAGCATTTGTACAAGCAGCAGCAGTAGTAGCAATAGTAGTAGTATTTGCCATGCATTGGGCTAGTAGTAGTAGTAATAGTGGTAGCAATAGCAGTAGAAGTGGCAGCAGCAGGAGTAATTGGAGGAGCGTATTTGACTTGCAGTGGCCAGGAATAGTAGTAGAAGTAGCAGGCACAGCAATAATAGTAGTATATTTGCCACGCACTGGGCTAGTAGTATTGATAGTTGTAGTAGCGGAAGTAGCAGCAGCAGCACTAGTAGTAATAGTAGTAGTATTTGCCATATACTAGATTACTAGCATTAGCAGTAGTAGTAACATTACTATTAGCAGCAGTAGCTGTTGTAGTAATAGTAGTAGAATTTGCCATGCACTGGACTACTAGTAGTAGCAGTAGTAGTAGCAATAGTAGAAGCAGCAGTAGTAGTAGTAGTGTTAATATTTGCCATGCACTGGGCTATTAGTAGTAGTAGTAGCAGCAGCACCTGTACAAGTAGCAGCAGCAGTAGTAGTAGCAGCAGTAGTAGTAATGGCAGCAGTGGTGGTAATAGTAGTAGTATTTGCCATGCACTGGCCTAGTAGTAGTAGTAGTAGTGGTAGAAACAGCAGTAGAAGTGGCATCAGCAGCAGTAATAGTGGCAGCATATTTGACCTGCAGAGGGCCAGAAATAGAAGTAGAAGAATCAGCAAGAGCAATAGTAGTAGCCGGCCCACGCTGCGTTAGGCGAAGCCCAACCGCAGACCGGGCCGGCCCTCCTGCCCGACAGCAGGTGGCCCGAAGCCAGTGGGAGCCAGCATTGTGTTGGTAAAGCCCCTTAGACCCAGCAACGCCACCCTTGCCCCCACGCCACCGTCCGAGCTCAGGACCACGCCCCAGGTGGCCGGCAGGCCCGGGGAAGCGGCCTGGGCCCTCGATCCCGCTCCCGCCCCCGGCCATGGCGAAACGGCGGAGGGGCGGCTTTTTCCGTATGGAGCTGTGGAGAGCCAGCCCGGCAGACAAGGGGCGGCGCCGGGGCTGGGCCGCAGTGGGGGCGGCCAGGTGCCGGTCGAGGGGCTCGCGGGCCGCACGGACGGCCCCCGGGTCCGCGGCCGCGTCTGGTTCCCGTCAGGCCACCCCCGGAGCGTCTGGCGTGCCTCTGCCTTCCAGGGACGCCTTCTGGCCGCCTGGCCGCTCAGGCAGGCGGGGAGCGCCCCGTCAGATGCTGGCTGTGGTGGGAGGGGCCTGAGGAGGTGGGGCTTGCAGCTGTGCCGGGCGGGGGCGGAGATAGCCGCGAACGCCGCGAGCGACAAAAGGAGAAGGCGGAGCGGGAGGCAAAACGCCTAGAGCACCCGGTCTTCTCTAGAGGTCTCCCATCCAAGTTCTAAGCAGACCCGACCCTGCTCAGCTTCCGCGATCGCGGCGAGATCGGGCCCTTCTAGGCTGCTTCGGCAGTAGATGCCGGCGGGGTCGCGGGCTGCCTCTTGAGGCGCAGCTTAGCAGGCGCTTGGGCCTTACCGTCAGCCCAGCGGCCCGCCCGTCCCGGCAGGGCCCCGCCGCCCGCCTAGGCAGGGGAACGGAGGTCTCGGGCACCTGGGGGTGGCGGAGGTGCTGGCGACCACCCAGCCCAGGGCGGGCGGGAGCCAGCAAACTTTTCGGCGCTTGGCGCCCCGCCCCAGATCCCGCAGGACGCTCACGGGGAAGTGGCCCAGGAGGCTTCCGGGCCCGGGGACCGCGGGCCCTTGGGCGTCCCACCTGCCCGCCCACGCTGCGCTAGGCGCAGCTCAGACGCAGACCGGCCCGGCCCTCCTGCCCGACAGAAGCTGGCCCGGAGCCACTGGGAGCCACCATTGAGTTGGCACGGCCCCTAAGACCCAGCAACGCCACCCTCGCCCCCACGCCACCGTCCGAGCTCAGGACCCCGCCCCAGGTGGCCGGCAGGCCCGGGGAAGCGGCCTGGGCCCTCGATCCCGCTCCCGCTCCCGCCCCCGGCCATGGCGAAACGGCGGAGGGGCGTCTTTTTCCGTATGGAGCTGTGGAGAGCCAGCCCGGCAGACAGGGGGCGGCGCCGGGGCTGGGCCGCAGTGGGGGCGGCCAGGTGCCGGTCGAGGGGCTCGCGGGCCGCACGGACGGCCTCCGGGTCCGCGGCCGCGTCTGGTTCCCGTCAGGCCACCCCCGGAGCGTCTGGCGTGCCTCTGCCTTCCAGGGACGCCTTCTGGCCGCCTGGCCGCTCAGGCAGGCGGGGAGCGCCCCGTCAGACGCTGGCTGTGGTGGGAGGGGCCTGAGGAGGTGGGACTTGCAGCTGTGCCGGGCGGGGGCGGAGATAGCCGCGAACGCCGCGAGCGACAAAAGGAGAAGGCGGAGCGGGAGGCAAAAAGCGTAGAGCACCCGGTCTTCCCTAGAGGTCTCCCATCCGAGTTCTAACCAGACCCGACCCTGCTCAGCTTCCGCGATCGCGGCGAGATCGGGCCCTTCTAGGCTGCTTCGGCAGTGGATGCCGGCGGGGTCGCGGGCTGCCTCTTGAGGCGCAGCTTAGCAGGCGCTTGGGCCTTACCGTCAGCCCAGCGGCCCGCCCGTCCCGGCAGGGCCCCGCCGCCCGCCTAGGCAGGGGAACGGAGGTCTCGGGCACCTGGGGGTGGCGGAGGTGCTGGCGACCACCCAGCCCAGGGCGGGCGGGAGCCAGCAAACTTTTCGGCGCTTGGCGCCCCGCCCCAGATCCCGCAGGACGCTCACGGGGAAGTGGCCCAGGAGGCTTCCGGGCCCGGGGACCGCGGGCCCTTGGGCGTCCCACCTGCCCGCCCACGCTGCGCTAGGCGCAGCTCAGACGCAGACCGGCCCGGCCCTCCTGCCCGACAGAAGCTGGCCCGGAGCCACTGGGAGCCACCATTGAGTTGGCACGGCCCCTAAGACCCAGCAACGCCACCCTCGCCCCCACGCCACCGTCCGAGCTCAGGACCCCGCCCCAGGTGGCCGGCAGGCCCGGGGAAGCGGCCTGGGCCCTCGATCCCGCTCCCGCACCCGGCCATGGCGAAACGGCGGAGGGGCGGCTTTTTCCGTATGGAGCTGTGGAGAGCCAGCCCGGCAGACAGGTGGCGGCGCCGGGGCTGGGCTCCAGTGGGGGCGGCCAGGTGCAGGTCGAGGGGCTCGCGGGCCGCACGGACGGCCCCCGGGTCTGCGGCCACGTCTGGTTTCCGTCAGGCCACCCCGGAGCGTCTGGTGTGCCTCTGCCTTCCAGGGACGCCTTCTGGCCGCCTGGCCGGTCAGGCAGGCGGGGAGCGCCTCATAAGACGCTTGCTGTGGTGGGAGGGGCCTGAGGATGTGGGGCTTGCAGCTGTACCCGGCGGGGGGCGGAGATAGCCGCGAACGCCTCGGGCGCCAAAAGGAGAAGGCGGAGCGGGAGGCAAAAAGCCTAGAGCACCCGGTCTTCCCTAGAGGTCTCCCATCCAAGTTCTAACCAGGCCCGACCCTGCTTAGCTTCCGCGATCGCGGCGAGATCGGGCCCTTGTAGGCTGGTTTGGCAGTAGATGCCGGCAGGGTCGCGGGCTGCCTCTTGAGGTGCAGCTTAGCGGGCGCTTGGGCCTTACCGCCAGCCCAGCGGCCCGCCCGTCCCGGCAGGGCCCCGCCGCCCGCCTTGGCTGGGGAACGGAGGTAGCAGCAGCAGTAGAAGTAGCAGCAGTAGTGGTAATAGAAGTAGTATTTGCCATGCACTGGGCTAGTAGTAATAGTAGTGGTAGTAGCAGCAGGAGAAGTGGCTGCAGCATCAGGAGTAGTAGCACCATATATTCCCTGCAGAGGGCCAGTAGTAGTAGTAGCAGTAGCAGCAATTGAAGTAGTAGTAGTAGATTTGCCATGCAGTGGACTGCTAGTAGTAGCAGTAGTAGTAGAGTTAGCATCAGCAATAGAAGTGGCATCAGCAGCAGTAATAGTACCAGCAGATTTGTCCTGCAGTGGGCCAGTAGTGATAATAGAAGTAGCAGCCATAGCAGTAGTAGTAGTAGATTTGCCATACACAGGGCTAGTAGTATTGATACTAGTAGTAGAAGTAGTAGCAGCATCAGGAGGAGGAGTAGTAGTATTTTCAATGCACTGGACTACTAGTAGTAGCAGTAGTAGTAGCATTTGTACAAGCAGCAGCAGTAGTAGCAATAGTAGTAGTATTTGCCATGCATTGGGCTAGTAGTAGTAGTAATAGTGGTAGCAATAGCAGTAGAAGTGGCAGCAGCAGGAGTAATTGGAGGAGCGTATTTGACTTGCAGTGGCCAGGAATAGTAGTAGAAGTAGCAGGCACAGCAATAATAGTAGTATATTTGCCACGCACTGGGCTAGTAGTATTGATAGTTGTAGTAGCGGAAGTAGCAGCAGCAGCACTAGTAGTAATAGTAGTAGTATTTGCCATATACTAGATTACTAGCATTAGCAGTAGTAGTAACATTACTATTAGCAGCAGTAGCTGTTGTAGTAATAGTAGTAGAATTTGCCATGCACTGGACTACTAGTAGTAGCAGTAGTAGTAGCAATAGTAGAAGCAGCAGTAGTAGTAGTAGTGTTAATATTTGCCATGCACTGGGCTATTAGTAGTAGTAGTAGCAGCAGCACCTGTACAAGTAGCAGCAGCAGTAGTAGTAGCAGCAGTAGTAGTAATGGCAGCAGTGGTGGTAATAGTAGTAGTATTTGCCATGCACTGGCCTAGTAGTAGTAGTAGTAGTGGTAGAAACAGCAGTAGAAGTGGCATCAGCAGCAGTAATAGTGGCAGCATATTTGACCTGCAGAGGGCCAGAAATAGAAGTAGAAGAATCAGCAAGAGCAATAGTAGTAGCCGGCCCACGCTGCGTTAGGCGAAGCCCAACCGCAGACCGGGCCGGCCCTCCTGCCCGACAGCAGGTGGCCCGAAGCCAGTGGGAGCCAGCATTGTGTTGGTAAAGCCCCTTAGACCCAGCAACGCCACCCTTGCCCCCACGCCACCGTCCGAGCTCAGGACCACGCCCCAGGTGGCCGGCAGGCCCGGGGAAGCGGCCTGGGCCCTCGATCCCGCTCCCGCCCCCGGCCATGGCGAAACGGCGGAGGGGCGGCTTTTTCCGTATGGAGCTGTGGAGAGCCAGCCCGGCAGACAAGGGGCGGCGCCGGGGCTGGGCCGCAGTGGGGGCGGCCAGGTGCCGGTCGAGGGGCTCGCGGGCCGCACGGACGGCCCCCGGGTCCGCGGCCGCGTCTGGTTCCCGTCAGGCCACCCCCGGAGCGTCTGGCGTGCCTCTGCCTTCCAGGGACGCCTTCTGGCCGCCTGGCCGCTCAGGCAGGCGGGGAGCGCCCCGTCAGACGCTGGCTGTGGTGGGAGGGGCCTGAGGAGGTGGGGCTTGCAGCTGTGCCGGGCGGGGGCGGAGATAGCCGCGAACGCCGCGAGCGACAAAAGGAGAAGGCGGAGCGGGAGGCAAAACGCCTAGAGCACCCGGTCTTCTCTAGAGGTCTCCCATCCAAGTTCTAAGCAGACACGACCCTGCTCAGCTTCCGCGATCGCGGCGAGATCGGGCCCTTCTAGGCTGCTTCGGCAGTAGATGCCGGCGGGGTCGCGGGCTGCCTCTTGAGGCGCAGCTTAGCAGGCGCTTGGGCCTTACCGTCAGCCCAGCGGCCCGCCCGTCCCGGCAGGGCCCCGCCGCCCGCCTAGGCAGGGGAACGGAGGTCTCGGGCACCTGGGGGTGGCGGAGGTGCTGGCGACCACCCAGCCCAGGGCGGGCGGGAGCCAGCAAACTTTTCGGCGCTTGGCGCCCCGCCCCAGATCCCGCAGGACGCTCACGGGGAAGTGGCCCAGGAGGCTTCCGGGCCCGGGGACCGCGGGCCCTTGGGCGTCCCACCTGCCCGCCCACGCTGCGCTAGGCGCAGCTCAGACGCAGACCGGCCCGGCCCTCCTGCCCGACAGAAGCTGGCCCGGAGCCACTGGGAGCCACCATTGAGTTGGCACGGCCCCTAAGACCCAGCAACGCCACCCTCGCCCCCACGCCACCGTCCGAGCTCAGGACCCCGCCCCAGGTGGCCGGCAGGCCCGGGGAAGCGGCCTGGGCCCTCGATCCCGCTCCCGCCTCGGGCCATGGCGAAACGGCGGAGGGGCGGCTTTTTCCGTATGGAGCTGTGGAGAGCCAGCCCGGCAGACAGGTGGCGGCGACGGGGCTGGGCTGCAGTGGGGGCGGCCAGGTGCAGGTCGAGGGGCTCAAGGGGCGCACGGACGGCCCCCGGGTCCGCGGCCACGTCTGGTTCCCGTCAGGCCACCCCCGGAGCGTCTGGTGTGCCTCTGCCTTCCAGGGACGCCTTCTGGCCGCCTGGCCGCTCAGGCAGGCGGGGAGCGCCCCATCAGACGCTGGCTGTGGTGGGAGAGACCTGAGGAGGTGGGGCTTGCAGCTGTGCCGGGCGGGGGCGGAGATAGCCGCGAACGCCGCGAGCGACAAAAGGAGAAGGCGGAGAGGCGGAGCGGGAGGCAAAAAGCCTAGAGCACCCGGTCTTCCCTAGAGGTCTCCCATCCGAGTTCTAACCAGGCCCGACCCTGCTTAGCTTCCGCGATCGCGGCGAGATCGGGCCCTTCTAGGCCGCTTCGGCAGTGGATGCCGGCGGGGTCGCGGGCTGCCTCTTGAGGCGCAGCTTAGCAGGCGCTTGGGCCTTACCGTCAGCCCAGCGGCCCGCCCGTCCCGGCAGGGCCCCGCCGCCCGCCTAGGCAGGGGAACGGAGGTCTCGGGCACCTGGGGGTGGCGGAGGTGCTGGCGACCACCCAGCCCAGGGCGGGCGGGAGCCAGCAAACTTTTCGGCGCTTGGCGCCCCGCCCCAGATCCCGCAGGACGCTCACGGGGATGTGGCCCAGGAGGCTTCCGGGCCCGGGGACCGCGGGCCCTTGGGCATCCCACCTGCCCGCCCACGATGCGCTAGGCGCAGCTCAGACGCAGACCGGACCGGCCCTCCTGCCCGACAGAAGCTGGCCCGAAGCCACCGGGAGCCACCATTGAGTTGGCACGGCCCCTAAGACCCAGCAACGCCACCCTCGCCCCCACGCCACCGTCCGAGCTCAGGACCCCGCCCCAGGTGGCCGGCAGGCCCGGGGAAGCGGCCTGGGCCCTCGATCCCGCTCCCGCCTCGGGCCATGGCGAAACGGCGGAGGGGCGGCTTTTTCCGTATGGAGCTGTGGAGAGCCAGCCCGGCAGACAGGTGGCGGCGACGGGGCTGGGCTGCAGTGGGGGCGGCCAGGTGCAGGTCGAGGGGCTCAAGGGGCGCACGGACGGCCCCCGGGTCCGCGGCCACGTCTGGTTCCCGTCAGGCCACCCCCGGAGCGTCTGGCGTGCCTCTGCCTTCCAGGGACGCCTTCTGGCCGCCTGGCCGCTCAGGCAGGCGGGGAGCGCCCCATCAGACGCTGGCTGTGGTGGGAGAGACCTGAGGAGGTGGGGCTTGCAGCTGTGCCGGGCGGGGGCGGAGATAGCCGCGAACGCCGCGAGCGACAAAAGGAGAAGGCGGAGAGGCGGAGCGGGAGGCAAAAAGCCTAGAGCACCCGGTCTTCCCTAGAGGTCTCCCATCCGAGTTCTAACCAGACCCGACCCTGCTCAGCTTCCGCGATCGCGGCGAGATCGGGCCCTTCTAGGCTGCTTCGGCAGTGGATGCCGGCGGGGTCGCGGGCTGCCTCTTGAGGCGCAGCTTAGCAGGCGCTTGGGCCTTACCGTCAGCCCAGCGGCCCGCCCGTCCCGGCAGGGCCCCGCCGCCCGCCTAGGCAGGGGAACGGAGGTCTCGGGCACCTGGGGGTGGCGGAGGTGCTGGCGACCACCCAGCCCAGGGCGGGCGGGAGCCAGCAAACTTTTCGGCGCTTGGCGCCCCGCCCCAGATCCCGCAGGACGCTCACGGGGAAGTGGCCCAGGAGGCTTCCGGGCCCGGGGACCGCGGGCCCTTGGGCGTCCCACCTGCCCGCCCACGCTGCGCTAGGCGCAGCTCAGACGCAGACCGGCCCGGCCCTCCTGCCCGACAGAAGCTGGCCCGGAGCCACTGGGAGCCACCATTGAGTTGGCACGGCCCCTAAGACCCAGCAACGCCACCCTCGCCCCCACGCCACCGTCCGAGCTCAGGACCCCGCCCCAGGTGGCCGGCAGGCCCGGGGAAGCGGCCTGGGCCCTCGATCCCGCTCCCGCACCCGGCCATGGCGAAACGGCGGAGGGGCGGCTTTTTCCGTATGGAGCTGTGGAGAGCCAGCCCGGCAGACAGGTGGCGGCGCCGGGGCTGGGCTCCAGTGGGGGCGGCCAGGTGCAGGTCGAGGGGCTCGCGGGCCGCACGGACGGCCCCCGGGTCTGCGGCCACGTCTGGTTTCCGTCAGGCCACCCCGGAGCGTCTGGTGTGCCTCTGCCTTCCAGGGACGCCTTCTGGCCGCCTGGCCGGTCAGGCAGGCGGGGAGCGCCTCATAAGACGCTTGCTGTGGTGGGAGGGGCCTGAGGATGTGGGGCTTGCAGCTGTACCCGGCGGGGGGCGGAGATAGCCGCGAACGCCTCGGGCGCCAAAAGGAGAAGGCGGAGCGGGAGGCAAAAAGCCTAGAGCACCCGGTCTTCCCTAGAGGTCTCCCATCCAAGTTCTAACCAGGCCCGACCCTGCTTAGCTTCCGCGATCGCGGCGAGATCGGGCCCTTGTAGGCTGGTTTGGCAGTAGATGCCGGCAGGGTCGCGGGCTGCCTCTTGAGGTGCAGCTTAGCGGGCGCTTGGGCCTTACCGCCAGCCCAGCGGCCCGCCCGTCCCGGCAGGGCCCCGCCGCCCGCCTTGGCTGGGGAACGGAGGTAGCAGCAGCAGTAGAAGTAGCAGCAGTAGTGGTAATAGAAGTAGTATTTGCCATGCACTGGGCTAGTAGTAATAGTAGTGGTAGTAGCAGCAGGAGAAGTGGCTGCAGCATCAGGAGTAGTAGCACCATATATTCCCTGCAGAGGGCCAGTAGTAGTAGTAGCAGTAGCAGCAATTGAAGTAGTAGTAGTAGATTTGCCATGCAGTGGACTGCTAGTAGTAGCAGTAGTAGTAGAGTTAGCATCAGCAATAGAAGTGGCATCAGCAGCAGTAATAGTACCAGCAGATTTGTCCTGCAGTGGGCCAGTAGTGATAATAGAAGTAGCAGCCATAGCAGTAGTAGTAGTAGATTTGCCATACACAGGGCTAGTAGTATTGATACTAGTAGTAGAAGTAGTAGCAGCATCAGGAGGAGGAGTAGTAGTATTTTCAATGCACTGGACTACTAGTAGTAGCAGTAGTAGTAGCATTTGTACAAGCAGCAGCAGTAGTAGCAATAGTAGTAGTATTTGCCATGCATTGGGCTAGTAGTAGTAGTAATAGTGGTAGCAATAGCAGTAGAAGTGGCAGCAGCAGGAGTAATTGGAGGAGCGTATTTGACTTGCAGTGGCCAGGAATAGTAGTAGAAGTAGCAGGCACAGCAATAATAGTAGTATATTTGCCACGCACTGGGCTAGTAGTATTGATAGTTGTAGTAGCGGAAGTAGCAGCAGCAGCACTAGTAGTAATAGTAGTAGTATTTGCCATATACTAGATTACTAGCATTAGCAGTAGTAGTAACATTACTATTAGCAGCAGTAGCTGTTGTAGTAATAGTAGTAGAATTTGCCATGCACTGGACTACTAGTAGTAGCAGTAGTAGTAGCAATAGTAGAAGCAGCAGTAGTAGTAGTAGTGTTAATATTTGCCATGCACTGGGCTATTAGTAGTAGTAGTAGCAGCAGCACCTGTACAAGTAGCAGCAGCAGTAGTAGTAGCAGCAGTAGTAGTAATGGCAGCAGTGGTGGTAATAGTAGTAGTATTTGCCATGCACTGGCCTAGTAGTAGTAGTAGTAGTGGTAGAAACAGCAGTAGAAGTGGCATCAGCAGCAGTAATAGTGGCAGCATATTTGACCTGCAGAGGGCCAGAAATAGAAGTAGAAGAATCAGCAAGAGCAATAGTAGTAGCCGGCCCACGCTGCGTTAGGCGAAGCCCAACCGCAGACCGGGCCGGCCCTCCTGCCCGACAGCAGGTGGCCCGAAGCCAGTGGGAGCCAGCATTGTGTTGGTAAAGCCCCTTAGACCCAGCAACGCCACCCTTGCCCCCACGCCACCGTCCGAGCTCAGGACCACGCCCCAGGTGGCCGGCAGGCCCGGGGAAGCGGCCTGGGCCCTCGATCCTGCTCCCGCCCCCGGCCATGGCGAAACGGCGGAGGGGCGGCTTTTTCCGTATGGAGCTGTGGAGAGCCAGCCCGGCAGACAAGGGGCGGCGCCGGGGCTGGGCCGCAGTGGGGGCGGCCAGGTGCCGGTCGAGGGGCTCGCGGGCCGCACGGACGGCCCCCGGGTCCGCGGCCGCGTCTGGTTCCCGTCAGGCCACCCCCGGAGCGTCTGGCGTGCCTCTGCCTTCCAGGGACGCCTTCTGGCCGCCTGGCCGCTCAGGCAGGCGGGGAGCGCCCCGTCAGACGCTGGCTGTGGTGGGAGGGGCCTGAGGAGGTGGGGCTTGCAGCTGTGCCGGGCGGGGGCGGAGATAGCCGCGAACGCCGCGAGCGACAAAAGGAGAAGGCGGAGCGGGAGGCAAAACGCCTAGAGCACCCGGTCTTCTCTAGAGGTCTCCCATCCAAGTTCTAAGCAGACACGACCCTGCTCAGCTTCCGCGATCGCGGCGAGATCGGGCCCTTCTAGGCTGCTTCGGCAGTAGATGCCGGCGGGGTCGCGGGCTGCCTCTTGAGGCGCAGCTTAGCAGGCGCTTGGGCCTTACCGTCAGCCCAGCGGCCCGCCCGTCCCGGCAGGGCCCCGCCGCCCGCCTAGGCAGGGGAACGGAGGTCTCGGGCACCTGGGGGTGGCGGAGGTGCTGGCGACCACCCAGCCCAGGGCGGGCGGGAGCCAGCAAACTTTTCGGCGCTTGGCGCCCCGCCCCAGATCCCGCAGGACGCTCACGGGGAAGTGGCCCAGGAGGCTTCCGGGCCCGGGGACCGCGGGCCCTTGGGCGTCCCACCTGCCCGCCCACGCTGCGCTAGGCGCAGCTCAGACGCAGACCGGCCCGGCCCTCCTGCCCGACAGAAGCTGGCCCGGAGCCACTGGGAGCCACCATTGAGTTGGCACGGCCCCTAAGACCCAGCAACGCCACCCTCGCCCCCACGCCACCGTCCGAGCTCAGGACCCCGCCCCAGGTGGCCGGCAGGCCCGGGGAAGCGGCCTGGGCCCTCGATCCCGCTCCCGCCTCGGGCCATGGCGAAACGGCGGAGGGGCGGCTTTTTCCGTATGGAGCTGTGGAGAGCCAGCCCGGCAGACAGGTGGCGGCGACGGGGCTGGGCTGCAGTGGGGGCGGCCAGGTGCAGGTCGAGGGGCTCAAGGGGCGCACGGACGGCCCCCGGGTCCGCGGCCACGTCTGGTTCCCGTCAGGCCACCCCCGGAGCGTCTGGTGTGCCTCTGCCTTCCAGGGACGCCTTCTGGCCGCCTGGCCGCTCAGGCAGGCGGGGAGCGCCCCATCAGACGCTGGCTGTGGTGGGAGAGACCTGAGGAGGTGGGGCTTGCAGCTGTGCCGGGCGGGGGCGGAGATAGCCGCGAACGCCGCGAGCGACAAAAGGAGAAGGCGGAGAGGCGGAGCGGGAGGCAAAAAGCCTAGAGCACCCGGTCTTCCCTAGAGGTCTCCCATCCGAGTTCTAACCAGGCCCGACCCTGCTTAGCTTCCGCGATCGCGGCGAGATCGGGCCCTTCTAGGCCGCTTCGGCAGTGGATGCCGGTGGGGTCGCGGGCTGCCTCTTGAGGCGCAGCTTAGCAGGCGCTTGGGCCTTACCGTCAGCCCAGCGGCCCGCCCGTCCCGGCAGGGCCCCGCCGCCCGCCTAGGCAGGGGAACGGAGGTCTCGGGCACCTGGGGGTGGCGGAGGTGCTGGCGACCACCCAGCCCAGGGCGGGCGGGAGCCAGCAAACTTTTCGGCGCTTGGCGCCCCGCCCCAGATCCCGCAGGACGCTCACGGGGAAGTGGCCCAGGAGGCTTCCGGGCCCGGGGACCGCGGGCCCTTGGGCGTCCCACCTGCCCGCCCACGCTGCGCTAGGCGCAGCTCAGACGCAGACCGGACCGGCCCTCCTGCCCGACAGAAGCTGGCCCGAAGCCACCGGGAGCCACCATTGAATTGGCACGGCCCCTAAGACCCAGCAACGCCACCCTCGCCCCCACGCCACCGTCCGAGCTCAGGACCCCGCCCCAGGTGGCCGGCAGGCCCGGGGAAGCGGCCTGGGCCCTCGATCCCGCTCCCGCCTCGGGCCATGGCGAAACGGCGGAGGGGCGGCTTTTTCCGTATGGAGCTGTGGAGAGCCAGCCCGGCAGACAGGTGGCGGCGACGGGGCTGGGCTGCAGTGGGGGCGGCCAGGTGCAGGTCGAGGGGCTCAAGGGGCGCACGGACGGCCCCCGGGTCCGCGGCCACGTCTGGTTCCCGTCAGGCCACCCCCGGAGCGTCTGGCGTGCCTCTGCCTTCCAGGGACGCCTTCTGGCCGCCTGGCCGCTCAGGCAGGCGGGGAGCGCCCCATCAGACGCTGGCTGTGGTGGGAGAGACCTGAGGAGGTGGGGCTTGCAGCTGTGCCAGGCGGGGGCGGAGATAGCCGCGAATGCCGCGAGCGACAAAAGGAGAAGGCGGAGAGGCGGAGCGGGAGGCAAAAAGCCTAGAGCACCCGGTCTTCCCTAGAGGTCTCCCATCCGAGTTCTAACCAGGCCCGACCCTGCTTAGCTTCCGCGATCGCGGCGAGATCGGGCCCTTCTAGGCCGCTTCGGCAGTGGATGCCGGTGGGGTCGCGGGCTGCCTCTTGAGGCGCAGCTTAGCAGGCGCTTGGGCCTTACCGTCAGCCCAGCGGCCCGCCCGTCCCGGCAGGGCCCCGCCGCCCGCCTAGGCAGGGGAACGGAGGTCTCGGGCACCTGGGGGTGGCGGAGGTGCTGGCGACCACCCAGCCCAGGGCGGGCGGGAGCCAGCAAACTTTTCGGCGCTTGGCGCCCCGCCCCAGATCCCGCAGGACGCTCACGGGGATGTGGCCCAGGAGGCTTCCGGGCCCGGGGACCGCGGGCCCTTGGGCATCCCACCTGCCCGCCCACGATGCGCTAGGCGCAGCTCAGACGCAGACCGGACCGGCCCTCCTGCCCGACAGAAGCTGGCCCGAAGCCACCGGGAGCCACCATTGAGTTGGCACGGCCCCTAAGACCCAGCAACGCCACCCTCGCCCCCACGCCACCGTCCGAGCTCAGGACCCCGCCCCAGGTGGCCGGCAGGCCCGGGGAAGCGGCCTGGGCCCTCGATCCCGCTCCCGCCTCGGGCCATGGCGAAACGGCGGAGGGGCGGCTTTTTCCGTATGGAGCTGTGGAGAGCCAGCCCGGCAGACAGGTGGCGGCGACGGGGCTGGGCTGCAGTGGGGGCGGCCAGGTGCAGGTCGAGGGGCTCAAGGGGCGCACGGACGGCCCCCGGGTCCGCGGCCACGTCTGGTTCCCGTCAGGCCACCCCCGGAGCGTCTGGTGTGCCTCTGCCTTCCAGGGACGCCTTCTGGCCGCCTGGCCGCTCAGGCAGGCGGGGAGCGCCCCATCAGACGCTGGCTGTGGTGGGAGAGACCTGAGGAGGTGGGGCTTGCAGCTGTGCCGGGCGGGGGCGGAGATAGCCGCGAACGCCGCGAGCGACAAAAGGAGAAGGCGGAGAGGCGGAGCGGGAGGCAAAAAGCCTAGAGCACCCGGTCTTCCCTAGAGGTCTCCCATCCGAGTTCTAACCAGGCCCGACCCTGCTTAGCTTCCGCGATCGCGGCGAGATCGGGCCCTTCTAGGCCGCTTCGGCAGTGGATGCCGGCGGGGTCGCGGGCTGCCTCTTGAGGCGCAGCTTAGCAGGCGCTTGGGCCTTACCGTCAGCCCAGCGGCCCGCCCGTCCCGGCAGGGCCCCGCCGCCCGCCTAGGCAGGGGAACGGAGGTCTCGGGCACCTGGGGGTGGCGGAGGTGCTGGCGACCACCCAGCCCAGGGCGGGCGGGAGCCAGCAAACTTTTCGGCGCTTGGCGCCCCGCCCCAGATCCCGCAGGACGCTCACGGGGATGTGGCCCAGGAGGCTTCCGGGCCCGGGGACCGCGGGCCCTTGGGCATCCCACCTGCCCGCCCACGATGCGCTAGGCGCAGCTCAGACGCAGACCGGACTGGCCCTCCTGCCCGACAGAAGCTGGCCCGAAGCCACCGGGAGCCACCATTGAGTTGGCACGGCCCCTAAGACCCAGCAACGCCACCCTCGCCCCCACGCCACCGTCCGAGCTCAGGACCCCGCCCCAGGTGGCCGGCAGGCCCGGGGAAGCGGCCTGGGCCCTCGATCCCGCTCCCGCCTCGGGCCATGGCGAAACGGCGGAGGGGCGGCTTTTTCCGTATGGAGCTGTGGAGAGCCAGCCCGGCAGACAGGTGGCGGCGACGGGGCTGGGCCGCAGTGGGGGCGGCCAGGTGCAGGTCGAGGGGCTCAAGGGGCGCACGGACGGCCCCCGGGTCCGCGGCCACGTCTGGTTCCCGTCAGGCCACCCCCGGAGCGTCTGGCGTGCCTCTGCCTTCCAGGGACGCCTTCTGGCCGCCTGGCCGCTCAGGCAGGCGGGGAGCGCCCCGTCAGACGCTGGCTGTGGTGGGAGGGGCCTGAGGAGGTGGGACTTGCAGCTGTGCCGGGCGGGGGCGGAGATAGCCGCGAACGCCGCGAGCGACAAAAGGAGAAGGCGGAGAGGCGGAGCGGGAGGCAAAAAGCCTAGAGCACCCGGTCTTCCCTAGAGGTCTCCCATCCGAGTTCTAACCAGACCCGACCCTGCTCAGCTTCCGCGATCGCGGCGAGATCGGGCCCTTCTAGGCCGCTTCGGCAGTGGATGCCGGCGGGGTCGCGGGCTGCCTCTTGAGGCGCAGCTTAGCAGGCGCTTGGGCCTTACCGTCAGCCCAGCGGCCCGCCCGTCCCGGCAGGGCCCCGCCGCCCGCCTAGGCAGGGGAACGGAGGTCTCGGGCACCTGGGGGTGGCGGAGGTGCTGGCGACCACCCAGCCCAGGGCGGGCGGGAGCCAGCAAACTTTTCGGCGCTTGGCGCCCCGCCCCAGATCCCGCAGGACGCTCACGGGGATGTGGCCCAGGAGGCTTCCGGGCCCGGGGACCGCGGGCCCTTGGGCATCCCACCTGCCCGCCCACGATGCGCTAGGCGCAGCTCAGACGCAGACCGGACCGGCCCTCCTGCCCGACAGAAGCTGGCCCGAAGCCACCGGGAGCCACCATTGAGTTGGCACGGCCCCTAAGACCCAGCAACGCCACCCTCGCCCCCACGCCACCGTCCGAGCTCAGGACCCCGCCCCAGGTGGCCGGCAGGCCCGGGGAAGCGGCCTGGGCCCTCGATCCCGCTCCCGCTCCCGCCCCCCGCCATGGCGAAACGGCGGAGGGGCGTCTTTTTCCGTATGGAGCTGTGGAGAGCCAGCCCGGCAGACAGGGGGCGGCGCCGGGGCTGGGCCGCAGTGGGGGCGGCCAGGTGCCGGTCGAGGGGCTCGCGGGCCGCACGGACGGCCTCCGGGTCCGCGGCCGCGTCTGGTTCCCGTCAGGCCACCCCCGGAGCGTCTGGCGTGCCTCTGCCTTCCAGGGACGCCTTCTGGCCGCCTGGCCGCTCAGGCAGGCGGGGAGCGCCCCGTCAGACGCTGGCTGTGGTGGGAGGGGCCTGAGGAGGTGGGACTTGCAGCTGTGCCGGGCGGGGGCGGAGATAGCCGCGAACGCCGCGAGCGACAAAAGGAGAAGGCGGAGCGGGAGGCAAAAAGCGTAGAGCACCCGGTCTTCCCTAGAGGTCTCCCATCCGAGTTCTAACCAGACCCGACCCTGCTCAGCTTCCGCGATCGCGGCGAGATCGGGCCCTTCTAGGCTGCTTCGGCAGTGGATGCCGGCGGGGTCGCGGGCTGCCTCTTGAGGCGCAGCTTAGCAGGCGCTTGGGCCTTACCGTCAGCCCAGCGGCCCGCCCGTCCCGGCAGGGCCCCGCCGCCCGCCTAGGCAGGGGAACGGAGGTCTCGGGCACCTGGGGGTGGCGGAGGTGCTGGCGACCACCCAGCCCAGGGCGGGCGGGAGCCAGCAAACTTTTCGGCGCTTGGCGCCCCGCCCCAGATCCCGCAGGACGCTCACGGGGAAGTGGCCCAGGAGGCTTCCGGGCCCGGGGACCGCGGGCCCTTGGGCGTCCCACCTGCCCGCCCACGCTGCGCTAGGCGCAGCTCAGACGCAGACCGGCCCGGCCCTCCTGCCCGACAGAAGCTGGCCCGGAGCCACTGGGAGCCACCATTGAGTTGGCACGGCCCCTAAGACCCAGCAACGCCACCCTCGCCCCCACGCCACCGTCCGAGCTCAGGACCCCGCCCCAGGTGGCCGGCAGGCCCGGGGAAGCGGCCTGGGCCCTCGATCCCGCTCCCGCACCCGGCCATGGCGAAACGGCGGAGGGGCGGCTTTTTCCGTATGGAGCTGTGGAGAGCCAGCCCGGCAGACAGGTGGCGGCGCCGGGGCTGGGCTCCAGTGGGGGCGGCCAGGTGCAGGTCGAGGGGCTCGCGGGCCGCACGGACGGCCCCCGGGTCTGCGGCCACGTCTGGTTTCCGTCAGGCCACCCCGGAGCGTCTGGTGTGCCTCTGCCTTCCAGGGACGCCTTCTGGCCGCCTGGCCGGTCAGGCAGGCGGGGAGCGCCTCATAAGACGCTTGCTGTGGTGGGAGGGGCCTGAGGATGTGGGGCTTGCAGCTGTACCCGGCGGGGGGCGGAGATAGCCGCGAACGCCTCGGGCGCCAAAAGGAGAAGGCGGAGCGGGAGGCAAAAAGCCTAGAGCACCCGGTCTTCCCTAGAGGTCTCCCATCCAAGTTCTAACCAGGCCCGACCCTGCTTAGCTTCCGCGATCGCGGCGAGATCGGGCCCTTGTAGGCTGGTTTGGCAGTAGATGCCGGCAGGGTCGCGGGCTGCCTCTTGAGGTGCAGCTTAGCGGGCGCTTGGGCCTTACCGCCAGCCCAGCGGCCCGCCCGTCCCGGCAGGGCCCCGCCGCCCGCCTTGGCTGGGGAACGGAGGTAGCAGCAGCAGTAGAAGTAGCAGCAGTAGTGGTAATAGAAGTAGTATTTGCCATGCACTGGGCTAGTAGTAATAGTAGTGGTAGTAGCAGCAGGAGAAGTGGCTGCAGCATCAGGAGTAGTAGCACCATATATTCCCTGCAGAGGGCCAGTAGTAGTAGTAGCAGTAGCAGCAATTGAAGTAGTAGTAGTAGATTTGCCATGCAGTGGACTGCTAGTAGTAGCAGTAGTAGTAGAGTTAGCATCAGCAATAGAAGTGGCATCAGCAGCAGTAATAGTACCAGCAGATTTGTCCTGCAGTGGGCCAGTAGTGATAATAGAAGTAGCAGCCATAGCAGTAGTAGTAGTAGATTTGCCATACACAGGGCTAGTAGTATTGATACTAGTAGTAGAAGTAGTAGCAGCATCAGGAGGAGGAGTAGTAGTATTTTCAATGCACTGGACTACTAGTAGTAGCAGTAGTAGTAGCATTTGTACAAGCAGCAGCAGTAGTAGCAATAGTAGTAGTATTTGCCATGCATTGGGCTAGTAGTAGTAGTAATAGTGGTAGCAATAGCAGTAGAAGTGGCAGCAGCAGGAGTAATTGGAGGAGCGTATTTGACTTGCAGTGGCCAGGAATAGTAGTAGAAGTAGCAGGCACAGCAATAATAGTAGTATATTTGCCACGCACTGGGCTAGTAGTATTGATAGTTGTAGTAGCGGAAGTAGCAGCAGCAGCACTAGTAGTAATAGTAGTAGTATTTGCCATATACTAGATTACTAGCATTAGCAGTAGTAGTAACATTACTATTAGCAGCAGTAGCTGTTGTAGTAATAGTAGTAGAATTTGCCATGCACTGGACTACTAGTAGTAGCAGTAGTAGTAGCAATAGTAGAAGCAGCAGTAGTAGTAGTAGTGTTAATATTTGCCATGCACTGGGCTATTAGTAGTAGTAGTAGCAGCAGCACCTGTACAAGTAGCAGCAGCAGTAGTAGTAGCAGCAGTAGTAGTAATGGCAGCAGTGGTGGTAATAGTAGTAGTATTTGCCATGCACTGGCCTAGTAGTAGTAGTAGTAGTGGTAGAAACAGCAGTAGAAGTGGCATCAGCAGCAGTAATAGTGGCAGCATATTTGACCTGCAGAGGGCCAGAAATAGAAGTAGAAGAATCAGCAAGAGCAATAGTAGTAGCCGGCCCACGCTGCGTTAGGCGAAGCCCAACCGCAGACCGGGCCGGCCCTCCTGCCCGACAGCAGGTGGCCCGAAGCCAGTGGGAGCCAGCATTGTGTTGGTAAAGCCCCTTAGACCCAGCAACGCCACCCTTGCCCCCACGCCACCGTCCGAGCTCAGGACCACGCCCCAGGTGGCCGGCAGGCCCGGGGAAGCGGCCTGGGCCCTCGATCCCGCTCCCGCCCCCGGCCATGGCGAAACGGCGGAGGGGCGGCTTTTTCCGTATGGAGCTGTGGAGAGCCAGCCCGGCAGACAAGGGGCGGCGCCGGGGCTGGGCCGCAGTGGGGGCGGCCAGGTGCCGGTCGAGGGGCTCGCGGGCCGCACGGACGGCCCCCGGGTCCGCGGCCGCGTCTGGTTCCCGTCAGGCCACCCCCGGAGCGTCTGGCGTGCCTCTGCCTTCCAGGGACGCCTTCTGGCCGCCTGGCCGCTCAGGCAGGCGGGGAGCGCCCCGTCAGACGCTGGCTGTGGTGGGAGGGGCCTGAGGAGGTGGGGCTTGCAGCTGTGCCGGGCGGGGGCGGAGATAGCCGCGAACGCCGCGAGCGACAAAAGGAGAAGGCGGAGCGGGAGGCAAAACGCCTAGAGCACCCGGTCTTCTCTAGAGGTCTCCCATCCAAGTTCTAAGCAGACCCGACCCTGCTCAGCTTCCGCGATCGCGGCGAGATCGGGCCCTTCTAGGCTGCTTCGGCAGTAGATGCCGGCGGGGTCGCGGGCTGCCTCTTGAGGCGCAGCTTAGCAGGCGCTTGGGCCTTACCGTCAGCCCAGCGGCCCGCCCGTCCCGGCAGGGCCCCGCCGCCCGCCTAGGCAGGGGAACGGAGGTCTCGGGCACCTGGGGGTGGCGGAGGTGCTGGCGACCACCCAGCCCAGGGCGGGCGGGAGCCAGCAAACTTTTCGGCGCTTGGCGCCCCGCCCCAGATCCCGCAGGCCGCTCACGGGGAAGTGGCCCAGGAGGCTTCCGGGCCCGGGGACCGCGGGCCCTTGGGCGTCCCACCTGCCCGCCCACGCTGCGCTAGGCGCAGCTCAGACGCAGACCGGCCCGGCCCTCCTGCCCGACAGAAGCTGGCCCGGAGCCACTGGGAGCCACCATTGAGTTGGCACGGCCCCTAAGACCCAGCAACGCCACCCTCGCCCCCACGCCACCGTCCGAGCTCAGGACCCCGCCCCAGGTGGCCGGCAGGCCCGGGGAAGCGGCCTGGGCCCTCGATCCCGCTCCCGCTCCCGCCCCCGGCCATGGCGAAACGGCGGAGGGGCGTCTTTTTCCGTATGGAGCTGTGGAGAGCCAGCCCGGCAGACAGGGGGCGGCGCCGGGGCTGGGCCGCAGTGGGGGCGGCCAGGTGCCGGTCGAGGGGCTCGCGGGCCGCACGGACGGCCTCCGGGTCCGCGGCCGCGTCTGGTTCCCGTCAGGCCACCCCCGGAGCGTCTGGCGTGCCTCTGCCTTCCAGGGACGCCTTCTGGCCGCCTGGCCGCTCAGGCAGGCGGGGAGCGCCCCGTCAGACGCTGGCTGTGGTGGGAGGGGCCTGAGGAGGTGGGACTTGCAGCTGTGCCGGGCGGGGGCGGAGATAGCCGCGAACGCCGCGAGCGACAAAAGGAGAAGGCGGAGCGGGAGGCAAAAAGCGTAGAGCACCCGGTCTTCCCTAGAGGTCTCCCATCCGAGTTCTAACCAGACCCGACCCTGCTTAGCTTCCGCGATCGCGGCGAGATCGGGCCCTTCTAGGCTGCTTCGGCAGTGGATGCCGGCGGGGTCGCGGGCTGCCTCTTGAGGCGCAGCTTAGCAGGCGCTTGGGCCTTACCGTCAGCCCAGCGGCCCGCCCGTCCCGGCAGGGCCCCGCCGCCCGCCTAGGCAGGGGAACGGAGGTCTCGGGCACCTGGGGGTGGCGGAGGTGCTGGCGACCACCCAGCCCAGGGCGGGCGGGAGCCAGCAAACTTTTCGGCGCTTGGCGCCCCGCCCCAGATCCCGCAGGACGCTCACGGGGAAGTGGCCCAGGAGGCTTCCGGGCCCGGGGACCGCGGGCCCTTGGGCGTCCCACCTGCCCGCCCACGCTGCGCTAGGCGCAGCTCAGACGCAGACCGGCCCGGCCCTCCTGCCCGACAGAAGCTGGCCCGGAGCCACTGGGAGCCACCATTGAGTTGGCACGGCCCCTAAGACCCAGCAACGCCACCCTCGCCCCCACGCCACCGTCCGAGCTCAGGACCCCGCCCCAGGTGGCCGGCAGGCCCGGGGAAGCGGCCTGGGCCCTCGATCCCGCTCCCGCACCCGGCCATGGCGAAACGGCGGAGGGGCGGCTTTTTCCGTATGGAGCTGTGGAGAGCCAGCCCGGCAGACAGGTGGCGGCGCCGGGGCTGGGCTCCAGTGGGGGCGGCCAGGTGCAGGTCGAGGGGCTCGCGGGCCGCACGGACGGCCCCCGGGTCTGCGGCCACGTCTGGTTTCCGTCAGGCCACCCCGGAGCGTCTGGTGTGCCTCTGCCTTCCAGGGACGCCTTCTGGCCGCCTGGCCGGTCAGGCAGGCGGGGAGCGCCTCATAAGACGCTTGCTGTGGTGGGAGGGGCCTGAGGATGTGGGGCTTGCAGCTGTACCCGGCGGGGGGCGGAGATAGCCGCGAACGCCTCGGGCGCCAAAAGGAGAAGGCGGAGCGGGAGGCAAAAAGCCTAGAGCACCCGGTCTTCCCTAGAGGTCTCCCATCCAAGTTCTAACCAGGCCCGACCCTGCTTAGCTTCCGCGATCGCGGCGAGATCGGGCCCTTGTAGGCTGGTTTGGCAGTAGATGCCGGCAGGGTCGCGGGCTGCCTCTTGAGGTGCAGCTTAGCGGGCGCTTGGGCCTTACCGCCAGCCCAGCGGCCCGCCCGTCCCGGCAGGGCCCCGCCGCCCGCCTTGGCTGGGGAACGGAGGTAGCAGCAGCAGTAGAAGTAGCAGCAGTAGTGGTAATAGAAGTAGTATTTGCCATGCACTGGGCTAGTAGTAATAGTAGTGGTAGTAGCAGCAGGAGAAGTGGCTGCAGCATCAGGAGTAGTAGCACCATATATTCCCTGCAGAGGGCCAGTAGTAGTAGTAGCAGTAGCAGCAATTGAAGTAGTAGTAGTAGATTTGCCATGCAGTGGACTGCTAGTAGTAGCAGTAGTAGTAGAGTTAGCATCAGCAATAGAAGTGGCATCAGCAGCAGTAATAGTACCAGCAGATTTGTCCTGCAGTGGGCCAGTAGTGATAATAGAAGTAGCAGCCATAGCAGTAGTAGTAGTAGATTTGCCATACACAGGGCTAGTAGTATTGATACTAGTAGTAGAAGTAGTAGCAGCATCAGGAGGAGGAGTAGTAGTATTTTCAATGCACTGGACTACTAGTAGTAGCAGTAGTAGTAGCATTTGTACAAGCAGCAGCAGTAGTAGCAATAGTAGTAGTATTTGCCATGCATTGGGCTAGTAGTAGTAGTAATAGTGGTAGCAATAGCAGTAGAAGTGGCAGCAGCAGGAGTAATTGGAGGAGCGTATTTGACTTGCAGTGGCCAGGAATAGTAGTAGAAGTAGCAGGCACAGCAATAATAGTAGTATATTTGCCACGCACTGGGCTAGTAGTATTGATAGTTGTAGTAGCGGAAGTAGCAGCAGCAGCACTAGTAGTAATAGTAGTAGTATTTGCCATATACTAGATTACTAGCATTAGCAGTAGTAGTAACATTACTATTAGCAGCAGTAGCTGTTGTAGTAATAGTAGTAGAATTTGCCATGCACTGGACTACTAGTAGTAGCAGTAGTAGTAGCAATAGTAGAAGCAGCAGTAGTAGTAGTAGTGTTAATATTTGCCATGCACTGGGCTATTAGTAGTAGTAGTAGCAGCAGCACCTGTACAAGTAGCAGCAGCAGTAGTAGTAGCAGCAGTAGTAGTAATGGCAGCAGTGGTGGTAATAGTAGTAGTATTTGCCATGCACTGGCCTAGTAGTAGTAGTAGTAGTGGTAGAAACAGCAGTAGAAGTGGCATCAGCAGCAGTAATAGTGGCAGCATATTTGACCTGCAGAGGGCCAGAAATAGAAGTAGAAGAATCAGCAAGAGCAATAGTAGTAGCCGGCCCACGCTGCGTTAGGCGAAGCCCAACCGCAGACCGGGCCGGCCCTCCTGCCCGACAGCAGGTGGCCCGAAGCCAGTGGGAGCCAGCATTGTGTTGGTAAAGCCCCTTAGACCCAGCAACGCCACCCTTGCCCCCACGCCACCGTCCGAGCTCAGGACCACGCCCCAGGTGGCCGGCAGGCCCGGGGAAGCGGCCTGGGCCCTCGATCCCGCTCCCGCCCCCGGCCATGGCGAAACGGCGGAGGGGCGGCTTTTTCCGTATGGAGCTGTGGAGAGCCAGCCCGGCAGACAAGGGGCGGCGCCGGGGCTGGGCCGCAGTGGGGGCGGCCAGGTGCCGGTCGAGGGGCTCGCGGGCCGCACGGACGGCCCCCGGGTCCGCGGCCGCGTCTGGTTCCCGTCAGGCCACCCCCGGAGCGTCTGGCGTGCCTCTGCCTTCCAGGGACGCCTTCTGGCCGCCTGGCCGCTCAGGCAGGCGGGGAGCGCCCCGTCAGACGCTGGCTGTGGTGGGAGGGGCCTGAGGAGGTGGGGCTTGCAGCTGTGCCGGGCGGGGGCGGAGATAGCCGCGAACGCCGCGAGCGACAAAAGGAGAAGGCGGAGCGGGAGGCAAAACGCCTAGAGCACCCGGTCTTCTCTAGAGGTCTCCCATCCAAGTTCTAAGCAGACCCGACCCTGCTCAGCTTCCGCGATCGCGGCGAGATCGGGCCCTTCTAGGCTGCTTCGGCAGTAGATGCCGGCGGGGTCGCGGGCTGCCTCTTGAGGCGCAGCTTAGCAGGCGCTTGGGCCTTACCGTCAGCCCAGCGGCCCGCCCGTCCCGGCAGGGCCCCGCCGCCCGCCTAGGCAGGGGAACGGAGGTCTCGGGCACCTGGGGGTGGCGGAGGTGCTGGCGACCACCCAGCCCAGGGCGGGCGGGAGCCAGCAAACTTTTCGGCGCTTGGCGCCCCGCCCCAGATCCCGCAGGCCGCTCACGGGGAAGTGGCCCAGGAGGCTTCCGGGCCCGGGGACCGCGGGCCCTTGGGCGTCCCACCTGCCCGCCCACGCTGCGCTAGGCGCAGCTCAGACGCAGACCGGCCCGGCCCTCCTGCCCGACAGAAGCTGGCCCGGAGCCACTGGGAGCCACCATTGAGTTGGCACGGCCCCTAAGACCCAGCAACGCCACCCTCGCCCCCACGCCACCGTCCGAGCTCAGGACCCCGCCCCAGGTGGCCGGCAGGCCCGGGGAAGCGGCCTGGGCCCTCGATCCCGCTCCCGCTCCCGCCCCCGGCCATGGCGAAACGGCGGAGGGGCGTCTTTTTCCGTATGGAGCTGTGGAGAGCCAGCCCGGCAGACAGGGGGCGGCGCCGGGGCTGGGCCGCAGTGGGGGCGGCCAGGTGCCGGTCGAGGGGCTCGCGGGCCGCACGGACGGCCTCCGGGTCCGCGGCCGCGTCTGGTTCCCGTCAGGCCACCCCCGGAGCGTCTGGCGTGCCTCTGCCTTCCAGGGACGCCTTCTGGCCGCCTGGCCGCTCAGGCAGGCGGGGAGCGCCCCGTCAGACGCTGGCTGTGGTGGGAGGGGCCTGAGGAGGTGGGACTTGCAGCTGTGCCGGGCGGGGGCGGAGATAGCCGCGAACGCCGCGAGCGACAAAAGGAGAAGGCGGAGCGGGAGGCAAAAAGCGTAGAGCACCCGGTCTTCCCTAGAGGTCTCCCATCCGAGTTCTAACCAGACCCGACCCTGCTTAGCTTCCGCGATCGCGGCGAGATCGGGCCCTTCTAGGCTGCTTCGGCAGTGGATGCCGGCGGGGTCGCGGGCTGCCTCTTGAGGCGCAGCTTAGCAGGCGCTTGGGCCTTACCGTCAGCCCAGCGGCCCGCCCGTCCCGGCAGGGCCCCGCCGCCCGCCTAGGCAGGGGAACGGAGGTCTCGGGCACCTGGGGGTGGCGGAGGTGCTGGCGACCACCCAGCCCAGGGCGGGCGGGAGCCAGCAAACTTTTCGGCGCTTGGCGCCCCGCCCCAGATCCCGCAGGACGCTCACGGGGAAGTGGCCCAGGAGGCTTCCGGGCCCGGGGACCGCGGGCCCTTGGGCGTCCCACCTGCCCGCCCACGCTGCGCTAGGCGCAGCTCAGACGCAGACCGGCCCGGCCCTCCTGCCCGACAGAAGCTGGCCCGGAGCCACTGGGAGCCACCATTGAGTTGGCACGGCCCCTAAGACCCAGCAACGCCACCCTCGCCCCCACGCCACCGTCCGAGCTCAGGACCCCGCCCCAGGTGGCCGGCAGGCCCGGGGAAGCGGCCTGGGCCCTCGATCCCGCTCCCGCACCCGGCCATGGCGAAACGGCGGAGGGGCGGCTTTTTCCGTATGGAGCTGTGGAGAGCCAGCCCGGCAGACAGGTGGCGGCGCCGGGGCTGGGCTCCAGTGGGGGCGGCCAGGTGCAGGTCGAGGGGCTCGCGGGCCGCACGGACGGCCCCCGGGTCTGCGGCCACGTCTGGTTTCCGTCAGGCCACCCCGGAGCGTCTGGTGTGCCTCTGCCTTCCAGGGACGCCTTCTGGCCGCCTGGCCGGTCAGGCAGGCGGGGAGCGCCTCATAAGACGCTTGCTGTGGTGGGAGGGGCCTGAGGATGTGGGGCTTGCAGCTGTACCCGGCGGGGGGCGGAGATAGCCGCGAACGCCTCGGGCGCCAAAAGGAGAAGGCGGAGCGGGAGGCAAAAAGCCTAGAGCACCCGGTCTTCCCTAGAGGTCTCCCATCCAAGTTCTAACCAGGCCCGACCCTGCTTAGCTTCCGCGATCGCGGCGAGATCGGGCCCTTGTAGGCTGGTTTGGCAGTAGATGCCGGCAGGGTCGCGGGCTGCCTCTTGAGGTGCAGCTTAGCGGGCGCTTGGGCCTTACCGCCAGCCCAGCGGCCCGCCCGTCCCGGCAGGGCCCCGCCGCCCGCCTTGGCTGGGGAACGGAGGTAGCAGCAGCAGTAGAAGTAGCAGCAGTAGTGGTAATAGAAGTAGTATTTGCCATGCACTGGGCTAGTAGTAATAGTAGTGGTAGTAGCAGCAGGAGAAGTGGCTGCAGCATCAGGAGTAGTAGCACCATATATTCCCTGCAGAGGGCCAGTAGTAGTAGTAGCAGTAGCAGCAATTGAAGTAGTAGTAGTAGATTTGCCATGCAGTGGACTGCTAGTAGTAGCAGTAGTAGTAGAGTTAGCATCAGCAATAGAAGTGGCATCAGCAGCAGTAATAGTACCAGCAGATTTGTCCTGCAGTGGGCCAGTAGTGATAATAGAAGTAGCAGCCATAGCAGTAGTAGTAGTAGATTTGCCATACACAGGGCTAGTAGTATTGATACTAGTAGTAGAAGTAGTAGCAGCATCAGGAGGAGGAGTAGTAGTATTTTCAATGCACTGGACTACTAGTAGTAGCAGTAGTAGTAGCATTTGTACAAGCAGCAGCAGTAGTAGCAATAGTAGTAGTATTTGCCATGCATTGGGCTAGTAGTAGTAGTAATAGTGGTAGCAATAGCAGTAGAAGTGGCAGCAGCAGGAGTAATTGGAGCAGCATATTTGACTTGCAGTGGGCCAGGAATAGTAGTAGAAGTAGCAGGCACAGCAATAATAGTAGTATATTTGCCACGCACTGGGCTAGTAGTATTGATAGTTGTAGTAGCGGAAGTAGCAGCAGCAGCACTAGTAGTAATAGTAGTAGTATTTGCCATATACTAGATTACTAGCATTAGCAGTAGTAGTAACATTACTATTAGCAGCAGTAGCTGTTGTAGTAATAGTAGTAGAATTTGCCATGCACTGGACTACTAGTAGTAGCAGTAGTAGTAGCAATAGTAGAAGCAGCAGTAGTAGTAGTAGTGTTAATATTTGCCATGCACTGGGCTATTAGTAGTAGTAGTAGCAGCAGCACCTGTACAAGTAGCAGCAGCAGTAGTAGTAGCAGCAGTAGTAGTAATGGCAGCAGTGGTGGTAATAGTAGTAGTATTTGCCATGCACTGGCCTAGTAGTAGTAGTAGTAGTGGTAGAAACAGCAGTAGAAGTGGCATCAGCAGCAGTAATAGTGGCAGCATATTTGACCTGCAGAGGGCCAGAAATAGAAGTAGAAGAATCAGCAAGAGCAATAGTAGTAGCCGGCCCACGCTGCGTTAGGCGAAGCCCAACCGCAGACCGGGCCGGCCCTCCTGCCCGACAGCAGGTGGCCCGAAGCCAGTGGGAGCCAGCATTGTGTTGGTAAAGCCCCTTAGACCCAGCAACGCCACCCTTGCCCCCACGCCACCGTCCGAGCTCAGGACCACGCCCCAGGTGGCCGGCAGGCCCGGGGAAGCGGCCTGGGCCCTCGATCCCGCTCCCGCCCCCGGCCATGGCGAAACGGCGGAGGGGCGGCTTTTTCCGTATGGAGCTGTGGAGAGCCAGCCCGGCAGACAAGGGGCGGCGCCGGGGCTGGGCCGCAGTGGGGGCGGCCAGGTGCCGGTCGAGGGGCTCGCGGGCCGCACGGACGGCCCCCGGGTCCGCGGCCGCGTCTGGTTCCCGTCAGGCCACCCCCGGAGCGTCTGGCGTGCCTCTGCCTTCCAGGGACGCCTTCTGGCCGCCTGGCCGCTCAGGCAGGCGGGGAGCGCCCCGTCAGACGCTGGCTGTGGTGGGAGGGGCCTGAGGAGGTGGGGCTTGCAGCTGTGCCGGGCGGGGGCGGAGATAGCCGCGAACGCCGCGAGCGACAAAAGGAGAAGGCGGAGCGGGAGGCAAAACGCCTAGAGCACCCGGTCTTCTCTAGAGGTCTCCCATCCAAGTTCTAAGCAGACCCGACCCTGCTCAGCTTCCGCGATCGCGGCGAGATCGGGCCCTTCTAGGCTGCTTCGGCAGTAGATGCCGGCGGGGTCGCGGGCTGCCTCTTGAGGCGCAGCTTAGCAGGCGCTTGGGCCTTACCGTCAGCCCAGCGGCCCGCCCGTCCCGGCAGGGCCCCGCCGCCCGCCTAGGCAGGGGAACGGAGGTCTCGGGCACCTGGGGGTGGCGGAGGTGCTGGCGACCACCCAGCCCAGGGCGGGCGGGAGCCAGCAAACTTTTCGGCGCTTGGCGCCCCGCCCCAGATCCCGCAGGACGCTCACGGGGAAGTGGCCCAGGAGGCTTCCGGGCCCGGGGACCGCGGGCCCTTGGGCGTCCCACCTGCCCGCCCACGCTGCGCTAGGCGCAGCTCAGACGCAGACCGGCCCGGCCCTCCTGCCCGACAGAAGCTGGCCCGGAGCCACTGGGAGCCACCATTGAGTTGGCACGGCCCCTAAGACCCAGCAACGCCACCCTCGCCCCCACGCCACCGTCCGAGCTCAGGACCCCGCCCCAGGTGGCCGGCAGGCCCGGGGAAGCGGCCTGGGCCCTCGATCCCGCTCCCGCCTCGGGCCATGGCGAAACGGCGGAGGGGCGGCTTTTTCCGTATGGAGCTGTGGAGAGCCAGCCCGGCAGACAGGTGGCGGCGACGGGGCTGGGCTGCAGTGGGGGCGGCCAGGTGCAGGTCGAGGGGCTCAAGGGGCGCACGGACGGCCCCCGGGTCCGCGGCCACGTCTGGTTCCCGTCAGGCCACCCCCGGAGCGTCTGGTGTGCCTCTGCCTTCCAGGGACGCCTTCTGGCCGCCTGGCCGCTCAGGCAGGCGGGGAGCGCCCCATCAGACGCTGGCTGTGGTGGGAGAGACCTGAGGAGGTGGGGCTTGCAGCTGTGCCGGGCGGGGGCGGAGATAGCCGCGAACGCCGCGAGCGACAAAAGGAGAAGGCGGAGAGGCGGAGCGGGAGGCAAAAAGCCTAGAGCACCCGGTCTTCCCTAGAGGTCTCCCATCCGAGTTCTAACCAGGCCCGACCCTGCTTAGCTTCCGCGATCGCGGCGAGATCGGGCCCTTCTAGGCCGCTTCGGCAGTGGATGCCGGCGGGGTCGCGGGCTGCCTCTTGAGGCGCAGCTTAGCAGGCGCTTGGGCCTTACCGTCAGCCCAGCGGCCCGCCCGTCCCGGCAGGGCCCCGCCGCCCGCCTAGGCAGGGGAACGGAGGTCTCGGGCACCTGGGGGTGGCGGAGGTGCTGGCGACCACCCAGCCCAGGGCGGGCGGGAGCCAGCAAACTTTTCGGCGCTTGGCGCCCCGCCCCAGATCCCGCAGGACGCTCACGGGGATGTGGCCCAGGAGGCTTCCGGGCCCGGGGACCGCGGGCCCTTGGGCATCCCACCTGCCCGCCCACGATGCGCTAGGCGCAGCTCAGACGCAGACCGGACCGGCCCTCCTGCCCGACAGAAGCTGGCCCGAAGCCACCGGGAGCCACCATTGAGTTGGCACGGCCCCTAAGACCCAGCAACGCCACCCTCGCCCCCACGCCACCGTCCGAGCTCAGGACCCCGCCCCAGGTGGCCGGCAGGCCCGGGGAAGCGGCCTGGGCCCTCGATCCCGCTCCCGCCTCGGGCCATGGCGAAACGGCGGAGGGGCGGCTTTTTCCGTATGGAGCTGTGGAGAGCCAGCCCGGCAGACAGGTGGCGGCGACGGGGCTGGGCTGCAGTGGGGGCGGCCAGGTGCAGGTCGAGGGGCTCAAGGGGCGCACGGACGGCCCCCGGGTCCGCGGCCACGTCTGGTTCCCGTCAGGCCACCCCCGGAGCGTCTGGCGTGCCTCTGCCTTCCAGGGACGCCTTCTGGCCGCCTGGCCGCTCAGGCAGGCGGGGAGCGCCCCATCAGACGCTGGCTGTGGTGGGAGAGACCTGAGGAGGTGGGGCTTGCAGCTGTGCCGGGCGGGGGCGGAGATAGCCGCGAACGCCGCGAGCGACAAAAGGAGAAGGCGGAGAGGCGGAGCGGGAGGCAAAAAGCCTAGAGCACCCGGTCTTCCCTAGAGGTCTCCCATCCGAGTTCTAACCAGGCCCGACCCTGCTTAGCTTCCGCGATCGCGGCGAGATCGGGCCCTTCTAGGCCGCTTCGGCAGTGGATGCCGGTGGGGTCGCGGGCTGCCTCTTGAGGCGCAGCTTAGCAGGCGCTTGGGCCTTACCGTCAGCCCAGCGGCCCGCCCGTCCCGGCAGGGCCCCGCCGCCCGCCTAGGCAGGGGAACGGAGGTCTCGGGCACCTGGGGGTGGCGGAGGTGCTGGCGACCACCCAGCCCAGGGCGGGCGGGAGCCAGCAAACTTTTCGGCGCTTGGCGCCCCGCCCCAGATCCCGCAGGACGCTCACGGGGAAGTGGCCCAGGAGGCTTCCGGGCCCGGGGACCGGGGGCCCTTGGGCGTCCCACCTGCCCGCCCACGCTGCGCTAGGCGCAGCTCAGACGCAGACCGGCCCGGCCCTCCTGCCCGACAGAAGCTGGCCCGGAGCCACTGGGAGCCACCATTGAGTTGGCACGGCCCCTAAGACCCAGCAACGCCACCCTCGCCCCCACGCCACCGTCCGAGCTCAGGACCCCGCCCCAGGTGGCCGGCAGGCCCGGGGAAGCGGCCTGGGCCCTCGATCCCGCTCCCGCCTCGGGCCATGGCGAAACGGCGGAGGGGCGGCTTTTTCCGTATGGAGCTGTGGAGAGCCAGCCCGGCAGACAGGTGGCGGCGACGGGGCTGGGCTGCAGTGGGGGCGGCCAGGTGCAGGTCGAGGGGCTCAAGGGGCGCACGGACGGCCCCCGGGTCCGCGGCCACGTCTGGTTCCCGTCAGGCCACCCCCGGAGCGTCTGGTGTGCCTCTGCCTTCCAGGGACGCCTTCTGGCCGCCTGGCCGCTCAGGCAGGCGGGGAGCGCCCCATCAGACGCTGGCTGTGGTGGGAGAGACCTGAGGAGGTGGGGCTTGCAGCTGTGCCGGGCGGGGGCGGAGATAGCCGCGAACGCCGCGAGCGACAAAAGGAGAAGGCGGAGAGGCGGAGCGGGAGGCAAAAAGCCTAGAGCACCCGGTCTTCCCTAGAGGTCTCCCATCCGAGTTCTAACCAGGCCCGACCCTGCTTAGCTTCCGCGATCGCGGCGAGATCGGGCCCTTCTAGGCCGCTTCGGCAGTGGATGCCGGTGGGGTCGCGGGCTGCCTCTTGAGGCGCAGCTTAGCAGGCGCTTGGGCCTTACCGTCAGCCCAGCGGCCCGCCCGTCCCGGCAGGGCCCCGCCGCCCGCCTAGGCAGGGGAACGGAGGTCTCGGGCACCTGGGGGTGGCGGAGGTGCTGGCGACCACCCAGCCCAGGGCGGGCGGGAGCCAGCAAACTTTTCGGCGCTTGGCGCCCCGCCCCAGATCCCGCAGGACGCTCACGGGGATGTGGCCCAGGAGGCTTCCGGGCCCGGGGACCGCGGGCCCTTGGGCATCCCACCTGCCCGCCCACGATGCGCTAGGCGCAGCTCAGACGCAGACCGGACTGGCCCTCCTGCCCGACAGAAGCTGGCCCGAAGCCACCGGGAGCCACCATTGAGTTGGCACGGCCCCTAAGACCCAGCAACGCCACCCTCGCCCCCACGCCACCGTCCGAGCTCAGGACCCCGCCCCAGGTGGCCGGCAGGCCCGGGGAAGCGGCCTGGGCCCTCGATCCCGCTCCCGCCTCGGGCCATGGCGAAACGGCGGAGGGGCGGCTTTTTCCGTATGGAGCTGTGGAGAGCCAGCCCGGCAGACAGGTGGCGGCGACGGGGCTGGGCCGCAGTGGGGGCGGCCAGGTGCAGGTCGAGGGGCTCAAGGGGCGCACGGACGGCCCCCGGGTCCGCGGCCACGTCTGGTTCCCGTCAGGCCACCCCCGGAGCGTCTGGCGTGCCTCTGCCTTCCAGGGACGCCTTCTGGCCGCCTGGCCGCTCAGGCAGGCGGGGAGCGCCCCGTCAGACGCTGGCTGTGGTGGGAGGGGCCTGAGGAGGTGGGACTTGCAGCTGTGCCGGGCGGGGGCGGAGATAGCCGCGAACGCCGCGAGCGACAAAAGGAGAAGGCGGAGAGGCGGAGCGGGAGGCAAAAAGCCTAGAGCACCCGGTCTTCCCTAGAGGTCTCCCATCCGAGTTCTAACCAGACCCGACCCTGCTCAGCTTCCGCGATCGCGGCGAGATCGGGCCCTTCTAGGCCGCTTCGGCAGTGGATGCCGGCGGGGTCGCGGGCTGCCTCTTGAGGCGCAGCTTAGCAGGCGCTTGGGCCTTACCGTCAGCCCAGCGGCCCGCCCGTCCCGGCAGGGCCCCGCCGCCCGCCTAGGCAGGGGAACGGAGGTCTCGGGCACCTGGGGGTGGCGGAGGTGCTGGCGACCACCCAGCCCAGGGCGGGCGGGAGCCAGCAAACTTTTCGGCGCTTGGCGCCCCGCCCCAGATCCCGCAGGACGCTCACGGGGATGTGGCCCAGGAGGCTTCCGGGCCCGGGGACCGCGGGCCCTTGGGCATCCCACCTGCCCGCCCACGATGCGCTAGGCGCAGCTCAGACGCAGACCGGACCGGCCCTCCTGCCCGACAGAAGCTGGCCCGAAGCCACCGGGAGCCACCATTGAGTTGGCACGGCCCCTAAGACCCAGCAACGCCACCCTCGCCCCCACGCCACCGTCCGAGCTCAGGACCCCGCCCCAGGTGGCCGGCAGGCCCGGGGAAGCGGCCTGGGCCCTCGATCCCGCTCCCGCTCCCGCCCCCGGCCATGGCGAAACGGCGGAGGGGCGTCTTTTTCCGTATGGAGCTGTGGAGAGCCAGCCCGGCAGACAGGGGGCGGCGCCGGGGCTGGGCCGCAGTGGGGGCGGCCAGGTGCCGGTCGAGGGGCTCGCGGGCCGCACGGACGGCCTCCGGGTCCGCGGCCGCGTCTGGTTCCCGTCAGGCCACCCCCGGAGCGTCTGGCGTGCCTCTGCCTTCCAGGGACGCCTTCTGGCCGCCTGGCCGCTCAGGCAGGCGGGGAGCGCCCCGTCAGACGCTGGCTGTGGTGGGAGGGGCCTGAGGAGGTGGGACTTGCAGCTGTGCCGGGCGGGGGCGGAGATAGCCGCGAACGCCGCGAGCGACAAAAGGAGAAGGCGGAGCGGGAGGCAAAAAGCGTAGAGCACCCGGTCTTCCCTAGAGGTCTCCCATCCGAGTTCTAACCAGACCCGACCCTGCTCAGCTTCCGCGATCGCGGCGAGATCGGGCCCTTCTAGGCTGCTTCGGCAGTGGATGCCGGCGGGGTCGCGGGCTGCCTCTTGAGGCGCAGCTTAGCAGGCGCTTGGGCCTTACCGTCAGCCCAGCGGCCCGCCCGTCCCGGCAGGGCCCCGCCGCCCGCCTAGGCAGGGGAACGGAGGTCTCGGGCACCTGGGGGTGGCGGAGGTGCTGGCGACCACCCAGCCCAGGGCGGGCGGGAGCCAGCAAACTTTTCGGCGCTTGGCGCCCCGCCCCAGATCCCGCAGGACGCTCACGGGGAAGTGGCCCAGGAGGCTTCCGGGCCCGGGGACCGCGGGCCCTTGGGCGTCCCACCTGCCCGCCCACGCTGCGCTAGGCGCAGCTCAGACGCAGACCGGCCCGGCCCTCCTGCCCGACAGAAGCTGGCCCGGAGCCACTGGGAGCCACCATTGAGTTGGCACGGCCCCTAAGACCCAGCAACGCCACCCTCGCCCCCACGCCACCGTCCGAGCTCAGGACCCCGCCCCAGGTGGCCGGCAGGCCCGGGGAAGCGGCCTGGGCCCTCGATCCCGCTCCCGCACCCGGCCATGGCGAAACGGCGGAGGGGCGGCTTTTTCCGTATGGAGCTGTGGAGAGCCAGCCCGGCAGACAGGTGGCGGCGCCGGGGCTGGGCTCCAGTGGGGGCGGCCAGGTGCAGGTCGAGGGGCTCGCGGGCCGCACGGACGGCCCCCGGGTCTGCGGCCACGTCTGGTTTCCGTCAGGCCACCCCGGAGCGTCTGGTGTGCCTCTGCCTTCCAGGGACGCCTTCTGGCCGCCTGGCCGGTCAGGCAGGCGGGGAGCGCCTCATAAGACGCTTGCTGTGGTGGGAGGGGCCTGAGGATGTGGGGCTTGCAGCTGTACCCGGCGGGGGGCGGAGATAGCCGCGAACGCCTCGGGCGCCAAAAGGAGAAGGCGGAGCGGGAGGCAAAAAGCCTAGAGCACCCGGTCTTCCCTAGAGGTCTCCCATCCAAGTTCTAACCAGGCCCGACCCTGCTTAGCTTCCGCGATCGCGGCGAGATCGGGCCCTTGTAGGCTGGTTTGGCAGTAGATGCCGGCAGGGTCGCGGGCTGCCTCTTGAGGTGCAGCTTAGCGGGCGCTTGGGCCTTACCGCCAGCCCAGCGGCCCGCCCGTCCCGGCAGGGCCCCGCCGCCCGCCTTGGCTGGGGAACGGAGGTAGCAGCAGCAGTAGAAGTAGCAGCAGTAGTGGTAATAGAAGTAGTATTTGCCATGCACTGGGCTAGTAGTAATAGTAGTGGTAGTAGCAGCAGGAGAAGTGGCTGCAGCATCAGGAGTAGTAGCACCATATATTCCCTGCAGAGGGCCAGTAGTAGTAGTAGCAGTAGCAGCAATTGAAGTAGTAGTAGTAGATTTGCCATGCAGTGGACTGCTAGTAGTAGCAGTAGTAGTAGAGTTAGCATCAGCAATAGAAGTGGCATCAGCAGCAGTAATAGTACCAGCAGATTTGTCCTGCAGTGGGCCAGTAGTGATAATAGAAGTAGCAGCCATAGCAGTAGTAGTAGTAGATTTGCCATACACAGGGCTAGTAGTATTGATACTAGTAGTAGAAGTAGTAGCAGCATCAGGAGGAGGAGTAGTAGTATTTTCAATGCACTGGACTACTAGTAGTAGCAGTAGTAGTAGCATTTGTACAAGCAGCAGCAGTAGTAGCAATAGTAGTAGTATTTGCCATGCATTGGGCTAGTAGTAGTAGTAATAGTGGTAGCAATAGCAGTAGAAGTGGCAGCAGCAGGAGTAATTGGAGGAGCGTATTTGACTTGCAGTGGCCAGGAATAGTAGTAGAAGTAGCAGGCACAGCAATAATAGTAGTATATTTGCCACGCACTGGGCTAGTAGTATTGATAGTTGTAGTAGCGGAAGTAGCAGCAGCAGCACTAGTAGTAATAGTAGTAGTATTTGCCATATACTAGATTACTAGCATTAGCAGTAGTAGTAACATTACTATTAGCAGCAGTAGCTGTTGTAGTAATAGTAGTAGAATTTGCCATGCACTGGACTACTAGTAGTAGCAGTAGTAGTAGCAATAGTAGAAGCAGCAGTAGTAGTAGTAGTGTTAATATTTGCCATGCACTGGGCTATTAGTAGTAGTAGTAGCAGCAGCACCTGTACAAGTAGCAGCAGCAGTAGTAGTAGCAGCAGTAGTAGTAATGGCAGCAGTGGTGGTAATAGTAGTAGTATTTGCCATGCACTGGCCTAGTAGTAGTAGTAGTAGTGGTAGAAACAGCAGTAGAAGTGGCATCAGCAGCAGTAATAGTGGCAGCATATTTGACCTGCAGAGGGCCAGAAATAGAAGTAGAAGAATCAGCAAGAGCAATAGTAGTAGCCGGCCCACGCTGCGTTAGGCGAAGCCCAACCGCAGACCGGGCCGGCCCTCCTGCCCGACAGCAGGTGGCCCGAAGCCAGTGGGAGCCAGCATTGTGTTGGTAAAGCCCCTTAGACCCAGCAACGCCACCCTTGCCCCCACGCCACCGTCCGAGCTCAGGACCACGCCCCAGGTGGCCGGCAGGCCCGGGGAAGCGGCCTGGGCCCTCGATCCCGCTCCCGCCCCCGGCCATGGCGAAACGGCGGAGGGGCGGCTTTTTCCGTATGGAGCTGTGGAGAGCCAGCCCGGCAGACAAGGGGCGGCGCCGGGGCTGGGCCGCAGTGGGGGCGGCCAGGTGCCGGTCGAGGGGCTCGCGGGCCGCACGGACGGCCCCCGGGTCCGCGGCCGCGTCTGGTTCCCGTCAGGCCACCCCCGGAGCGTCTGGCGTGCCTCTGCCTTCCAGGGACGCCTTCTGGCCGCCTGGCCGCTCAGGCAGGCGGGGAGCGCCCCGTCAGACGCTGGCTGTGGTGGGAGGGGCCTGAGGAGGTGGGGCTTGCAGCTGTGCCGGGCGGGGGCGGAGATAGCCGCGAACGCCGCGAGCGACAAAAGGAGAAGGCGGAGCGGGAGGCAAAACGCCTAGAGCACCCGGTCTTCTCTAGAGGTCTCCCATCCAAGTTCTAAGCAGACCCGACCCTGCTCAGCTTCCGCGATCGCGGCGAGATCGGGCCCTTCTAGGCTGCTTCGGCAGTAGATGCCGGCGGGGTCGCGGGCTGCCTCTTGAGGCGCAGCTTAGCAGGCGCTTGGGCCTTACCGTCAGCCCAGCGGCCCGCCCGTCCCGGCAGGGCCCCGCCGCCCGCCTAGGCAGGGGAACGGAGGTCTCGGGCACCTGGGGGTGGCGGAGGTGCTGGCGACCACCCAGCCCAGGGCGGGCGGGAGCCAGCAAACTTTTCGGCGCTTGGCGCCCCGCCCCAGATCCCGCAGGACGCTCACGGGGAAGTGGCCCAGGAGGCTTCCGGGCCCGGGGACCGCGGGCCCTTGGGCGTCCCACCTGCCCGCCCACGCTGCGCTAGGCGCAGCTCAGACGCAGACCGGCCCGGCCCTCCTGCCCGACAGAAGCTGGCCCGGAGCCACTGGGAGCCACCATTGAGTTGGCACGGCCCCTAAGACCCAGCAACGCCACCCTCGCCCCCACGCCACCGTCCGAGCTCAGGACCCCGCCCCAGGTGGCCGGCAGGCCCGGGGAAGCGGCCTGGGCCCTCGATCCCGCTCCCGCCTCGGGCCATGGCGAAACGGCGGAGGGGCGGCTTTTTCCGTATGGAGCTGTGGAGAGCCAGCCCGGCAGACAGGTGGCGGCGACGGGGCTGGGCTGCAGTGGGGGCGGCCAGGTGCAGGTCGAGGGGCTCAAGGGGCGCACGGACGGCCCCCGGGTCCGCGGCCACGTCTGGTTCCCGTCAGGCCACCCCCGGAGCGTCTGGTGTGCCTCTGCCTTCCAGGGACGCCTTCTGGCCGCCTGGCCGCTCAGGCAGGCGGGGAGCGCCCCATCAGACGCTGGCTGTGGTGGGAGAGACCTGAGGAGGTGGGGCTTGCAGCTGTGCCGGGCGGGGGCGGAGATAGCCGCGAACGCCGCGAGCGACAAAAGGAGAAGGCGGAGAGGCGGAGCGGGAGGCAAAAAGCCTAGAGCACCCGGTCTTCCCTAGAGGTCTCCCATCCGAGTTCTAACCAGGCCCGACCCTGCTTAGCTTCCGCGATCGCGGCGAGATCGGGCCCTTCTAGGCCGCTTCGGCAGTGGATGCCGGCGGGGTCGCGGGCTGCCTCTTGAGGCGCAGCTTAGCAGGCGCTTGGGCCTTACCGTCAGCCCAGCGGCCCGCCCGTCCCGGCAGGGCCCCGCCGCCCGCCTAGGCAGGGGAACGGAGGTCTCGGGCACCTGGGGGTGGCGGAGGTGCTGGCGACCACCCAGCCCAGGGCGGGCGGGAGCCAGCAAACTTTTCGGCGCTTGGCGCCCCGCCCCAGATCCCGCAGGACGCTCACGGGGATGTGGCCCAGGAGGCTTCCGGGCCCGGGGACCGCGGGCCCTTGGGCATCCCACCTGCCCGCCCACGATGCGCTAGGCGCAGCTCAGACGCAGACCGGACCGGCCCTCCTGCCCGACAGAAGCTGGCCCGAAGCCACCGGGAGCCACCATTGAGTTGGCACGGCCCCTAAGACCCAGCAACGCCACCCTCGCCCCCACGCCACCGTCCGAGCTCAGGACCCCGCCCCAGGTGGCCGGCAGGCCCGGGGAAGCGGCCTGGGCCCTCGATCCCGCTCCCGCCTCGGGCCATGGCGAAACGGCGGAGGGGCGGCTTTTTCCGTATGGAGCTGTGGAGAGCCAGCCCGGCAGACAGGTGGCGGCGACGGGGCTGGGCTGCAGTGGGGGCGGCCAGGTGCAGGTCGAGGGGCTCAAGGGGTGCACGGACGGCCCCCGGGTCCGCGGCCACGTCTGGTTCCCGTCAGGCCACCCCCGGAGCGTCTGGCGTGCCTCTGCCTTCCAGGGACGCCTTCTGGCCGCCTGGCCGCTCAGGCAGGCGGGGAGCGCCCCATCAGACGCTGGCTGTGGTGGGAGAGACCTGAGGAGGTGGGGCTTGCAGCTGTGCCGGGCGGGGGCGGAGATAGCCGCGAACGCCGCGAGCGACAAAAGGAGAAGGCGGAGAGGCGGAGCGGGAGGCAAAAAGCCTAGAGCACCCGGTCTTCCCTAGAGGTCTCCCATCCGAGTTCTAACCAGGCCCGACCCTGCTTAGCTTCCGCGATCGCGGCGAGATCGGGCCCTTCTAGGCCGCTTCGGCAGTGGATGCCGGTGGGGTCGCGGGCTGCCTCTTGAGGCGCAGCTTAGCAGGCGCTTGGGCCTTACCGTCAGCCCAGCGGCCCGCCCGTCCCGGCAGGGCCCCGCCGCCCGCCTAGGCAGGGGAACGGAGGTCTCGGGCACCTGGGGGTGGCGGAGGTGCTGGCGACCACCCAGCCCAGGGCGGGCGGGAGCCAGCAAACTTTTCGGCGCTTGGCGCCCCGCCCCAGATCCCGCAGGACGCTCACGGGGAAGTGGCCCAGGAGGCTTCCGGGCCCGGGGACCGCGGGCCCTTGGGCGTCCCACCTGCCCGCCCACGCTGCGCTAGGCGCAGCTCAGACGCAGACCGGCCCGGCCCTCCTGCCCGACAGAAGCTGGCCCGGAGCCACTGGGAGCCACCATTGAGTTGGCACGGCCCCTAAGACCCAGCAACGCCACCCTCGCCCCCACGCCACCGTCCGAGCTCAGGACCCCGCCCCAGGTGGCCGGCAGGCCCGGGGAAGCGGCCTGGGCCCTCGATCCCGCTCCCGCCTCGGGCCATGGCGAAACGGCGGAGGGGCGGCTTTTTCCGTATGGAGCTGTGGAGAGCCAGCCCGGCAGACAGGTGGCGGCGACGGGGCTGGGCTGCAGTGGGGGCGGCCAGGTGCAGGTCGAGGGGCTCAAGGGGCGCACGGACGGCCCCCGGGTCCGCGGCCACGTCTGGTTCCCGTCAGGCCACCCCCGGAGCGTCTGGTGTGCCTCTGCCTTCCAGGGACGCCTTCTGGCCGCCTGGCCGCTCAGGCAGGCGGGGAGCGCCCCATCAGACGCTGGCTGTGGTGGGAGAGACCTGAGGAGGTGGGGCTTGCAGCTGTGCCGGGCGGGGGCGGAGATAGCCGCGAACGCCGCGAGCGACAAAAGGAGAAGGCGGAGAGGCGGAGCGGGAGGCAAAAAGCCTAGAGCACCCGGTCTTCCCTAGAGGTCTCCCATCCGAGTTCTAACCAGGCCCGACCCTGCTTAGCTTCCGCGATCGCGGCGAGATCGGGCCCTTCTAGGCCGCTTCGGCAGTGGATGCCGGCGGGGTCGCGGGCTGCCTCTTGAGGCGCAGCTTAGCAGGCGCTTGGGCCTTACCGTCAGCCCAGCGGCCCGCCCGTCCCGGCAGGGCCCCGCCGCCCGCCTAGGCAGGGGAACGGAGGTCTCGGGCACCTGGGGGTGGCGGAGGTGCTGGCGACCACCCAGCCCAGGGCGGGCGGGAGCCAGCAAACTTTTCGGCGCTTGACGCCCCGCCCCAGATCCCGCAGGACGCTCACGGGGATGTGGCCCAGGAGGCTTCCGGGCCCGGGGACCGCGGGCCCTTGGGCATCCCACCTGCCCGCCCACGATGCGCTAGGCGCAGCTCAGACGCAGACCGGACCGGCCCTCCTGCCCGACAGAAGCTGGCCCGAAGCCACCGGGAGCCACCATTGAGTTGGCACGGCCCCTAAGACCCAGCAACGCCACCCTCGCCCCCACGCCACCGTCCGAGCTCAGGACCCCGCCCCAGGTGGCCGGCAGGCCCGGGGAAGCGGCCTGGGCCCTCGATCCCGCTCCCGCCTCGGGCCATGGCGAAACGGCGGAGGGGCGGCTTTTTCCGTATGGAGCTGTGGAGAGCCAGCCCGGCAGACAGGTGGCGGCGACGGGGCTGGGCTGCAGTGGGGGCGGCCAGGTGCAGGTCGAGGGGCTCAAGGGGCGCACGGACGGCCCCCGGGTCCGCGGCCACGTCTGGTTCCCGTCAGGCCACCCCCGGAGCGTCTGGCGTGCCTCTGCCTTCCAGGGACGCCTTCTGGCCGCCTGGCCGCTCAGGCAGGCGGGGAGCGCCCCATCAGACGCTGGCTGTGGTGGGAGAGACCTGAGGAGGTGTGGCTTGCAGCTGTGCCAGGCGGGGGCGGAGATAGCCGCGAATGCCGCGAGCGACAAAAGGAGAAGGCGGAGAGGCGGAGCGGGAGGCAAAAAGCCTAGAGCACCCGGTCTTCCCTAGAGGTCTCCCATCCGAGTTCTAACCAGGCCCGACCCTGCTTAGCTTCCGCGATCGCGGCGAGATCGGGCCCTTCTAGGCCGCTTCGGCAGTGGATGCCGGTGGGGTCGCGGGCTGCCTCTTGAGGCGCAGCTTAGCAGGCGCTTGGGCCTTACCGTCAGCCCAGCGGCCCGCCCGTCCCGGCAGGGCCCCGCCGCCCGCCTAGGCAGGGGAACGGAGGTCTCGGGCACCTGGGGGTGGCGGAGGTGCTGGCGACCACCCAGCCCAGGGCGGGCGGGAGCCAGCAAACTTTTCGGCGCTTGGTGCCCCGCCCCAGATCCCGCAGGACGCTCACGGGGATGTGGCCCAGGAGGCTTCCGGGCCCGGGGACCGCGGGCCCTTGGGCATCCCACCTGCCCGCCCACGATGCGCTAGGCGCAGCTCAGACGCAGACCGGACCGGCCCTCCTGCCCGACAGAAGCTGGCCCGAAGCCACCGGGAGCCACCATTGAGTTGGCACGGCCCCTAAGACCCAGCAACGCCACCCTCGCCCCCACGCCACCGTCCGAGCTCAGGACCCCGCCCCAGGTGGCCGGCAGGCCCGGGGAAGCGGCCTGGGCCCTCGATCCCGCTCCCGCCTCGGGCCATGGCGAAACGGCGGAGGGGCGGCTTTTTCCGTATGGAGCTGTGGAGAGCCAGCCCGGCAGACAGGTGGCGGCGACGGGGCTGGGCTGCAGTGGGGGCGGCCAGGTGCAGGTCGAGGGGCTCAAGGGGCGCACGGACGGCCCCCGGGTCCGCGGCCACGTCTGGTTCCCGTCAGGCCACCCCCGGAGCGTCTGGTGTGCCTCTGCCTTCCAGGGACGCCTTCTGGCCGCCTGGCCGCTCAGGCAGGCGGGGAGCGCCCCATCAGACGCTGGCTGTGGTGGGAGAGACCTGAGGAGGTGGGGCTTGCAGCTGTGCCGGGCGGGGGCGGAGATAGCCGCGAACGCCGCGAGCGACAAAAGGAGAAGGCGGAGAGGCGGAGCGGGAGGCAAAAAGCCTAGAGCACCCGGTCTTCCCTAGAGGTCTCCCATCCGAGTTCTAACCAGGCCCGACCCTGCTTAGCTTCCGCGATCGCGGCGAGATCGGGCCCTTCTAGGCCGCTTCGGCAGTGGATGCTGGCAGGGTCGCGGGCTGCCTCTTGAGGCGCAGCTTAGCAGGCGCTTGGGCCTTACCGTCAGCCCAGCGGCCCGCCCGTCCCGGCAGGGCCCCGCCGCCCGCCTAGGCAGGGGAACGGAGGTCTCGGGCACCTGGGGGTGGCGGAGGTGCTGGCGACCACCCAGCCCAGGGCGGGCGGGAGCCAGCAAACTTTTCGGCGCTTGGCGCCCCGCCCCAGATCCCGCAGGACGCTCACGGGGATGTGGCCCAGGAGGCTTCCGGGCCCGGGGACCGCGGGCCCTTGGGCATCCCACCTGCCCGCCCACGATGCGCTAGGCGCAGCTCAGACGCAGACCGGACCGGCCCTCCTGCCCGACAGAAGCTGGCCCGAAGCCACCGGGAGCCACCATTGAGTTGGAACGGCCCCTAAGACCCAGCAACGCCACCCTCGCCCCCACGCCACCGTCCGAGCTCAGGACCCCGCCCCAGGTGGCCGGCAGGCCCGGGGAAGCGGCCTGGGCCCTCGATCCCGCTCCCGCCTCGGGCCATGGCGAAACGGCGGAGGGGCGGCTTTTTCCGTATGGAGCTGTGGAGAGCCAGCCCGGCAGACAGGTGGCGGCGACGGGGCTGGGCTGCAGTGGGGGCGGCCAGGTGCAGGTCGAGGGGCTCAAGGGGCGCACGGACGGCCCCCGGGTCCGCGGCCACGTCTGGTTCCCGTCAGGCCACCCCCGGAGCGTCTGGTGTGCCTCTGCCTTCCAGGGACGCCTTCTGGCCGCCTGGCCGCTCAGGCAGGCGGGGAGCGCCCCATCAGACGCTGGCTGTGGTGGGAGAGACCTGAGGAGGTGGGGCTTGCAGCTGTGCCGGGCGGGGGCGGAGATAGCCGCGAACGCCGCGAGCGACAAAAGGAGAAGGCGGAGAGGCGGAGCGGGAGGCAAAAAGCCTAGAGCACCCGGTCTTCCCTAGAGGTCTCCCATCCGAGTTCTAACCAGGCCCGACCCTGCTTAGCTTCCGCGATCGCGGCGAGATCGGGCCCTTCTAGGCCGCTTCGGCAGTGGATGCCGGCGGGGTCGCGGGCTGCCTCTTGAGGCGCAGCTTAGCAGGCGCTTGGGCCTTACCGTCAGCCCAGCGGCCCGCCCGTCCCGGCAGGGCCCCGCCGCCCGCCTAGGCAGGGGAACGGAGGTCTCGGGCACCTGGGGGTGGCGGAGGTGCTGGCGACCACCCAGCCCAGGGCGGGCGGGAGCCAGCAAACTTTTCGGCGCTTGGCGCCCCGCCCCAGATCCCGCAGGACGCTCACGGGGATGTGGCCCAGGAGGCTTCCGGGCCCGGGGACCGCGGGCCCTTGGGCATCCCACCTGCCCGCCCACGATGCGCTAGGCGCAGCTCAGACGCAGACCGGACCGGCCCTCCTGCCCGACAGAAGCTGGCCCGAAGCCACCGGGAGCCACCATTGAGTTGGCACGGCCCCTAAGACCCAGCAACGCCACCCTCGCCCCCACGCCACCGTCCGAGCTCAGGACCCCGCCCCAGGTGGCCGGCAGGCCCGGGGAAGCGGCCTGGGCCCTCGATCCCGCTCCCGCCTCGGGCCATGGCGAAACGGCGGAGGGGCGGCTTTTTCCGTATGGAGCTGTGGAGAGCCAGCCCGGCAGACAGGTGGCGGCGACGGGGCTGGGCTGCAGTGGGGGCGGCCAGGTGCAGGTCGAGGGGCTCAAGGGGCGCACGGACGGCCCCCGGGTCCGCGGCCACGTCTGGTTCCCGTCAGGCCACCCCCGGAGCGTCTGGTGTGCCTCTGCCTTCCAGGGACGCCTTCTGGCCGCCTGGCCGCTCAGGCAGGCGGGGAGCGCCCCATCAGACGCTGGCTGTGGTGGGAGAGACCTGAGGAGGTGGGGCTTGCAGCTGTGCCGGGCGGGGGCGGAGATAGCCGCGAACGCCGCGAGCGACAAAAGGAGAAGGCGGAGAGGCGGAGCGGGAGGCAAAAAGCCTAGAGCACCCGGTCTTCCCTAGAGGTCTCCCATCCGAGTTCTAACCAGGCCCGACCCTGCTTAGCTTCCGCGATCGCGGCGAGATCGGGCCCTTCTAGGCCGCTTCGGCAGTGGATGCCGGCGGGGTCGCGGGCTGCCTCTTGAGGCGCAGCTTAGCAGGCGCTTGGGCCTTACCGTCAGCCCAGCGGCCCGCCCGTCCCGGCAGGGCCCCGCCGCCCGCCTAGGCAGGGGAACGGAGGTCTCGGGCACCTGGGGGTGGCGGAGGTGCTGGCGACCACCCAGCCCAGGGCGGGCGGGAGCCAGCAAACTTTTCGGCGCTTGACGCCCCGCCCCAGATCCCGCAGGACGCTCACGGGGATGTGGCCCAGGAGGCTTCCGGGCCCGGGGACCGCGGGCCCTTGGGCATCCCACCTGCCCGCCCACGATGCGCTAGGCGCAGCTCAGACGCAGACCGGACCGGCCCTCCTGCCCGACAGAAGCTGGCCCGAAGCCACCGGGAGCCACCATTGAGTTGGCACGGCCCCTAAGACCCAGCAACGCCACCCTCGCCCCCACGCCACCGTCCGAGCTCAGGACCCCGCCCCAGGTGGCCGGCAGGCCCGGGGAAGCGGCCTGGGCCCTCGATCCCGCTCCCGCCTCGGGCCATGGCGAAACGGCGGAGGGGCGGCTTTTTCCGTATGGAGCTGTGGAGAGCCAGCCCGGCAGACAGGTGGCGGCGACGGGGCTGGGCTGCAGTGGGGGCGGCCAGGTGCAGGTCGAGGGGCTCAAGGGGCGCACGGACGGCCCCCGGGTCCGCGGCCACGTCTGGTTCCCGTCAGGCCACCCCCGGAGCGTCTGGCGTGCCTCTGCCTTCCAGGGACGCCTTCTGGCCGCCTGGCCGCTCAGGCAGGCGGGGAGCGCCCCATCAGACGCTGGCTGTGGTGGGAGAGACCTGAGGAGGTGGGGCTTGCAGCTGTGCCAGGCGGGGGCGGAGATAGCCGCGAATGCCGCGAGCGACAAAAGGAGAAGGCGGAGAGGCGGAGCGGGAGGCAAAAAGCCTAGAGCACCCGGTCTTCCCTAGAGGTCTCCCATCCGAGTTCTAACCAGGCCCGACCCTGCTTAGCTTCCGCGATCGCGGCGAGATCGGGCCCTTCTAGGCCGCTTCGGCAGTGGATGCCGGTGGGGTCGCGGGCTGCCTCTTGAGGCGCAGCTTAGCAGGCGCTTGGGCCTTACCGTCAGCCCAGCGGCCCGCCCGTCCCGGCAGGGCCCCGCCGCCCGCCTAGGCAGGGGAACGGAGGTCTCGGGCACCTGGGGGTGGCGGAGGTGCTGGCGACCACCCAGCCCAGGGCGGGCGGGAGCCAGCAAACTTTTCGGCGCTTGGCGCCCCGCCCCAGATCCCGCAGGACGCTCACGGGGATGTGGCCCAGGAGGCTTCCGGGCCCGGGGACCGCGGGCCCTTGGGCATCCCACCTGCCCGCCCACGATGCGCTAGGCGCAGCTCAGACGCAGACCGGACCGGCCCTCCTGCCCGACAGAAGCTGGCCCGAAGCCACCGGGAGCCACCATTGAGTTGGCACGGCCCCTAAGACCCAGCAACGCCACCCTCGCCCCCACGCCACCGTCCGAGCTCAGGACCCCGCCCCAGGTGGCCGGCAGGCCCGGGGAAGCGGCCTGGGCCCTCGATCCCGCTCCCGCCTCGGGCCATGGCGAAACGGCGGAGGGGCGGCTTTTTCCGTATGGAGCTGTGGAGAGCCAGCCCGGCAGACAGGTGGCGGCGACGGGGCTGGGCTGCAGTGGGGGCGGCCAGGTGCAGGTCGAGGGGCTCAAGGGGCGCACGGACGGCCCCCGGGTCCGCGGCCACGTCTGGTTCCCGTCAGGCCACCCCCGGAGCGTCTGGTGTGCCTCTGCCTTCCAGGGACGCCTTCTGGCCGCCTGGCCGCTCAGGCAGGCGGGGAGCGCCCCATCAGACGCTGGCTGTGGTGGGAGAGACCTGAGGAGGTGGGGCTTGCAGCTGTGCCGGGCGGGGGCGGAGATAGCCGCGAACGCCGCGAGCGACAAAAGGAGAAGGCGGAGAGGCGGAGCGGGAGGCAAAAAGCCTAGAGCACCCGGTCTTCCCTAGAGGTCTCCCATCCGAGTTCTAACCAGGCCCGACCCTGCTTAGCTTCCGCGATCGCGGCGAGATCGGGCCCTTCTAGGCCGCTTCGGCAGTGGATGCTGGCAGGGTCGCGGGCTGCCTCTTGAGGCGCAGCTTAGCAGGCGCTTGGGCCTTACCGTCAGCCCAGCGGCCCGCCCGTCCCGGCAGGGCCCCGCCGCCCGCCTAGGCAGGGGAACGGAGGTCTCGGGCACCTGGGGGTGGCGGAGGTGCTGGCGACCACCCAGCCCAGGGCGGGCGGGAGCCAGCAAACTTTTCGGCGCTTGGCGCCCCGCCCCAGATCCCGCAGGACGCTCACGGGGATGTGGCCCAGGAGGCTTCCGGGCCCGGGGACCGCGGGCCCTTGGGCATCCCACCTGCCCGCCCACGATGCGCTAGGCGCAGCTCAGACGCAGACCGGACCGGCCCTCCTGCCCGACAGAAGCTGGCCCGAAGCCACCGGGAGCCACCATTGAGTTGGAACGGCCCCTAAGACCCAGCAACGCCACCCTCGCCCCCACGCCACCGTCCGAGCTCAGGACCCCGCCCCAGGTGGCCGGCAGGCCCGGGGAAGCGGCCTGGGCCCTCGATCCCGCTCCCGCCTCGGGCCATGGCGAAACGGCGGAGGGGCGGCTTTTTCCGTATGGAGCTGTGGAGAGCCAGCCCGGCAGACAGGTGGCGGCGACGGGGCTGGGCTGCAGTGGGGGCGGCCAGGTGCAGGTCGAGGGGCTCAAGGGGCGCACGGACGGCCCCCGGGTCCGCGGCCACGTCTGGTTCCCGTCAGGCCACCCCCGGAGCGTCTGGTGTGCCTCTGCCTTCCAGGGACGCCTTCTGGCCGCCTGGCCGCTCAGGCAGGCGGGGAGCGCCCCATCAGACGCTGGCTGTGGTGGGAGAGACCTGAGGAGGTGGGGCTTGCAGCTGTGCCGGGCGGGGGCGGAGATAGCCGCGAACGCCGCGAGCGACAAAAGGAGAAGGCGGAGAGGCGGAGCGGGAGGCAAAAAGCCTAGAGCACCCGGTCTTCCCTAGAGGTCTCCCATCCGAGTTCTAACCAGGCCCGACCCTGCTTAGCTTCCGCGATCGCGGCGAGATCGGGCCCTTCTAGGCCGCTTCGGCAGTGGATGCCGGCGGGGTCGCGGGCTGCCTCTTGAGGCGCAGCTTAGCAGGCGCTTGGGCCTTACCGTCAGCCCAGCGGCCCGCCCGTCCCGGCAGGGCCCCGCCGCCCGCCTAGGCAGGGGAACGGAGGTCTCGGGCACCTGGGGGTGGCGGAGGTGCTGGCGACCACCCAGCCCAGGGCGGGCGGGAGCCAGCAAACTTTTCGGCGCTTGGCGCCCCGCCCCAGATCCCGCAGGACGCTCACGGGGATGTGGCCCAGGAGGCTTCCGGGCCCGGGGACCGCGGGCCCTTGGGCATCCCACCTGCCCGCCCACGATGCGCTAGGCGCAGCTCAGACGCAGACCGGACCGGCCCTCCTGCCCGACAGAAGCTGGCCCGAAGCCACCGGGAGCCACCATTGAGTTGGCACGGCCCCTAAGACCCAGCAACGCCACCCTCGCCCCCACGCCACCGTCCGAGCTCAGGACCCCGCCCCAGGTGGCCGGCAGGCCCGGGGAAGCGGCCTGGGCCCTCGATCCCGCTCCCGCCTCGGGCCATGGCGAAACGGCGGAGGGGCGGCTTTTTCCGTATGGAGCTGTGGAGAGCCAGCCCGGCAGACAGGTGGCGGCGACGGGGCTGGGCTGCAGTGGGGGCGGCCAGGTGCAGGTCGAGGGGCTCAAGGGGCGCACGGACGGCCCCCGGGTCCGCGGCCACGTCTGGTTCCCGTCAGGCCACCCCCGGAGCGTCTGGCGTGCCTCTGCCTTCCAGGGACGCCTTCTGGCCGCCTGGCCGCTCAGGCAGGCGGGGAGCGCCCCGTCAGACGCTGGCTGTGGTGGGAGGGGCCTGAGGAGGTGGGACTTGCAGCTGTGCCGGGCGGGGGCGGAGATAGCCGCGAACGCCGCGAGCGACAAAAGGAGAAGGCGGAGAGGCGGAGCGGGAGGCAAAAAGCCTAGAGCACCCGGTCTTCCCTAGAGGTCTCCCATCCGAGTTCTAACCAGACCCGACCCTGCTCAGCTTCCGCGATCGCGGCGAGATCGGGCCCTTCTAGGCTGCTTCGGCAGTGGATGCCGGCGGGGTCGCGGGCTGCCTCTTGAGGCGCAGCTTAGCAGGCGCTTGGGCCTTACCGTCAGCCCAGCGGCCCGCCCGTCCCGGCAGGGCCCCGCCGCCCGCCTAGGCAGGGGAACGGAGGTCTCGGGCACCTGGGGGTGGCGGAGGTGCTGGCGACCACCCAGCCCAGGGCGGGCGGGAGCCAGCAAACTTTTCGGCGCTTGGCGCCCCGCCCCAGATCCCGCAGGACGCTCACGGGGAAGTGGCCCAGGAGGCTTCCGGGCCCGGGGACCGCGGGCCCTTGGGCGTCCCACCTGCCCGCCCACGCTGCGCTAGGCGCAGCTCAGACGCAGACCGGCCCGGCCCTCCTGCCCGACAGAAGCTGGCCCGGAGCCACTGGGAGCCACCATTGAGTTGGCACGGCCCCTAAGACCCAGCAACGCCACCCTCGCCCCCACGCCACCGTCCGAGCTCAGGACCCCGCCCCAGGTGGCCGGCAGGCCCGGGGAAGCGGCCTGGGCCCTCGATCCCGCTCCCGCACCCGGCCATGGCGAAACGGCGGAGGGGCGGCTTTTTCCGTATGGAGCTGTGGAGAGCCAGCCCGGCAGACAGGTGGCGGCGACGGGGCTGGGCCGCAGTGGGGGCGGCCAGGTGCAGGTCGAGGGGCTCAAGGGGCGCACGGACGGCCCCCGGGTCCGCGGCCACGTCTGGTTCCCGTCAGGCCACCCCCGGAGCGTCTGGCGTGCCTCTGCCTTCCAGGGACGCCTTCTGGCCGCCTGGCCGCTCAGGCAGGCGGGGAGCGCCCCATCAGACGCTGGCTGTGGTGGGAGAGACCTGAGGAGGTGGGGCTTGCAGCTGTGCCGGGCGGGGGCGGAGATAGCCGCGAACGCCGCGAGCGACAAAAGGAGAAGGCGGAGCGGGAGGCAAAAAGCCTAGAGCACCCGGTCTTCCCTAGAGGTCTCCCATCCAAGTTCTAACCAGGCCCGACCCTGCTCAGCTTCCGCGATCGCGGCGAGATCGGGCCCTTCTAGGCCGCTTCGGCAGTGGATGCCGGCGGGGTCGCGGGCTGCCTCTTGAGGCGCAGCTTAGCAGGCGCTTGGGCCTTACCGTCAGCCCAGCGGCCCGCCCGTCCCGGCAGGGCCCCGCCGCCCGCCTAGGCCGGGGAACGGAGGTAGCAGCAGCAGTAGAAGTAGCAGCAGTAGTGGTAATAGAAGTAGTATTTGCCATGCACTGGGCTAGTAGTAATAGTAGTGGTAGTAGCAGCAGGAGAACTGGCTGCAGCAGCAGGAGTAGTAGCACCATATATTCCCTGCAGAGGACCAGTAGTAGTAGTAGCAGTAGCAGCAATTGAAGTAGTAGTAGTAGATTTGCCATGCAGTGGACTGCTAGTAGTAGCAGTAGTAGTAGAGTTAGCATCAGCAATAGAAGTGGCATCAGCAGCAGTAATAGTACCAGCAGATTTGTCCTGCAGTGGGCCAGTAGTGATAATAGAAGTAGCAGCCATAGCAGTAGTAGTAGTAGATTTGCCATACACAGGGCTAGTAGTATTGATACTAGTAGTAGAAGTAGTAGCAGCATCAGGAGGAGGAGTAGTAGTATTTTCAATGCACTGGACTACTAGTAGTAGCAGTAGTAGTAGCATTTGTACAAGCAGCAGCAGTAGTAGTAATAGTAGTAGTATTTGCCACGCACTGGGCTAGTAGTATTGATAGTTGTAGTAGCGGAAGTAGCAGCAGCAGCACTAGTAGTAATAGTAGTAGTATTTGCCATATACTAGATTACTAGCATTAGCAGTAGTAGTAACATTACTATTAGCAGCAGTAGCTGTTGTAGTAATAGTAGTAGAATTTGCCATGCACTGGACTACTAGTAGTAGCAGTAGTAGTAGCAATAGTAGAAGCAGCAGCAGTAGTAGTAGTGTTAATATTTGCCATGCACTGGGCTATTAGTAGTAGTAGTAGCAGCAGCACCTGTACAAGTAGCAGCAGCAGTAGTAGTAGCAGCAGTAGTAGTAATGGCAGCAGTGATGGTAATAGTAGTAGTATTTGCCATGCACTGGCCTAGTACTAGTAGTAGTAGTGGTAGAAACAGCAGTAGAAGTGGCATCAGCAGCAGTAATAGTGGCAGCATATTTGACCTGCAGAGGGCCAGAAATAGAAGTAGAAGAATCAGCAAGAGCAATAGTAGTAGCCGGCCCACGCTGCGTTAGGCGAAGCCCAACCGCAGACCGGGCCGGCCCTCCTGCCCGACAGCAGGTGGCCCGAAGCCAGTGGGAGCCAGCATTGTGTTGGTAAAGCCCCTTAGACCCAGCAACGCCACCCTTGCCCCCACGCCACCGTCCGAGCTCAGGACCCCGCCCCAGGTGGCCGGCAGGCCCGGGGAAGCGGCCTGGGCCCTCGATCCCGCTCCCGCCCCCGGCCATGGCGAAACGGCGGAGGGGCGGCTTTTTCCGTATGGAGCTGTGGAGAGCCAGCCCGGCAGACAGGTGGCGGCGCCGGGGCTGGGCTCCAGTGGGGGCGGCCAGGTGCAGGTCGAGGGGCTCGCGGGCCGCACGGACGGCCCCCGGGTCTGCGGCCACGTCTGGTTTCCGTCAGGCCACCCCTGGAGCGTCTGGTGTGCCTCTGCCTTCCAGGGACGCCTTCTGGCCGCCTGGCCGGTCAGGCAGGCGGGGAGCGCCTCATAAGACGCTTGCTGTGGTGGGAGGGGCCTGAGGATGTGGGGCTTGCAGCTGTACCCGGCGGGGGGCGGAGATAGCCGCGAACGCCTCGGGCGCCAAAAGGAGAAGGCGGAGCGGGAGGCAAAAAGCCTAGAGCACCCGGTCTTCCCTAGAGGTCTCCCATCCAAGTTCTAACCAGGCCCGACCCTGCTTAGCTTCCGCGATCGCGGCGAGATCGGGCCCTTGTAGGCTGGTTTGGCAGTAGATGCCGGCGGGGTCGCGGGCTGCCTCTTGAGGTGCAGCTTAGCGGGCGCTTGGGCCTTACCGCCAGCCCAGCGGCCCGCCCGTCCCGGCAGGGCCCCGCCGCCCGCCTTGGCTGGGGAACGGAGGTAGCAGCAGCAGTAGAAGTAGCAGCAGTAGTGGTAATAGAAGTAGTATTTGCCATGCACTGGGCTAGTAGTAATAGTAGTGGTAGTAACAGCAGGAGAAGTGGCTGCAGCATCAGGAGTAGTAGCACCATATATTCCCTGCAGAGGGCCAGTAGTAGTAGTAGCAGTAGCAGCAATTGAAGTAGTAGTAGTAGATTTGCCATGCAGTGGACTGCTAGTAGTAGCAGTAGTAGTAGAGTTAGCATCAGCAATAGAAGTGGCATCAGCAGCAGTAATAGTACCAGCAGATTTGTCCTGCAGTGGGCCAGTAGTGATAATAGAAGTAGCAGCCATAGCAGTAGTAGTAGTAGATTTGCCATACACAGGGCTAGTAGTATTGATACTAGTAGTAGAAGTAGTAGCAGCATCAGGAGGAGGAGTAGTAGTATTTTCAATGCACTGGACTACTAGTAGTAGCAGTAGTAGTAGCATTTGTACAAGCAGCAGCAGTAGTAGCAATAGTAGTAGTATTTGCCATGCATTGGGCTAGTAGTAGTAGTAATAGTGGTAGCAATAGCAGTAGAAGTGGCAGCAGCAGGAGTAATTGGAGGAGCGTATTTGACTTGCAGTGGCCAGGAATAGTAGTAGAAGTAGCAGGCACAGCAATAATAGTAGTATATTTGCCACGCACTGGGCTAGTAGTATTGATAGTTGTAGTAGCGGAAGTAGCAGCAGCAGCACTAGTAGTAATAGTAGTAGTATTTGCCATATACTAGATTACTAGCATTAGCAGTAGTAGTAACATTACTATTAGCAGCAGTAGCTGTTGTAGTAATAGTAGTAGAATTTGCCATGCACTGGACTACTAGTAGTAGCAGTAGTAGTAGCAATAGTAGAAGCAGCAGTAGTAGTAGTAGTGTTAATATTTGCCATGCACTGGGCTATTAGTAGTAGTAGTAGCAGCAGCACCTGTACAAGTAGCAGCAGCAGTAGTAGTAGCAGCAGTAGTAGTAATGGCAGCAGTGGTGGTAATAGTAGTAGTATTTGCCATGCACTGGCCTAGTAGTAGTAGTAGTAGTGGTAGAAACAGCAGTAGAAGTGGCATCAGCAGCAGTAATAGTGGCAGCATATTTGACCTGCAGAGGGCCAGAAATAGAAGTAGAAGAATCAGCAAGAGCAATAGTAGTAGCCGGCCCACGCTGCGTTAGGCGAAGCCCAACCGCAGACCGGGCCGGCCCTCCTGCCCGACAGCAGGTGGCCCGAAGCCAGTGGGAGCCAGCATTGTGTTGGTAAAGCCCCTTAGACCCAGCAACGCCACCCTTGCCCCCACGCCACCGTCCGAGCTCAGGACCACGCCCCAGGTGGCCGGCAGGCCCGGGGAAGCGGCCTGGGCCCTCGATCCCGCTCCCGCCCCCGGCCATGGCGAAACGGCGGAGGGGCGGCTTTTTCCGTATGGAGCTGTGGAGAGCCAGCCCGGCAGACAAGGGGCGGCGCCGGGGCTGGGCCGCAGTGGGGGCGGCCAGGTGCCGGTCAAGGGGCTCGCGGGCCGCACGGACGGCCCCCGGGTCCGCGGCCGCGTCTGGTTCCCGTCAGGCCACCCCCGGAGCGTCTGGCGTGCCTCTGCCTTCCAGGGACGCCTTCTGGCCGCCTGGCCGCTCAGGCAGGCGGGGAGCGCCCCGTCAGACGCTGGCTGTGGTGGGAGGGGCCTGAGGAGGTGGGGCTTGCAGCTGTGCCGGGCGGGGGCGGAGATAGCCGCGAACGCCGCGAGCGACAAAAGGAGAAGGCGGAGCGGGAGGCAAAACGCCTAGAGCACCCGGTCTTCTCTAGAGGTCTCCCATCCAAGTTCTAAGCAGACCCGACCCTGCTCAGCTTCCGCGATCGCGGCGAGATCGGGCCCTTCTAGGCTGCTTCGGCAGTAGATGCCGGCGGGGTCGCGGGCTGCCTCTTGAGGCGCAGCTTAGCAGGCGCTTGGGCCTTACCGTCAGCCCAGCGGCCCGCCCGTCCCGGCAGGGCCCCGCCGCCCGCCTAGGCAGGGGAACGGAGGTCTCGGGCACCTGGGGGTGGCGGAGGTGCTGGCGACCACCCAGCCCAGGGCGGGCGGGAGCCAGCAAACTTTTCGGCGCTTGGCGCCCCGCCCCAGATCCCGCAGGCCGCTCACGGGGAAGTGGCCCAGGAGGCTTCCGGGCCCGGGGACCGCGGGCCCTTGGGCGTCCCACCTGCCCGCCCACGCTGCGCTAGGCGCAGCTCAGACGCAGACCGGCCCGGCCCTCCTGCCCGACAGAAGCTGGCCCGGAGCCACTGGGAGCCACCATTGAGTTGGCACGGCCCCTAAGACCCAGCAACGCCACCCTCGCCCCCACGCCACCGTCCGAGCTCAGGACCCCGCCCCAGGTGGCCGGCAGGCCCGGGGAAGCGGCCTGGGCCCTCGATCCCGCTCCCGCTCCCGCCCCCGGCCATGGCGAAACGGCGGAGGGGCGTCTTTTTCCGTATGGAGCTGTGGAGAGCCAGCCCGGCAGACAGGGGGCGGCGCCGGGGCTGGGCCGCAGTGGGGGCGGCCAGGTGCCGGTCGAGGGGCTCGCGGGCCGCACGGACGGCCCCCGGGTCCGCGGCCGCGTCTGGTTCCCGTCAGGCCACCCCCGGAGCGTCTGGCGTGCCTCTGCCTTCCAGGGACGCCTTCTGGCCGCCTGGCCGCTCAGGCAGGCGGGGAGCGCCCCGTCAGACGCTGGCTGTGGTGGGAGGGGCCTGAGGAGGTGGGACTTGCAGCTGTGCCGGGCGGGGGCGGAGATAGCCGCGAACGCCGCGAGCGACAAAAGGAGAAGGCGGAGCGGGAGGCAAAAAGCGTAGAGCACCCGGTCTTCCCTAGATGTCTCCCATCCGAGTTCTAACCAGACCCGACCCTGCTCAGCTTCCGCGATCGCGGCGAGATCGGGCCCTTCTAGGCTGCTTCGGCAGTGGATGCCGGCGGGGTCGCGGGCTGCCTCTTGAGGCGCAGCTTAGCAGGCGCTTGGGCCTTACCGTCAGCCCAGCGGCCCGCCCGTCCCGGCAGGGCCCCGCCGCCCGCCTAGGCAGGGGAACGGAGGTCTCGGGCACCTGGGGGTGGCGGAGGTGCTGGCGACCACCCAGCCCAGGGCGGGCGGGAGCCAGCAAACTTTTCGGCGCTTGGCGCCCCGCCCCAGATCCCGCAGGACGCTCACGGGGAAGTGGCCCAGGAGGCTTCCGGGCCCGGGGACCGCGGGCCCTTGGGCGTCCCACCTGCCCGCCCACGCTGCGCTAGGCGCAGCTCAGACGCAGACCGGCCCGGCCCTCCTGCCCGACAGAAGCTGGCCCGGAGCCACTGGGAGCCACCATTGAGTTGGCACGGCCCCTAAGACCCAGCAACGCCACCCTCGCCCCCACGCCACCGTCCGAGCTCAGGACCCCGCCCCAGGTGGCCGGCAGGCCCGGGGAAGCGGCCTGGGCCCTCGATCCCGCTCCCGCCCCCGGCCATGGCGAAACGGCGGAGGGGCGGCTTTTTCCGTATGGAGCTGTGGAGAGCCAGCCCGGCAGACAGGTGGCGGCGCCGGGGCTGGGCTCCAGTGGGGGCGTCCAGGTGCAGGTCGAGGGGCTCGCGGGCCGCACGGACGGCCCCCGGGTCTGCGGCCACGTCTGGTTTCCGTCAGGCCACCCCTGGAGCGTCTGGTGTGCCTCTGCCTTCCAGGGACGCCTTCTGGCCGCCTGGCCGGTCAGGCAGGCGGGGAGCGCCTCATAAGACGCTTGCTGTGGTGGGAGGGGCCTGAGGATGTGGGGCTTGCAGCTGTACCCGGCGGGGGGCGGAGATAGCCGCGAACGCCTCGGGCGCCAAAAGGAGAAGGCGGAGCGGGAGGCAAAAAGCCTAGAGCACCCGGTCTTCCCTAGAGGTCTCCCATCCAAGTTCTAACCAGGCCCGACCCTGCTTAGCTTCCGCGATCGCGGCGAGATCGGGCCCTTGTAGGCTGGTTTGGCAGTAGATGCCGGCGGGGTCGCGGGCTGCCTCTTGAGGTGCAGCTTAGCGGGCGCTTGGGCCTTACCGCCAGCCCAGCGGCCCGCCCGTCCCGGCAGGGCCCCGCCGCCCGCCTTGGCTGGGGAACGGAGGTAGCAGCAGCAGTAGAAGTAGCAGCAGTAGTGGTAATAGAAGTAGTATTTGCCATGCACTGGGCTAGTAGTAATAGTAGTGGTAGTAGCAGCAGGAGAAGTGGCTGCAGCATCAGGAGTAGTAGCACCATATATTCCCTGCAGAGGGCCAGTAGTAGTAGTAGCAGTAGCAGCAATTGAAGTAGTAGTAGTAGATTTGCCATGCAGTGGACTGCTAGTAGTAGCAGTAGTAGTAGAGTTAGCATCAGCAATAGAAGTGGCATCAGCAGCAGTAATAGTACCAGCAGATTTGTCCTGCAGTGGGCCAGTAGTGATAATAGAAGTAGCAGCCATAGCAGTAGTAGTAGTAGATTTGCCATACACAGGGCTAGTAGTATTGATACTAGTAGTAGAAGTAGTAGCAGCATCAGGAGGAGGAGTAGTAGTATTTTCAATGCACTGGACTACTAGTAGTAGCAGTAGTAGTAGCATTTGTACAAGCAGCAGCAGTAGTAGCAATAGTAGTAGTATTTGCCATGCATTGGGCTAGTAGTAGTAGTAATAGTGGTAGCAATAGCAGTAGAAGTGGCAGCAGCAGGAGTAATTGGAGGAGCGTATTTGACTTGCAGTGGCCAGGAATAGTAGTAGAAGTAGCAGGCACAGCAATAATAGTAGTATATTTGCCACGCACTGGGCTAGTAGTATTGATAGTTGTAGTAGCGGAAGTAGCAGCAGCAGCACTAGTAGTAATAGTAGTAGTATTTGCCATATACTAGATTACTAGCATTAGCAGTAGTAGTAACATTACTATTAGCAGCAGTAGCTGTTGTAGTAATAGTAGTAGAATTTGCCATGCACTGGACTACTAGTAGTAGCAGTAGTAGTAGCAATAGTAGAAGCAGCAGTAGTAGTAGTAGTGTTAATATTTGCCATGCACTGGGCTATTAGTAGTAGTAGTAGCAGCAGCACCTGTACAAGTAGCAGCAGCAGTAGTAGTAGCAGCAGTAGTAGTAATGGCAGCAGTGGTGGTAATAGTAGTAGTATTTGCCATGCACTGGCCTAGTAGTAGTAGTAGTAGTGGTAGAAACAGCAGTAGAAGTGGCATCAGCAGCAGTAATAGTGGCAGCATATTTGACCTGCAGAGGGCCAGAAATAGAAGTAGAAGAATCAGCAAGAGCAATAGTAGTAGCCGGCCCACGCTGCGTTAGGCGAAGCCCAACCGCAGACCGGGCCGGCCCTCCTGCCCGACAGCAGGTGGCCCGAAGCCAGTGGGAGCCAGCATTGTGTTGGTAAAGCCCCTTAGACCCAGCAACGCCACCCTTGCCCCCACGCCACCGTCCGAGCTCAGGACCACGCCCCAGGTGGCCGGCAGGCCCGGGGAAGCGGCCTGGGCCCTCGATCCCGCTCCCGCCCCCGGCCATGGCGAAACGGCGGAGGGGCGGCTTTTTCCGTATGGAGCTGTGGAGAGCCAGCCCGGCAGACAAGGGGCGGCGCCGGGGCTGGGCCGCAGTGGGGGCGGCCAGGTGCCGGTCGAGGGGCTCGCGGGCCGCACGGACGGCCCCCGGGTCCGCGGCCGCGTCTGGTTCCCGTCAGGCCACCCCCGGAGCGTCTGGCGTGCCTCTGCCTTCCAGGGACGCCTTCTGGCCGCCTGGCCGCTCAGGCAGGCGGGGAGCGCCCCGTCAGACGCTGGCTGTGGTGGGAGGGGCCTGAGGAGGTGGGGCTTGCAGCTGTGCCGGGCGGGGGCGGAGATAGCCGCGAACGCCGCGAGCGACAAAAGGAGAAGGCGGAGCGGGAGGCAAAACGCCTAGAGCACCCGGTCTTCTCTAGAGGTCTCCCATCCAAGTTCTAAGCAGACCCGACCCTGCTCAGCTTCCGCGATCGCGGCGAGATCGGGCCCTTCTAGGCTGCTTCGGCAGTAGATGCCGGCGGGGTCGCGGGCTGCCTCTTTAGGCGCAGCTTAGCAGGCGCTTGGGCCTTACCGTCAGCCCAGCGGCCCGCCCGTCCCGGCAGGGCCCCGCCGCCCGCCTAGGCAGGGGAACGGAGGTCTCGGGCACCTGGGGGTGGCGGAGGTGCTGGCGACCACCCAGCCCAGGGCGGGCGGGAGCCAGCAAACTTTTCGGCGCTTGGCGCCCCGCCCCAGATCCCGCAGGCCGCTCACGGGGAAGTGGCCCAGGAGGCTTCCGGGCCCGGGGACCGCGGGCCCTTGGGCGTCCCACCTGCCCGCCCACGCTGCGCTAGGCGCAGCTCAGACGCAGACCGGCCCGGCCCTCCTGCCCGACAGAAGCTGGCCCGGAGCCACTGGGAGCCACCATTGAGTTGGCACGGCCCCTAAGACCCAGCAACGCCACCCTCGCCCCCACGCCACCGTCCGAGCTCAGGACCCCGCCCCAGGTGGCCGGCAGGCCCGGGGAAGCGGCCTGGGCCCTCGATCCCGCTCCCGCTCCCGCCCCCGGCCATGGCGAAACGGCGGAGGGGCGTCTTTTTCCGTATGGAGCTGTGGAGAGCCAGCCCGGCAGACAGGGGGCGGCACCGGGGCTGGGCCGCAGTGGGGGCGGCCAGGTGCCGGTCGAGGGGCTCGCGGGCCGCACGGACGGCCCCCGGGTCCGCGGCCACGTCTGGTTCCCGTCAGGCCACCCCCGGAGCGTCTGGCGTGCCTCTGCCTTCCAGGGACGCCTTCTGGCCGCCTGGCCGCTCAGGCAGGCGGGGAGCGCCCCGTCAGACGCTGGCTGTGGTGGGAGGGGCCTGAGGAGGTGGGACTTGCAGCTGTGCCGGGCGGGGGCGGAGATAGCCGCGAACGCCGCGAGCGACAAAAGGAGAAGGCGGAGCGGGAGGCAAAAAGCGTAGAGCACCCGGTCTTCCCTAGAGGTCTCCCATCCGAGTTCTAACCAGACCCGACCCTGCTCAGCTTCCGCGATCGCGGCGAGATCGGGCCCTTCTAGGCTGCTTCGGCAGTGGATGCCGGCGGGGTCGCGGGCTGCCTCTTGAGGCGCAGCTTAGCAGGCGCTTGGGCCTTACCGTCAGCCCAGCGGCCCGCCCGTCCCGGCAGGGCCCCGCCGCCCGCCTAGGCAGGGGAACGGAGGTCTCGGGCACCTGGGGGTGGCGGAGGTGCTGGCGACCACCCAGCCCAGGGCGGGCGGGAGCCAGCAAACTTTTCGGCGCTTGGCGCCCCGCCCCAGATCCCGCAGGACGCTCACGGGGAAGTGGCCCAGGAGGCTTCCGGGCCCGGGGACCGCGGGCCCTTGGGCGTCCCACCTGCCCGCCCACGCTGCGCTAGGCGCAGCTCAGACGCAGACCGGCCCGGCCCTCCTGCCCGACAGAAGCTGGCCCGGAGCCACTGGGAGCCACCATTGAGTTGGCACGGCCCCTAAGACCCAGCAACGCCACCCTCGCCCCCACGCCACCGTCCGAGCTCAGGACCCCGCCCCAGGTGGCCGGCAGGCCCGGGGAAGCGGCCTGGGCCCTCGATCCCGCTCCCGCACCCGGCCATGGCGAAACGGCGGAGGGGCGGCTTTTTCCGTATGGAGCTGTGGAGAGCCAGCCCGGCAGACAGGTGGCGGCGCCGGGGCTGGGCTCCAGTGGGGGCGGCCAGGTGCAGGTCGAGGGGCTCGCGGGCCGCACGGACGGCCCCCGGGTCTGCGGCCACGTCTGGTTTCCGTCAGGCCACCCCGGAGCGTCTGGTGTGCCTCTGCCTTCCAGGGACGCCTTCTGGCCGCCTGGCCGGTCAGGCAGGCGGGGAGCGCCTCATAAGACGCTTGCTGTGGTGGGAGGGGCCTGAGGATGTGGGGCTTGCAGCTGTACCCGGCGGGGGGCGGAGATAGCCGCGAACGCCTCGGGCGCCAAAAGGAGAAGGCGGAGCGGGAGGCAAAAAGCCTAGAGCACCCGGTCTTCCCTAGAGGTCTCCCATCCAAGTTCTAACCAGGCCCGACCCTGCTTAGCTTCCGCGATCGCGGCGAGATCGGGCCCTTGTAGGCTGGTTTGGCAGTAGATGCCGGCGGGGTCGCGGGCTGCCTCTTGAGGTGCAGCTTAGCGGGCGCTTGGGCCTTACCGCCAGCCCAGCGGCCCGCCCGTCCCGGCAGGGCCCCGCCGCCCGCCTTGGCTGGGGAACGGAGGTAGCAGCAGCAGTAGAAGTAGCAGCAGTAGTGGTAATAGAAGTAGTATTTGCCATGCACTGGGCTAGTAGTAATAGTAGTGGTAGTAGCAGCAGGAGAAGTGGCTGCAGCATCAGGAGTAGTAGCACCATATATTCCCTGCAGAGGGCCAGTAGTAGTAGTAGCAGTAGCAGCAATTGAAGTAGTAGTAGTAGATTTGCCATGCAGTGGACTGCTAGTAGTAGCAGTAGTAGTAGAGTTAGCATCAGCAATAGAAGTGGCATCAGCAGCAGTAATAGTACCAGCAGATTTGTCCTGCAGTGGGCCAGTAGTGATAATAGAAGTAGCAGCCATAGCAGTAGTAGTAGTAGATTTGCCATACACAGGGCTAGTAGTATTGATACTAGTAGTAGAAGTAGTAGCAGCATCAGGAGGAGGAGTAGTAGTATTTTCAATGCACTGGACTACTAGTAGTAGCAGTAGTAGTAGCATTTGTACAAGCAGCAGCAGTAGTAGCAATAGTAGTAGTATTTGCCATGCATTGGGCTAGTAGTAGTAGTAATAGTGGTAGCAATAGCAGTAGAAGTGGCAGCAGCAGGAGTAATTGGAGCAGCATATTTGACTTGCAGTGGGCCAGGAATAGTAGTAGAAGTAGCAGGCACAGCAATAATAGTAGTATATTTGCCACGCACTGGGCTAGTAGTATTGATAGTTGTAGTAGCGGAAGTAGCAGCAGCAGCACTAGTAGTAATAGTAGTAGTATTTGCCATATACTAGATTACTAGCATTAGCAGTAGTAGTAACATTACTATTGGCAGCAGTAGCTGTTGTAGTAATAGTAGTAGAATTTGCCATGCACTGGACTACTAGTAGTAGCAGTAGTAGTAGCAATAGTAGAAGCAGCAGTAGTAGTAGTAGTGTTAATATTTGCCATGCACTGGGCTATTAGTAGTAGTAGTAGCAGCAGCACCTGTACAAGTAGCAGCAGCAGTAGTAGTAGCAGCAGTAGTAGTAATGGCAGCAGTGGTGGTAATAGTAGTAGTATTTGCCATGCACTGGCCTAGTAGTAGTAGTAGTAGTGGTAGAAACAGCAGTAGAAGTGGCATCAGCAGCAGTAATAGTGGCAGCATATTTGACCTGCAGAGGGCCAGAAATAGAAGTAGAAGAATCAGCAAGAGCAATAGTAGTAGCCGGCCCACGCTGCGTTAGGCGAAGCCCAACCGCAGACCGGGCCGGCCCTCCTGCCCGACAGCAGGTGGCCCGAAGCCAGTGGGAGCCAGCATTGTGTTGGTAAAGCCCCTTAGACCCAGCAACGCCACCCTTGCCCCCACGCCACCGTCCGAGCTCAGGACCCCGCCCCAGGTGGCCGGCAGGCCCGGGGAAGCGGCCTGGGCCCTCGATCCCGCTCCCGCCCCCGGCCATGGCGAAACGGCGGAGGGGCGGCTTTTTCCGTATGGAGCTGTGGAGAGCCAGCCCGGCAGACAGGTGGCGGCGCCGGGGCTGGGCTCCAGTGGGGGCGGCCAGGTGCAGGTCGAGGGGCTCGCGGGCCGCACGGACGGCCCCCGGGTCCGCGGCCACGTCTGGTTTCCGTCAGGCCACCCCTGGAGCGTCTGGTGTGCCTCTGCCTTCCAGGGACGCCTTCTGGCCGCCTGGCCGGTCAGGCAGGCGGGGAGCGCCTCATAAGACGCTTGCTGTGGTGGGAGGGGCCTGAGGAGGTGGGGCTTGCAGCTGTACCCGGCGGGGGGCGGAGATAGCCGCGAACGCCGCGGGCGCCAAAAGGAGAAGGCGGAGCGGGAGGCAAAAAGCCTAGAGCACCCGGTCTTCCCTAGAGGTCTCCCATCCAAGTTCTAACCAGGCCCGACCCTGCTTAGCTTCCGCGATCGCGGCGAGATCGGGCCCTTGTAGGCTGGTTTGGCAGTAGATGCCGGCGGGGTCGCGGGCTGCCTCTTGAGGCGCAGCTTAGCGGGCGCTTGGGCCTTACCGCCAGCCCAGCGGCCCCCCCGTCCCGGCAGGGCCGCGCCGCCTGCCTAGGCCGGGGAACGGAGGTCTCGGGCACCTGCGGGTGGCGGAGGTGTTGGCGACCACCCAGCCCAGGGCGGGCGGGAGCCAGCAAACTTTTCGTCGCTTGGCGCCCCGCCCCAGATTCCCAGGCCGCTCACGGGGAAGTGGCCCAGGAGGCTTCCGGGCCCAGGGACCGCGGTCCCCTGGGCATCCCACCTGCCCGCTAGTAGTAGTACTAGTAGCAGCAGCAGTAGTAGTAGAAGCGGTAGTAGTAGTAGCAGCAGGAGTGATAATATTTGTAGTGTTTGAAATACACTTGTGTACTGGTAGTAGTAGTTGTATTTGTAGCAGCAGCGGTAGAATTGGCATCAACATCAGTACTAGTAGCAGTAGATTGGCCCTGAAGTTTGCAAATAGTAGTATTAACCTTAGCACTAATAGGTGTAGTACTAGTAGATGTGCATGCACTGGGTTAGTAGTATTGATACGAGTAGTAGCAGTAGTAGCAGCAGCAGAAGTAGTAGTAATATTAGAAGTATTTCCCATGCACTGGACTACTATTCGTAACAGTAGTAGTAGCAGTATTAGCAGTAGCAGCAGCAGTAGTGGTAATAGTAGTAATATCTGCCATGCACTGGGTAAGTACTATTAGTAGCAGTAGCAGCAATAGCAATAGAATTAGTAGATTTGCCATGCACAGGGCTAGTTGTATTGATATTAGTATTAGCAGCATCAGCAGTAGTAGTAATAGTAGTAGTATTTGCAATGCACTGGACTACTAGAAGTAGCAGTAGTAGTACCAAAAGTAGCAGCAGCAGCAGCAGTACTACTAGCAGTAGTAGTATTTGCCATGCACTGGACAACTAGTAGTAGCAATAGTAGTAGAGCTATCTACAGCAATAGAAATGACAGCAGCTACAGAAATAGTAGCAGCAGATTTGCCCTGCAGTTGGGGTATCAGAAATAGCAGTATTAGTAGTATTTTTGCCATGCAGTGAGCTAGTAGTATTGATAGTAGTATTAGCAGTAGTAGCAGCAGCAGCAGTTGTAGAAATAGCAGTAGTATTTGCCATGAACTGCACTACTAGTAGTGGCAGTAGTAGTAGCAGTAGTAGCATCAGAAGGAGTAGTAGTAATACTAGTAGTTTATAATAGGCACTGGTCTAATAGTACTTGTAGTAGCATCAGCAGCAGTAGAAGTAGCAGCAGCAGCAGTAGTAGTAGCATCAGTAGAGGTAGTAGTAGTAGTATTTGCAATGCACTGGGCTAGTAGTGGTAGCAGCAGCAGTAGAAGTGTCAGCAGCAGCACTAGTGGTAGCAGCAGATTTGTCCTGCAGTGTGCCAGTAGTAGTAGTATCAGTAGAAGCAATAGGAGGAGGAGTAAATTTAAGAAGCACTGCCCTAGTAGTGTTGATACTAGTAGTACCAGCAGCTGCAGTATTAGTAATAGTGGTAGTATTTGTCATTCACTGTACTACTAGTAGTAGCAGTAGTACTAGCAGTAGTAACAGCAGCAGCAGAAGTAGTAGTAATTATAGTAGTATTTGCAATGCACTGGATCCCTAGTAGTAGCAGTAATAGCAGCAGCAGTAATAAATATAGTAGTATTTGCAATGCACTGGATTACTAGTAGTAGCAGTAATAGTAGCACTAGTAGCAGCAGCAGCAATGGTAGTAATAGTAGTAGTATATCCCATGCATTGGGTTAGTAGTAGTAGTAGAAGTAGCAGCAGATGTAGAAGTAGCAGCAGCAGTAGAAGTAGTAGCAGCAGTAGTAGTGATACTAGTAGTATTTGATATACACTGGAGTACTAGTGGTAGCACTAGTAGTAGCAGCCAAAGCAGTAGTAGTAATAGTAGTAGTATTAGCCATGCTCTGGACTAGTAGTAGTAGTAGCAGCAGCAGTAGGTGTAGCAGAAGCAGCAGTAGAAGTAGCAGCAACAGTACTAGTAGTAGTAGCAGTAGTAGCAGCAGTAGTAGTAATATCATTTGCCATGCACTGCACTACTTGTAGAAGCAGTAGTAGTAGCAGAAGTATCAGCAGCAGTGGTAGTAGTAATATTAGTAGTATTTGCCATGCATGGAACTAATAGTACTAGTATTAGTAGCAGTAGACATAACAGCAGCTGTAGTAGTATTGCAACAGTAGTGGTAAAAGTAGTACTGTTTGCCATGCACTGGGCTAATAGTAGAAATTATAGTAGTAGTGGTAGCTGCAGCAGTAGAAGTGGCAGCAGCAGCAGTAGTAGTAGCAGCAAATTTGCCCTGCAGTGAACCAGTAGTAGTATTAACACTAGCAGCAATAGCAGTAGTATATTTGCTATGCACTGGGCTAGTAGTACTGATAGTAGTAGTAGCAGCAGAAGTATTAGTAGTATCAATAGCATTTGCCATGCACTGGTTTACTAGTAGTAGTGGTAGTAGTAGAAATAATAGCAGCAGCAACTGCAGTAGTCATAATACTAGTAGAATTTGCCATGCAATGGGCTAGTAGTAGTAGTAATAGCAGCAGCAGTAGAATTAGCAGCAGAAGTAGTAGTAGTAGCAGCAGTTGTGGAAATAATAGTAGTATTTGCCATGAATTAGACCCGTAGTAGTAGTAGTAATAGTAGTACTAGCAGCAGCAGTAGATGTAGCAGCAGCTGCAGTAGAAGTAGCACCAGTAGTGGTTATAGAAGTAGTATTTGCCATGCACTGTGCTAGTAGTAATAGTAGTCATAGTAGCAGCAGTAGAAGTGGCCACAGCAGCTGTAGTAGTAGCACTAGATTTGCCCTGCAGTGGGCCAGTAGTAGTAGTAGCAGTAGCAGCAATAGAAGTAGTAGTAGTCGATTTGCCATTCACTGGACTACTAGTAGTGGCAGTAGTAGTAGAGGGAGCACCAGCAATAGAAGTGGCATCAGCAACAGTAATAGTAGCAGGAGATTTGTGCTACAGTGCGCCAGTAGTAGTAGTAGCAGTAGCAGCCATAGCAGTAGTAGTAGTAGATTTGCCATACACAGGGCTAGTAGTATTGATAGTAGTAATAGCAGTAGTAGCAGCAGCAGCAGGAATAGTAGTAATTATACTAGTATTTGCAATGCACTGGACCACTAGTAGTAACAGTAGTAGCAGCAGCAGAAGTAGTAATTATAGTAGTATTTACAATGCACTAGACTACTAGTAGTAGCAGTAGTAGTAGCACTAGTACAAGTCACAGCAGTAGTAATAATAGTATTTGCCATGCACTGCACAACTTGTAGTAACAGTAGTAGTAGCAGAAGTAGCAGCAGCAGCTGTAGTAGTAATAGTAGTAGTATTTGCCATGCACTGAACTAATAGTACTAGTAGTAGTAGCAATAGAAGTAGCAGCAGCAGTACTAGTACTAGCAGCAGTAGTGGTAAAGGTAGCAGTATTTCCCATGCACTGGGAAAGGAGTAGAAGTTATTGTAGTAGTGGTTGCAGCAGTAGTAGAAGTGGCAGCAGCAGCAGTATTAGTAGCAGCAGATTTACTGTGCAGTGGGCCAGTAGTATTAGTAGAAGTAGCAGCAATGGCAGTAATAGTAGTATATTTGCCATGCACTGAGCTAGTAATATTGATAGTAGTAGCATCAGCAGCAGCAGTAGAAGTATTAATAGTATTTGCCATGCACTGGATTACTAGTAGTAGCAGTAGTAGTAGAAGTAATAGCAGCAGCAGCAGTAGTAGTAATGCTAGTAGTATTTGCCATGAATTCGGCTAGTAGTAGTAGTAGTAATAGCAGCAGCAGTAGAAGTATCAGCAGCAGTAGTAGTAGTAGCATCAGTTGTGGAAATAGTAGGAGTATTTGCAATGCACTACGCTAGTAGTAGTAGCAGTAATAGTAGTAATAGCAGCAGCAGTAGATATAGCAGCAGTAACACTAGAAGTAGGAGCAATAGCAGTAGTAGCAGTATATTTGACATGCACTGGGCTAGTAGTAGTGATAGTAGTATTAGCAACAGCAGTAGAAGAAGTAGTAGTAGATTTTCCATGCACTGGACTACTAGTAGTAGCAGTAATATTAGAGATAGCACCAGCAATAGAAGTGGCATAAGCAGCGTTAATATAGTAGCAGATTTTTCCTGCAGTGGGCCAGTAGTAGTAGTAACAGTAGCAGCCATGGCAGTAGTAGTAGTAGATTTGCCACAAACAGGACTAGTAGTATTGATAGTAGTAGTAGCTGTAGTAGCAACATCAGGAGTAGTAGTAGTAGTAGTATTTGCCATGCACTGGGCGAGTAGTAGTATTAGTAGTAGCAGCAACAGTAGAAGTAGCAGCAGGAGCAGTAGTAGTAGCTGTAGTAGTAGTAATATTAGTAGTATTTGACATGCACTGGGCGAGCAGTATTAGTAGTGGTAGCAGCAGCAGTAAAAGCGGCAGCAGCAGCAGTAGTAGCAGGAGATTTGCTCTGCAATGTGCGAGTAGAAGTAGTAGTAGAAGTAGCAGCAATAACAGTACTAGTAGTAGATTTGCCATGCACAGGGCTGTTAGTATTGATAGTACTAGTAGCAATAGTAGTAGCAGCAGCAACAGTATTAGTAATATAGTAGCATTTGCCATGGACTGGATTAGTAGTAGTAGCAGTAGTAGTAGCAGCAGCAGTAGTAGTAATAGTACTAGTATTCGCCAAGTACAGGACTACTAGTAGTAGAAGTAGTAGGAGCAGTAGTACTGTCAGCAGCAGCAGTAGTAGTAATAGTAGTAGTATTTGCCATTACCTGAACTACTAGAAGTAGCAGTAGTAGTCGCAGTAGTAGCAGCAGCAGCAGTAGTGTTAATAGTAGTAGTATTTGTTGTGCACTGGACTAGTAGTAGTAGTAGAATTAGCAGCAGCAGTAGAAGTAGCTGCAGCAGCAGTAGTAGCAGCAGCAGTCGTAATAGTAGTAGCAGTTGTGGTAATACTAGTAGTATTTGCCATGCACTGTACTACAAGTAGTAGTGGTAGTAGCACCAGCAGCATTACTAGTTACACTACTAGTATTTTTCACGCACAGGGCTAGTAGTGGTTCTATTAGCAGTAGTAGTAGTAGTAGCAGCATTATTAGTAGTCGCAGCAGTAGTGGAAATAGTATTAGCATTTGCCATGAACTGGGTTAGTAGTAGTAGGAGCGGTAGCAGCAGCAGTAGAAGTGGAAGCAGCAGTATTAGTGGGAGCAGATTTGCCCTTCAGGGGGCCAGTAGTAGTAGCAGTAGCAGAAATAGCACCAGTACTAGTATATTTGACATGCACTGGGCTAGTAGTAACGATAGTAGTAGTAGCAGCAGCAGCAGTAGTAGTATTAATAGTATATGCTATGCACTGGATTATTAGTAATAGTTGTAGTAGTAGAAGTAAGAGCCGAAGCAGCAGTAGTAGTAAAACTAATACTATTTGCCATGCACTGGGCTAGTAGTAGTAGTAATGGAAGCAGCAGTAGAATTAGCAGAAGCAGTAATAGTAGTAGTAGCAGCAGTTGTGGTAATAGTAGTAGTATTTGCCATGCACTAGGCTCATGGAAGTAGTAGGAATAGTAGTATTAGCAGCAGGAGTAGATGTAGCAGCAGCAGTAGAAGTAGCAACAGTAGTGGTAATAGAAGTAGTATTTGCCGTGCACTGGGCTAGTAGTAATAGTAGTGGTAGTAGCAGCAGTAGAAGTGGCTGCAGCAGCTGTTGTAGTAGCACCAGATTTGCCCTGCAGTAGGCCAGTAGTAGTAGTAGCAGTAGCAGCAATTGAAGTAGTAGTAGTAGATTTGCCATGCAGTGGACTGCTAGTAGTAGCAGTAGTAGTAGAGTTAGCATCAGCAATAGAAGTGGCATCAGCAGCAGTAATAGTACCAGCAGATTTGTCCTGCAGTGGGCCAGTAGTAGTACTAGCAGTAGCAGATGTAACAGTAGTAGTAGTAGTTTTGCCATACACAGGGCTAATAGTTTTGAGAGTAATAATAGCAGTAGTAGCAGCATCAGGAGTAATAGTAGCATTAGTAGTATTTGCAATGCACTGGACTACTAGTAGTAGCAGTAGCATTAGTACAAGCAACAGCAGTAATAGTAATAGTAGTAGTATTTGCAAGGCACTGGGCCAGTAGTAGTAGTACTAGCAGCAGCAGTAGTAGAAGTAGCAGCAGCAGGAGTAGTAGCAGCAGCAGGTGTAGTACTAGTAGTAGTATTTGCCATGCACTGGGGGAGTAGAAGTAGTAGTGGTAGCAGAAGAAGTAGAAGTGGCAGCAGCAGCAGTATTAGTAGCAGCAGATTTGGAATGCAATGGGCGAGTAGTAGTAGAAGTAGCAGCAATAACAGTACTAGTAGTAGATTTGTCATGCACAGGGTTATTAGTATTGATAGTAGTAGTAGCAGTAGTAGTAGCAGCAGCAGCAGTAGTATTAATATAGTAGAATTTGAAATGGACTGGATTAGTAATAGTAGCAGTAGTAGCAGCAGCAGCAGTAGTAGTAATAATAGTACTTTTCACCAAGAACAGGACTACTAGTAGTAGCAGTAGAAGGAGCAGTAGTAGTAGCAGCAGCAGCAGTAGTAGTAATAGTAGTAGTATTTGCCATTCCCTGGACTACTAGTAGTAGCAGTAGTAGTCGAAGTAGTAGCAGCAGCAACAGTAGTGGTAATAGTAGTAGTATATGCCATGCACTGGACTATTCGTAGTAGTAGAATTAGCTGCAGAAGTAGAAGTAGCTGCAGAAGCAGTAATAGTAACAGCAGGAGTAATAGTAGTAGTAGCAGTTGTGGTAATAGTAGTAGTATTTGCCATGCACTGTACTACAAGTAGTAGCAGTAGTAGCAGCAGCAGCACTACTAGTTACACTACAAGTATTTGCCATGCACTGGGCTAGTAGTGGTACTAGTAGCAGCAGTAGTAGCAGCATTAGTAGTAGTCGCAGCAGTAGTGATAATAACAGTAGCATTTGCCATGAACTGGGCTAGCAGTAGTAGTAGTAGTAGTGGTAGCATCAGCAGTAGAATAGGCAGCAACAGTACTAGTGGCAGCAGATTTGTCCTGCAGTGGGCCAGTAACAGTAGTAGCAGTATCAGAATTAGCAGTAATAGTAGAAGATTTTCCATGCACTGGGCTAGTAGTATTAATACTAGTAGTAGCAGTATTAGCAAGAGCAACAGTAGTAGTAATATAAGTAGTATTTGCCATGCACTGGACTACAAGTAGTCACAGTACTTGTAGAAGTAGTAGCATCAGCAGCAGTAGTAATAATAGTAGTAGTATTTGCCATACCCTGGACTAATAGTAGTAGTAGCAGCACTAGTAGCAGCAGCAGTAGAATTAGAAGCAGTAGCAGTAGTAGCAGCATCAATAGTAATAGTAATCTTAGTAGTATTTGCCACCAAGAGGGCTAGTATGAGTAGTAGTAGCAACAGCAGCTGTAGAAGTAGCAGCAACAGTAGTAGTAACAGCAGTACTAGTAGTAGCAGCAGTAGTGGTAATACTAGTAGTATCTGCCAAGCACTGGGCTAGTAGTAGTAGTAGCAGTAATAGCAGCAGCAGTAGATGTAACAGCAGCAGTAGTCGTAGTGGCAGCAGTTGTGGTAATAGTAGAAGTATTTGCCATGTACTTGTCTACTAGTAGTAGCAGTAGTAATAATGGTAGCAACAACCTTAGAAGTGGCTGCAGCAGCAGTTGTAGTAGCACCAGATTTGCCCTGCAGTGGGACAGTAGTAGTAGTAGCAGTAGCAGCAATAGAAGTACTAGTAGTAGATTTGCCATGCACTGAGCTGGTAGTATTGATAGTAGAACCAGTATCAGCCATAGTAGTAATAGTCGTAGTATTTGCGATGCACTGGTCTACTACTAGTAGTCGTAATAGTAGCAGTAGTAGAAACAGCAGATGTAGGAGTAGTTATAATAGTAGTATTTTCCATGCACTGAGCTAGTACTAGAACAAGTAACAACACTAGTAGTACTAGCAGCAGTAGTAGTGATAATAGTAGTAGTATTTGCCATGAAATGGACTAGTCGTTGTAGTAGTAGTATTGTCGCAGCAGCAGTAGAAATGGTAAAAGTTTTGCTTGGCCATGGGCCAGTAGTAGTAGTGGAATTAGCAGCAATAGCAGTAGTAGTAGTAGATTTGCCATGCACTGGCTAGTAATATTGGTAGTAGTATTAGCAGTAGTAGAAGCAGCAGCATAGTAGTAATAGTAGTAGTATTTGCCATACCCTGGACTACTAGTAGTAGCAGTAGTAGTAGTGGTAGCAACAGCAATAGAAGTGGCAGCAGCAACAGAATTGGAAGCAGCAGATTTGCCCTACAATTGGCCAGTAGTAGTAGTAGTAGTGGTAGCTGAAATAGCAGTAGTAGTAGTAGATTTGCCATGCACTGAGCTAGTAGTATTGATAATAGTAGTAGCAGTAGTAGCAGTGGCTGCAGTAGTAGTAATAGTTGTAGTATTTGCCATGCACTGTACTACTAGTAGTAGCAGTAGTAGCAGCAACAGCAGCAGAAGTAGTAATTAGAGTAGTATTTGCAATGCACTGGACCACTAGTAGTAGCAGTAGTAGTAGCACTAGTACAGGCAGCAGCAGTAGTAGTAATAGTATTTGCCATGTACTGCACAACTTGTAGTAGCAGTAGTACTAGCAGAAGTAGCAGCAGCAGTGGTAGTAGTAATAGTAGTAGTATTTGCCATGCACTGAACTAATAGTAGTAGTAGTAGCAGCAGCAATAGAAATAGCAGCAGCAGTACTAGTACTAGCAGCAGTAGTGGTAAAAGTAGTAGTATTTGCCATGCACTGGGCTAGTAGTAGAAGTTATAGTAGTAGTGTTTGCAGCAGTAGTAGAAGTGGCACCAGCAGCAGTAGTAGTAGCAGCAGATTTGCCCTGCAGTGGGCCAGTAGTAGTAGTAGCAACAGCAGCAATAGAAGTAGTATATTTGCCATGCACTGGGCTAGTAGTATTGATAGTAGTAGAAGCAGCAGCAGCAGTAGTAGTATTTATAGTATTTGCCATGTACTGGATTACTAGTAGTAGCTGTAGTAGTAGAAGTAATAGCAGCAGCAGTAGTAGTAATACTAGTAGTATTTGCAAGGCACTGGGCTAGTAGTAGAAGTTATAGTAGTAGTGTTTGAAGCAGTAGTAGAAGTGGCAGCAGCAGTATTACTGGCAGCAGATTTGTCCTGCAGTGGACCAGTAGTAGTAGTAGCAGTAGCAGAAATAGCAGTAGTTGTTGTAAATTTGTCATGCCCTAAGCTAGTAGTATTAATAAAATTCGTAGCAGTATTAGCAGCAGCAGCAGTAGTAGTAATAGAAATGGTATTTGCCATGCACTGGACTACAAGTAGTAACAGTACTAGTAGAGGTAGTAGCAGCCGCAGCAGTAGTAATAATAGTATTATTTGCCATGTCCTGGGCTAGTAGTAGCTGTAGTAGCAGCAGTAGAATTAGAAGCAGTAGCTGTAGTAGTAGCAACAGTAGTAGTAGCAGCAGTAGTGGTAATAGTAGTAGTATTTGGCATGAACTGGGCTAGTAATAGTACAAGTAGCAGAAGTAGTAGTAGTAGCAGCAGCAGTAGAAGTTGCAGCAGTAGTGGTAATAATAGTAGTATTTTCCATGCACTGGGCTAATAGTAGTAGTTGTAGTAGTGGTAGCAGTGACAGTACAAGTGGGAACAGCAGCAGCAGTAGTAGCATCAGTAGTAGTGTTTGCCTTTCACTGGACTACATGTAGTAGCAGTAGTAGTAGCAGTAGCAGCACCAGTACTAGTTATTGTAGTAGTACTTGCCATGCACTGGGCTAGTAGTAGTACTAGTAGTGGCAGTAGTAGTAGTAGCAGCAGTAGTAGTAGTAGCAGCAGTAGTGGTAATAGTAGTAGTATTTGCCATGCACTGGGCTGGTAGTAGTAGGAGCAGTAGTGTTAATAGTAGTAGTATTTGGGATGCAATGGGCTAGTAGTAGTACTAGTAGCAGCAGTAGTACTAGTAGTACCAGCAGTAGTAGTAGTAGCAGCAGTAGTGATAAGTGTATTAGTAATGCACTTGTCTAGTAGTAGTAGTGGTAGTAGTGGTAGCAGCAGCAGTAGAAGTGGTAGCAGCAGCATTAGTAGCAGCAGCAGATTTGCCCTGCAGTGCACCAGTAGTAGTAGTAGCAGTAGCAGCAATTGCATTAGTCATAGTAGCAATAGTAGTAGTATTTGCCATGCACTGGACTACTAGTAGTAGCAGTAGTAGTAGCAGAAGCAACAGCAGTAATAGTAATAGTAGTATTTGCCATGCACAGGCTAGTAGTAGCATTAGTAGAAGCAGAAGCAGTAGAAGTAGCAGCAGCAGCAGTAGTAGTGGCAAAAGATTGGCCCTGCAGTGGGCCAGTAATAGTAGTAACATAAGAAGCAATAGCCGTAGTATTAGTAGATTTGCCAAGAAGTGGGCTAGAAGTATTGATTGTAGTAGTAGCAGTAGTAGAAGCAGCAGCAGTAGTAGTAGCAGCAGCAGCAGTAGTAGTAATAGAAGTAATATTTGCCATGCAGTGGACTACTAGTAGTAGAAGTAGTTGTATCAGTAGTAGCAGCAACATCAGCAGTAGTAGTAATAGTAGTATTTGCCATGCACTGGGCTAGTAGTAGTAGTAGTAGTGGTAGCAGCAGCAGTAGAAGTGGCAGCAGCAGCAGTAGTAGTAGCAGCAGATATGCTCTGCATTGGGCCAGTAGTAGTAGTAGCAGCAATAGCAGTAGTATATTTCCCATGCACTGGGCTAGTAGTATTGATAGTAATACTAGCAGTAGGAGCAGCAGCAGCAGTAATAGTAATATTAGTATTTGCCATGCACTGGACTACTAGTAGTAGCAGTAGTAGTAACAGTAATAGCAGCAGCAGCACCAATAGTACTAATATTTGCTATGCACTGGACTGCTAGCAATAGTAGTATCAGTAGTAGCAGCAGCAGCAGTAATAGTAATAGTAGTAGTATTTGCCATGCAACAGACTAATAATAGTAGTAGTAGCAGCAGTTAAAGTAGTAGCAGCAGTAGTGATAATATTAGTACTAGTTGAAATGCACTGGGCTAGTAGAAGTAGTAGTAGTTGCACAAGCAGTAGAAGTGGCAGCAGCAGCAGTAGTACTATCAGCAGAATTGCCCTGCAGTGGCCATAAGTAGTAGTAGCAATAGTAGCAAGAGCAGTAGCAGTAGTAGTAATAGTAGAAGTATTTGCCATGCACTGGACTACTAGTAGTAGCAGTAGTAACAGCAGTAGAAGTAGCAGCAGAAGCAGTAGTAGTTATAGCAGCAGTATTTGCCATGCACTGGACTACTAGTTGTAGCATTAGTAGTAGCAGTACAAGCAATAGCAGTAGTATTAGTAAATTTGCCAGGCACTGGACTAGTAATATTGATAGTATTAGTAGCAGTAGTAGCAGCAGCAGCAGTAGTTGTAGTAGTAACAGAAGTAGTAGCAATAGTAGCAGCAGCAGCAGCAGTAGTAGTAATAGTAGTACTATTTGCCATACACTGTGCTAGTAGTAGTAATAGTAGCAGCAGCAGCAGTAGAAGTAGCAGCAGCAGTAGTAGTAGCAGCAATAGTGGTACTAACATCAGTAGTGGAAATAGTAGTAGGATTTGCCATGCACTGGGCTAGTAGTAGTATTAGTAGTGGTATCAGAAGAAGTAGAAGTGACAGCAGCATCACTAGTAGTAGCAGCAGATTTGCAATACAGTTGGCCAGTCATAGTAGTAGCAATAGCAGCAATATTGGTAGAAGAAGTATATTTGCCATGAACTAGGTTAGTAGACTTGATAGTAGTAGAAGCAGTATAGCAGCAGCAGCAGTAGTAGTAATTGTGGTAGTATTTGCCATGCACTGGACTACTAGTTTTAGCAGTAGAAGTAACATTACTAGGAGCAGCAGCAGCAGTAGGAGTAATAGCAGTAGTATTTGCCATGCCCTGGACTACTAGTAGTAGCAGTAGTAGTAGCACTATTAGTAGCAGCAACAGTAGTAGTAAAAGTAATAGTATTTGCCAAGCACTGGACTACTAGTAGTAGCAGTAGTAGCAGCAGTAGCAGTAGCAGGAGCAGCAGTATTAGTAATAGGAGTAGTACTTGCCATGCACTGGACTACTAGTAGTAGCATTAGTAGTAGTGGAAGCACCATCAATAGAAGTGGCATCAGCAGCAGTAGTAGTAGCAGCAGATTTGCCCTGCAGTGGGGCAATAGTAGTAGTAGCAGTAGCAGCCATAGCAGTAGTAGTAGTAGGTTTGCCATACATAGGGCTAGAAGTATTGATAGTAGAAGTAGCAGTAGTAGAAGCATCAGGAGTAGTAGTAGTAGTATTTGCAATGCACTGGGCTACTACTAGTAGCAGTAGTAGTAGAATTAGTACAAGCAGCAGCAGTAATAATAGTAGTATTTGCCATGCACTGGGCTAGTAGTAGTAGTAGTAGTAGCAGCAGCAGTACAAGTAGCAGCAGCAGCATTAGTAGCAGCAGCAGTAGTAGTAGTAGTAGTATTTGCCATGTACCTACTAGTAGTAGTAGTACTAGTAGTAGTCATAGCAGCAGCACTAGAAGTGTCAGCAGCAGTAGTAGTAGTAGCAGCATGCCTCCAAGAGAAAGTTGGCTTGCGTTCTTACTGCAATTTAAGTCCTGTTTCTCCTGTGGCATTGCAGGCTTTTGAATAGCCACAGGCTGAGAGGAGTAGCTATGGCGTTACTTGGTTGAGGCAGTTCCCTTGATGCAGAACACCCTACTTCGAGAAGTGATTCAGGGAAGGAAACACTGGGTAACCTGTGTCTCTTTTGACTTGTTAGAAACCACAGGGATGTATGCTGAGTGTGGCCATGGAAACGGGTTCCTGCTAGAACTAGCCTTGCTTTCCCATTTTCAAGGTGGTTCTCATGTTGCCTTGAATCGACCTGACATTCCCTGCTCTTGTAAGGCCTGTAAACCACGTAAGAGTGCTTCTGGGAAAAAAATGAGTTTGCTCTGTCTAAACCAGGTGCATCCATGGCCACGGTGGTGGTCAGCCTGACAAGCTCTAGTGCTGAAGGGAAACTCAACAAGAGAACTTGCCTCCAGGTTAGGCCCTGAGTAGCTGTGAAGAAAGGGAGGCATGTGGCACTTTCCATGATTTCTTAATCGCTGTTCTACTTTATTTTAAAGGAAGTGCCATTTTGAGGACCCCTAGGCCCCTCGGGTGTGCATCATTCTTCCTCCAAGGTCACTGAGTACCTCCAGACCCCTGTAGGCTGGCTGCTCAAACTCAAGGTACATTGGTCTGTTCGTCAGAGGCCCTCTGTTTGTGCTGAGTGATGGACAACACAATGAACGTTCCTTGAGGAGTGCTACATTTCCAGAGTGCTCGATCAGCCTCAGGACCACATTTCTGGTGAGTCCGAAAGGCCCAGGAAGTCTTTGTCATGGCCCTTGTGTGAGTTGCCATGAGAAAACACTCTGCTTGGAATACTTCAAGGACCTCACACCAGAAGTCACTCTGCTCGAGGAGAAACTGAGCATCTTACCATGTTGTGTCACTAACTGGACACCCAACATGAACACATGCCTGGAGGTAAGGCCCTGATTTGCCCTACAGAGGCGGAGTCGTGCAGCAATTTCCATTAGGCCGTCACCTCTGCTCTACATAATTTTAACTGCACAACAGTTTTCTGCACACCTAGGAGGATCGCTTGGGCAACCTGTTGCTGGCAGGTAAACTGAGTACTCGCAGGCCCCGCTGGGTCTGCTAAGCAACATCAAGGCCAGTAGCACTTTGGAGCCACTCTGTGTGTGCAGAATGTTGGGCAATGCACTGCACTATCTTTAGGGAGAGCTTTATTTCCCCAGCACTCCCACACGTTCACGAACACTGTTCTGTCACGTGCAACATGCCGTTGAATTCTTATGCATTGCCCTACTCTGAGCTGCACTCAGAGAAACCCTCGGCTTCGCATTCCTTCTAGGACCTTCTGCCTGAAGTCACCCTGCCTCCTAGAGAATGTCGGCTTGCATTCTTACTGCAATTTAAGTCCTGTTCTTCCTGTGGCACTGCAGGCTTTTGAATAGCCACAGGCCCAGAGGCGTAGCTACAAAGATCCTTGGTTGAGGCAGTTCGTTTGATGCTGAACAACCTACTTTGAGAAGTTGATTCAGGGAAGAAAACACAGGGTAAACTGTGTCTCTTTTGACTTGTTAGAAACCACAGGGATGTATGCTGGGTGTGCCCTTCAAAATTGGGGCTTGCTGGAACTAGTCTTGCTTCCCGGTTTTAAGGCTGCAGTCATGCTGCTTTGAAGCTACCTGACAATCACTGCTGTTGACAGGCATGTAGCCCTTATAGGCATGCTTCTGGGAAAAAAATGAGCTTCCTCTGTTTAAACCAGGTGCTTCCATGGCCGCGGTGGGGCTCAGCCTGCCATGGTCTAGAGCTATAGGGAAACTCAACGTGAGAACTTGCCTCCAAGTTAGGCCCTGAATAGCCGAGCAGAAAAGGAGGCATGCAGCTGTTTCCATGCGGTCTTAGTCACTTTTCTGCTTTATTTTGAAGGAAGTACCCTTTAGACGACTCCTAGCCCCTCGGATGTGCATCATTTTCCCTCCAATGTCACTGCGTACCTCCAGACACCTGTGGGCCGGCTGAGCAATATCGAGGACAATTGGTCGGTTCCTCGGAGGACATCTGTGCGTGCAGAGCGACGGGCAACACACGGCAGGTTCCTTAAGAGGAGCTACATTTCCAGAGCCCTTGAAGAGCCTAAGGGCCACATGTCTGGGGAGTCTGACATGCCCTGGAAGCATTTGTCATGGCCCTGGTGTGAGCCGCCATGAAAAAACACAGTGCTTTGAATACTTCAAGGACGTAGTACCTGAGGTCACTCTGCTTGAAGAGAAAGTCAGCTTCCTACCATGCTGCATCACTAACGGAACACTCAGCATGAGAACATGTCGGGAGGTATGGCCCTGTTTTGCCATGCAGAAGCGGAGGACTGCGGCACAGGCAAAGAGACCGGGACCTCTGCTCTGCATATCTTTAACTGCAGCAGAGTCTTCTGGAAAGCTAGGAGGCTCTCGTGAGCACCCTCTTCCCGGAAGGAACACTGAGTACCCACAGGACCCCGTGGGTCTGCTAATAAACATCCAGGCCAGTAGCCTTTTTGAGCCACTCTGTGTATGCTGCGTGGGGGAAACGCACTGCACCCTCTTTTGTAGCAGCTTAATATCCCCAGCACTCGCACACGTTCAGGAACACCGTTCAAGCACGTCCCATGTGGCGTGGAAGTCTTACGCATTGCCCTAGTCTGAGCTGCACTCAGAGAAACCCTCGGCTTCGCATTCCATCTAGGACGTCCTGCCTGAAGTCACCGTGCCTCCTAGAGAAAGTCAGCTTGCATTCTTACTGCAATTTAAGTCCTGCTCTTCCTGTGACACTGCAGGCTTTTGAAGAGCCACAGGCCCAGAGGCATAACTATGGTGTTCCTTGGTTGAGGCAGTTACTTTGATACAGAAAAGCCTACTTCAAGAAGTTGATTGAGGGAAGGAAACACAGGGTAATCTGTGTCTCTTTGGACTTGTTAGACACCACAAGGGTGTATGCTGAGGGTACACATGGAAACGAGGGCCTGCTGGAACTAGCCCTTCTTTCCCATTTTGAAGGCTGAATTCATACTGCCTTGCAGCTACCTGACATTCTCTGCTCCTGACAGGCCTGAGAACCCTGTAAAAATGCTGTGGGGAAAATTAAGAGTTTGCTCTGTCTAAACCAGGTGCTTCCATGGCCACAGTGGTGGTCCACCTGACAAGCTCTAGAGCTAAAGGGAATCTCAACGTGAAAAGTTGCCTCCAGGTTAGGGCCTTAGTAGACGTGCAGAAAGGGAGGCATGCAGCAGTTTCCATGAGTTCTTAGTCGCTTATATGCTTTATTTTAAAGGAAGTACACATCTGAGGACTCCTAGGCCTCTCAGGGATGCATCATTTTCTCTCCCAGTTCACTGAGTACCTCCAGACCCCTGTGGGCCGACTGAACACCTTCGAGGCACATTGGTTGATCACCCGGAGGCCCTCTGTATGTGCCCAGGGATGGGCAACACACTGTAAGTTCCTTGTGGAGAGCTATATTTCCAGAGTCTTCGAACGGCCTCAGGACAACATTGGTGGTGAGCCCGAAGTGCCCAGGAAAACATTGTCATGGCATTTGTGTGAGATTCCATGAGAGAACACTGTGCTGGGAAAACTTCAAGGCCCTCGTACCTGAAGTCACTCTGCACGAAGAGAAAGTCAACATCCTACCATGCTGTGTTCCTACCAGCACATCCAGCATGAACACATGCCTGGAGGTAAGGCCCTGAATTGCCGTGCAGAAGCAGAGAAGTGCTGCATTTTCCATGAGGTGGTGGCCTCTGCTCTGTGTACCTTTAATGGCAGCTCAGTTTTCTGGACAGCTAGGAGGCTAGCGTGGGCACCCTGTTCCCGGCAGAAACACTGAGTAACCACAGGCACATCTGGGTCTGCTATGGATCATCCAGCCCATAGCCCTTTAGAGACCCTATGTGTATGCCAAGCATAGGGAAATGCACTGCCCTCTCTTTTGGAAAGCTTGATTTCCCCAGCACTCGCAACGTTCACGAACACCATTCTGGCACATCCCACCTGGTGTGGAAGGCTTACGCATTGCCCTAGTATGAGCTGCACTCAGAGAAACCCTCGGCATCGCATTCCATGTAGGACATCCTGCCTGAAGTCACCGTGCCACCTAGAGAAAGTTGGCTTGCTTTCTTACTGCAATTTAAGTCCTGTTCTTCCATGTGGCACTGCAGGCAGCCCCAGGCCCAGAGGAGCAGCTACGGCGTTCCTTGGTTGAGACAGTTCACTTGATGCACAACACCCTACTTCCAGAAGATCATTCAGGGAAGGAAACACAGGGTAACCGAAGTCTCTTTGGACTTGTTAGAAACCACAGAGGTGTATGCTGAGTGTGTCTATGGAAACAGGGGCCTGCTGGAACTAACCTTGCTTTCCCATTTTGAAGGCTGCATTCATGCTGCCTTGAAGCTACCTGACATTCCCAGCTCCAGACAGGCCTGTAAGAATGTTTCTGGGCATAAAATGACTTTGCTCTGTCTAAACCAGGTGCTTCCATGGCCGCAGTGGTGGTCAGCCTGACAAGCTCTAGAGCTAAAGAGAAACTAAATGTGAGAACTTGCCTCCAGTTTAGGTCCTGAGTAGCCGGGAAGAAAGGGAGGCATACAGCTGTTTAAATGATTTCGTAGTCGCTTATGTGCTTTATTATAAAGGAAGTACCACTTTGAAGACTTCTAGGCCTCTCGGGAGTGCATCACTTTCCCTCCAAGTACACTGAGTACCTCCAGACCCCTGTGGGCAGGCTGAGCAACTTCGAGGCCCATTGGTTGATCCCTCAGAGACCCTCTGTGTGTGCCAAGTGAAGTGCAACACACTGTAAGTTCCTTGAGGAGAGCTACATTTCCAGAGCCATCGAACGGCCTCAGGACAACATTGATGGAGAGTCCGAAGTGCCCAGGAAGACTCTGTCATGGCCCTTGTGTGAGCTGCCATGAGAGAACACTGATTGGAATACTTCAAGGCCCTGGTACCTGAAGTCACTCTGCTCGAGGAGAAAGTCAGCATCTTATCATGCTGTGTCGCTACCGGCACACCCAGCATGAACACATGCCTGGAAGCAAGGCCCTGATTTGCCGTGCAGAAGCGGAGGCGTGCTGCAGCTTCCAGGAGGCAGTGGCCTCTGCTCTGCATACCTTTAACAGCAGCACAGTTTTCTGGACACCTAGGAGGCTACCCTGGGCACCTTGTTCCTGGCAGGAACACTGAGTACCCCCAGGTGCACCTGGGTCTGCTAAGCAACATCCAGGCCCGTAGCCCTTTAGAGCCCCTCTGTGCATGCCGAGCATAGGGAAACACACTGCCCTCTATTTTGGAGCAGCTTAGTTTCCTCAGCACTCGCACACGTTCACGAACACCATTCTGGCACGTCCCACATGGTGCGGAAGTCTTACGCGTTGCCCTAATCGGAGCTGCACTCAGAGTAACCCTCGTCTTCGCATTCCATCCAGGACCTCTTGGCTAAAGTCAACATGCCTTCTAGAGGAAGTCAGCTTGGGTTCTTACTGCAATTTAAGTCCCGTTCCTTCTGTGGCACTGCAGGCAGCCCCAGGCCCAGAGGAGCAACTACGGCATTCCTTGGTTGAGACAGTTTACTTCATACAGAACCCTCTACTTCGAGAAATTCATTCAGGGAAGGAAACGCAGTGTAACCGCTGTCTCTTTGGACTTGTTAGAAACCACAGGGATGTATGCTGAGTGTGCCCATGAAAACGTGGGCCTGCTGGAACTAACCCTGCTTTCCCATTTTGAAGACTGCATTCATGCCTGCCTTGAAGCTACCTGACAGGCCTGTGAACCCTGTAAGAATGCTTTGGGGAAAATAATGAGGTTGCTCTATCTATACCAGGGGCTTCCATGGCAGCGGTGTTGGTCCCCATGACAGGCTCTAGAGCTAAAAGGACTCTCAAGGTGAATACTTGCCTCCAGGTTAGTCCCTTAGTAGCGGTGTAGAAAGGGAGGCACGCAGCTGTTTCCATGAGTTCTTAGTCGCTTATGTGCTTTATTTTAAAGGAATTACATGTCTGAGGACTCCTAGGCCTCTTGGGTATGCATCATTTTCCCTGTCAGTTCACTGAGTACCTCCAGACCCCTGTGGGTCTGCTGAGCAACTTCGAGGCCCATTGGCTGATCCCTCGGAGGCTCTCTGTTCAGGCTGATTGATGGGCAACACACTGTACGTTCCTTGAAGGGAGCTACATTTAGAGTCCTCGAACGGTCTCCGGACATCATTGATGGTGAGTGCAAAGTGCCCAGGAAGACTCTGTCATGGCACTTGTGTGAGCTGCCATGAGAGAATGCTGTGCTTGGAATACTGTGAGGCCTTCGTTCCTGAAGTCACTCTGCTCGAGGAGAAAGTCAGCATCTTAGCATGCTGTGTTGCTACCGGCACACCCAGGATGAACCCATGCCTGGAAGTAAGGCCCTGATTTGCCGTGCAGAAGCGGAGGCGTGCTGCAGCTTCCAGGAGGCAGTGGCCTCTGCTCTGCATACCTTGAACGGCAGCACAGCTTTCTGGACACCTGGGAGGCTAGCCGGGGCACCCTGTTCCCGGCAGGAACACTGAGTACCCCCAGTTGCACTTGGGTCTGCTAAGCAATGTCCAGACCCGTAGCCCTTTAGATCCCCTCAGTGCACGCCGAGTGCAGGGAAAAGCACTGTGCCCTATTTCGGAGCAGCTTGGTTTCCTCAGCACTCGCACACGTTCACGAACACTGTTCTGGCACATCCCACATGGCGCGGAGGTCTTACGCGTTGCCTAATCGGAGCTGCGCTCAGAGTATCCCTCGTCTTCGCGTTCCATCCAGGACATCCTGACTGAAGGCACCGTGCCTCCTAGAGGACGGTGGATTCGGTTATAACTGCAATTTAAGTCCTGTTCCTTCTGTGGCACTGCAGGCAGCCCCGGGCCCAGAGGAGCAGCTACGGTGTTCCTTGGTTGAGACAGTTTGCTGGATGCGTGACTCCCTACTTCGATAAGTTGATTCGGGGAAGGAAACAAAGGGTAACCAGTGTCTCTTGGGACTCGTTAGAAACCACAAGGATGTACGCTGAGGGTGCCCATGAAAACGGGGGTCTGCTGGAACTAGCTCTGCTTTCCCATTTTGAGGGCTGCATTCACTCCTGCCTTGAAGCTACCTGACATTCCCAGCTCCCAACAGGCCAGTGAGCCCTGGAAGAATGCTTCGGGGAAAATTATGAGTTTGTTCTCTCTAAACCAGGGTTTTCCGTGGCCACGGTGGTAGTCCGCATGACAGGCTCTAGAGCTAAAGGGAACCTCAACGTGAGAACTCGCCTCCAGGTTAGGCTGTGAGTTGTTGTGCAGAAAGGGAGGCATTCAGCTGTTTCCATGAGTTCATAGTCGCTTATGCGCTTTGTTTTAAAGGAAGTACACGTTCGGGGACTCCTAGGCTCCACGGGTGTGCATCATTTTCCCTCCAAGGTCACTGAGTGCCTCCAGACACCTGTGGGCTGGCTGAGCAATATCGAAGTCGATTGGTTGATCCCTCGGAGGACCACTGTGTGTGCCGTGTGCTGGGCAACCACACACTGCACCTTCCTTGAGGAGCGCTACATCTCCAGAGCCCTCGAACGCCCTGAGGACAGCATGGCTGGTGAGTGTGAAGTGCCCAGGAAGACTCTGTCATGGCCCTTGTGTGAGCTGCCATGAGAGAACGCTGTGCTTGGAATACTGCGAGGCCCGCCCTCGTACCTGAAGTCACTCTGCTCGAGGAGAAAGTCAGCATCTTAGCATGCTGTGTGGCTCCCGGTACCCCCAGGATGAACCCATGCCTGGAAGTGAGGCCCTGATTTGCCGTGCAGAAGCGGAGGCGTGCTGTAGCTTCCGGGAGGCGGTGGCCTCTGCTCTGCATACCTTGAACGGCAGCACAGCTTTCTGGACACGTGGGAGGCTAGCCGGGGCACCCTGTTCCCGGCAGGAACACTGAGTACCCCCAGGTGCACCTGGGTCTGCTAAGCAACATCTAGGCCCGTAGCCCTTTAGAGCCCCTCTGTGCATGCCAAGCGTAGGGAAACGCACTGCCCTCTCCTTTGGAGCAGCTTAGTTTCCTCAGCACTCTCACACGTTCATGAACACCGTTCCGGCATGTTCCACATGGCGCGGAGGTCTTACGCGTTGCCCTAATCGGAGCTGCGCTCAGAGTAACCCTCTTGTTCACGTTCAATCCAGGACCTCCTGACTGAAGTCACCGTGCCTCCTAGAGGACCGCGGCTTGGGTTCTTACTGCAATTTAAGTCCTGTTCCTTCTGTGGCACTGCAGGCAGCCCCGGGCCCAGAGGAGCAGCTATGGCGTTCCTTGGTTGAGACAGTTCGCTGGATGCGAGACTCCCTACTTCGATAAGTTGACTCGGGGAAGGAAACACAGGGTAACCGGTGTCTCTTGGGACTCATTAGAAACCAAAGGGATGTACGCTGAGTGTGCCCATGAAAACGGGGGCCTGCTGGAACTAGCTCTGCTTTCCCATTTTGAGGGCGGCATTCATGCCTGCCTTGAAGCTCCCTGACATTCCCGGCACCCGACAGGTCTGTGAGACCTAGAAGAATGCTTCAGGGAAAATTATGAGTTTGCTCTCTCTAAACCAGGGGCTTCCGTGGCCGCGGTGGCGGTCCGCATGACAGGCTCTAGAGCTAAAGGGAACCTCAACGTGAGAACTTACCTCCAGGTTAGGCCCTGAGTAGCCGTACAGAAAGGGAGGCATGCAGCTGCTTCCAGGAGTTTTCATGCACTTTGATTTAAAGGAAGTACACGTCTGAGGACTCTTAGGGCTCACGGGTGGGCATCATTTTCCCTCCACGGTCTCTGAGTGCCTCCAGACATCTGTGGGCCAGCTGAACAACGTCGAGGTCCACTGGATGATTCCCTCAGAGGATCTCTGAGTGTGCCGAGTGCTGGGCAACCACACACTGCGCGTTCCTTGAGGAGCGCTACATCTCCAGAGCCCTCGAAGGCCCTCAGGACAACATGGCTAGTGAGTGCGAAGTGCCCAGGAAGACTCTGTCATGGCCCTTGTGTGAGATGCCATGAGAGAACGCTGTGCATGGAATACTGCGAGGCCCACCCTCGTACCTGAAGTCACTCTGCTCGAGGAGAAAGTCAATATCTTAGCATGCTGTGTCGCTACCGGCACACCCAGCATGAACCCATGCCTGGAAGTAAGACCCTGATTTGCCATGCAGAAGCAGAGGTGTGCTGCAGCTTCCAGGAGGCGGGGGCCTCTGCTCTGCATACCATGAATGGCAGCACAGCTTTCTGGACACCTGGGAGGCTAGCCAGGGCACCGAGGTCCCGGCAGGAACACTGAGTACCCCCAGGTGCACCTGGGTCTGATAAGCAACATCCAGGCCCGTAGCCCTTTAGAGCCCCTCTGTGCACGCCGAGCATAGGGAAACGCACTGCCTTCTCCTTCGGAGCAGCTTAGTTTCCTCAGCACTCGCACACGTTCACGAACACCGTTCTGGCACGTCCCACATGGCGCGGAGGTCTTAAGCGTTGCCCTAATCGGAGCTGCGCTCAGAGTAACCCTCGACTTCGCGTTCCATCCAGGACCTCCTGACTGAAGTCACCGTGCCTCCTAGAGGACGGCAGCTTGGGTTCTTACGGCAATTTTAGTCCTGTTCCTTTTGTGGCACTGCAGGCAGCCCCGGGCCCAGAGGAGCAGCTACGGCGTTCCTTGGTTGAGACAGTTCGCTGGATGTGGAACTCCCTAGTTCGATAAGTTGACTCGGGGAAGGAAACACAGGGTAAGCAGTGTCTCTTGGGACTCGTTAGAAACCACAGGGATGTACGCTGAGTGTGCCCATGAAAACGGGGGCCTGCTGGAACTAGCCCTGCTTTCCCATTTTGAGGGCGGCATTCATGCCTGCCTTGAAGCTCCCTGACATTCCCGGCTCGCGACAGGCCAGTGAGCCCTGGAAGTATGCTTCGGGGAAAATTATGAGTTTGCTCTCTCTAAACCACGGGCTTCCGTGGCCGCGGTGGCCGTCCGCATGACAGGCTCTAGAGCTAAAGGGAACCTCAACGTGACTACTCGCCTCCAGGTTAAGCCCTGAGTAGCCATGCAGAAAGGGAGGCATGCAGCTCTTTCCAGGAGTTCTTAGTCGCTTTCTTTTAAAGGAAGTACACGTCCGGGGACTCCTAGGCCCCACGGGTGTGCATCATTTTCCCTCTAAGGTCACTGAGTGGCTCCAGACACCTGTGGGACGGCTGAGCAACGTCGAGGTCCATTGGTTGATTCCCTCGGAGGACCACTGTGCGTGCCGAGTGCTGGGCAACCACACACTGCACGTTCCTTGAGGAGCGCTACATCTCCAGAGCCCACAATCGCCCTCAGGAAAACATGGCTGGTGAGTGCGAAGTGCCCAGGAAGACTCTGTCATGGCCCTTGTGTGAGCTGCCATGAGATAACGCTGTGCTTAGAACACTGCGAGGCCCGCCCTCGTACCTGAAGTCACTCTGCTCGAGGAGAAAGTCAGCATCTTAGCATGCTGTGTGGCTCCCGGCACACCCAGCATGAACCCATGCCTAGAAGTAAGGCCCTGATTTGCCGTGCACAAGCGGAGGCGTGCTGCAGCTTCCAGGAGGCGGTGACCTCTGCTCTGCATACCTTGAACGGCAGCACAGCTTTCTGGACACGTGGGAGGCTAGCCGGGGAACCCTGTTCCCGGCAGGAACACTGAGTACCCCCAGGTGCACCTGGGTCTGATAAGCAATATCCAGGCCCGTAGCCCTTTAGAGCCCCTCTGTGCACGCCGAGCGTAGGGAAACGCACTGCCCTCTCTTTTGGAGCAGCTTGGTTTCCTCAGCACTCGCACACGTTCACGAACACCGTTCTGGCACATCCCACATGGTGCGGAGTTCTTACGCGTTGCCTAATCGGAGCTGCGCTCAGAGTAACCCTCGTCTTCCCATTCCATCCAGGACCTCCTGACTGAAGACATCGTGCATCCTAGAGGACGGCGTCTTGGGTTCTTACTGCAATTCAAGTCCTGCTCCTTCTTTGGCACCGCACGCAGCCCCAGGCCCAGAGGAGCAGCTACGGCGTTCCTTGGTTGAGACAGTTCGTTGGATGCGGGCCTCCGTACTTCGATAAGTTGACTCAGGGAAGGAAACACAGGGTAACCGGTGTCTCTTGGGACTCGTTAGAAACCACAGGGATGTACGCTCAGTGTGCCCATGAAAATGGGTGCCTGTTGGAACTAGCCCTGCTTTCCCATTTTGAGGGCAGCATTCATGCCTGCCTTGAAGCTCCCTGACATTCCCGGCTCCCGACAGGCCAGTGAGCCCTGGAAAAATGCTTCGGGGAAAATTATGGGTTTGCTCTCTCTAAACCAGGGGCTTCCGTGGCCGCGGTGGCGGTCCGCATGACAGGCTCTAGAGCTAAAGGGAACCTCAACGTGAGAACTCGCCTCCAGGTTAGGCCCTGATTAGCCGTGCAGAAAGGGAGGCATGCAGCACTTTCCAGGAGTTCTTAGTCGCTTTGTTTTAAAGGAAGTACACGTCCGGGGACTCCTAGGTCCCACGGGTGTGCATCATTTTCCCTCCAAGGTCACTGAGTGTCTCCAGACACCTGTGGGCCGGCTGAGCAACGTCGAGGTCCACTGGTTGATTTCCTCGGAGGACCCCTCTGCATGCCGCGTTCTGGGCAACCACACACTGCGCGTTCCTTGGGTAGCGCTACATCTCCAGAGCCCTCGAACGCCCTCAGGACAACATGGCTGGTGAGTGCGAACTGCCCAGGAAGACTCTGTCATGGTCCTTGTGTGAACTGCCATGAGAGAACGCTGTGCTTGGAACACTGCGAGACCCACCCTCGTACCTGAAGTAACTCTGCTCGAGGAGAAAGTCAGCATCTTAGAATGCTGTGTGGCTTCCGGCACACGCAGCATGAACCCATGCCTGGAAGTAAGGCCCTGATTTGCCGTGCAGAAGCGGAGGCGTGCTGCAGCTTCCAGGAGGCGATGGCCTCTGCTCTGCATACCTTGAACGGCAGCACAGCTTTCTGGACACCTGGGAGTCTAGCCGGGGCACCCTGTTCCCGGCAGGAACACTGAGTAACCCCAGGCGCACCTGGGTCTGCTAAGCACCATCCAGGCCCGTAGCCCTTTAGAGCCCCTCTGTGCACGCCGACCATAGGGAACCGCACTGCCCTCTCCTTCGGAGCAGCTTAGTTTCCTCAGCACTCGCACACATTCACGAACACCGCTCTGGCACATCCCACATGGCGCGGAGGTCTTACGCGTTGCCCTAATCGGAGCTGCGCTCAAAGTAACCATCGTCTTCGCGTTTCATCCAGGACCTCCTGACTGAAGGCACCGTGCCTCCTAGAGGACGGCGGCTTGGGTTCTTACTGCAATTTAAGTCCAGTTCCTTCTGTGGCACTGCAGGCAGCCCCGGGCCCAGAGGAGCAGCTACGGCATTCCTTGGTTGAGACAGTTCGCTGGATGCGGGCCTCCCTACTTCGATAAGTTGACTCAGGGAAGGAAACACAGGATAACCGGTGTCTCTTGGGACTCCTTAGAAACCACTGGGATGTACGCTGAGTGTGCCCATGAAAACGGGGGCCTGCTGGAACTAACCCTGCTTTCCCATTTTGAGGGCTGCATTCATGCCTCCCTTGGAGCTCCCTGAAATTCCCGGCTTCCGACAGGCCAGTGAGCCCTGGAAGAATGCTTCGGGGAAAATTATGAGTTTGCTCTCTCTAAAACAGGGGCTTCCGTGGCCGCAGTTGCGGTCCGCATGACAGGCTCTAGAGCTAAAGGGAACCTAAACGTGAGAACTCGCCTCCAGGTTAGGCCCTGAGTAGCCGTGCAGAAAGGGAGGCATGCAACTGTTTCCAGGATTTCTCATGCGCTTTGTTTTAAAGGAAGTATACGTCCGGGGACTTCTATGCCCCACGGGTGTCCATCATTTTCCCTCGAAGGTCACTGAGTGCTTCCATTCACCTGTGGGCTGGCTGAGCAACGTCTAGGTCAATTGGTTGATTCCCTCCAAGACCTCTGTGCATGCCGAGTGCTGGGCAACCACACAATGCGCGTTCCTTTAGGAGTGCTACATCTCCAGAGCCCTCGAACGCCCGCAGGACACCATGGCTGGTGAGTGCGAAGTGCCCAGGAAGACTCTGTCAAGGCCCTTGTGTGAGTTGCCATGAGAGAACGCTGTGCTTAGAACACAGCGAGGCCCACCCTTGTTCCTGAAGTCACTCTGCTCGAGAAGAAAGTTAGCATCTTAGCATGCTGTGTCGCTACCGGCACACCCAGCATGAACCCATGCCTGGAAGGAATGCCCTGATTTGCCGTGCAGAAGCGGAGGCATGCTGCAGCTTCCAGGAGGCGGTGGCCTCTTCTCTGCATAACTTCAATGGCAGCACAGCTTTCTGGACACCTTGGAGTCTAGACGGTGCACCCTGTTCCCGGCAGGAACACTGAGTACCCCCAGGTGCACCTGGGTCTGCTAAGCAACTTCCAGTCCCGGGGCCCTTTAAAGCCCCCCTGTGTATGCCGAGCGTAGGGAAACGCACTGCCCTCTCCTTTGGAGCAGCTTAGTTTCCTCAGCACTCGCACACGTTCACGAACTCCGTTCTGGCACGTCCCACATGGCGCGGAGGTCTTACACGTTGCCCTAATCGGAGCTGCGCTCAGAGTAACCCTCGTCTTCGCATTCCATCCAGGACCTCCTGACTGAAGGCACCGTGCCTCCTAGAGGACGGCGGCTTGGTTTCTTACTGCAATTCAAGTCCTGTTCCTTCTTTGGCACTGCAGGCAGCCCCAGGCCCGGAGGAGCAGCTACGGCGTTCCTTGGTTGAGACAGTTCGCTGGATTCGGGCCTCCCTATTTCGATAAGTTGACTCAGGGTAGGAAACACAGGGAAACCGGTGTCTCTTGGGACTCGTTAGAAACCACAGGGATGTACGCTGAGTGTGCCCACGAAAACGGGGGCCTGCTGGAACTAGCCCTGCTTTCCCATTTTGAGGGCGACATTCATGCCTGCCTTGAAGCTCCCTGACATTCCCGGCTCCCGACAGGCCAGTAAGCCCTGGAAGAATGCTTCGGGGATAATTATGAGTTTGCTCTCTCTAAACCAGGGGCTTCCGTGGCTGCGGTCGTGGTCCGCATGACAGGCTCTAGAGCTAAACAGAACCTCAACGTGAGAACTCGCCTCCAGGTTAGGCCCTGAGTAGCCATGCAGAAAGGGAGGCATGCAGCTCTCTCCAGGAGTTCTTAGTAGCATTCTTTTAAAGGAAGTAGATGTCCGGAGATTCCTAGGTCCCACGGCTGTGCATCATTTTCCCTCCAAGGTCACTGTGTGCCTCCAGACACCTGTCGGCCGGCTGAGCAACGTCAAGGTACATTGGTTGATTCCCTCGGAGGACCCCTGTGCGTGCCGAGTGCTGGGCAACCACACACTGCGCGTTCCTTGAGGAGCTCTACATCTCCAGAGCCCTCGAACACCCTCAGGACAACATGGCTAGTGAGTGCGAAGTACCCAGGAAGACTCTGTCATGACCCTTGTGTGAGCTGCCATGAGAGAACGCTGTGCTTGGAACACTGCGAGGCCCGCCCTCGTACCTGAAGTCACTCTGCTCGAGGAGAAAGTCAGCATCTTAGCATGCTGTGTGGCTCCCGGCACACCCAGCATGAACCCATGCCTGGAAGTAAGGCCCTGATTTGCCGTGCAGAAGCGGAGGCGTGCTGCAGCTTCCAGGAGGCGGTGGCCTCAGCTCTGCATACCTTGAACGGCAGCACAGCTTTCTGGACACCTGGGAGGCTAGCCAGGGCACCCTGTTCCCGGCAGGAACAGTGAGTACCCCCAGGCGCACCTGGGTCTGCTAAGCAACATCCAGGCCCGTAGCCCTTTAGAGCCCCTCTGTGCACGCCGAGCATAGGGAAACGCACCGCCCTCTCTTTAGGAGCAGCTTGGTTTCCTCAGCACTCGCAAACGTTCACGAACACCGTTCTGGCACATCCCACACGGCGCGGAGATCTTACGCGTTGCCGTAATCGGAGCTGCGCTCAGAGTAACCCTCGTCTTCGCATTCCATCCAGGACCTCCTGACTGCAGGCACAGTGCCTCCTAGAGGACGGCGGCTTGGGTTCTTACTGCAATTCAAGTCCTGTTCCTTGTTTGGCACTGCAGGCGGCCCCAGGCCCAGAGGAGCAGCTACGGCGTTCCTTGGTTGAGATAGTTCGCTGGATGCGGGATACCCTACTTCGATACGTTGACTCAGGGAAGGAAACACAGGGTAACCGGTGTCTCTTGGGACTCGTTAGAAACCACAGGGATGTACGCTGAGTGTGCCCATGAAAACGGGGGCCTGCTGGAACTAGCCCTGCTTTCCCATTTGGAGGGCGGCATTCATGCCTGCCTTGAAGCTCCCTGACATTCCCGGCTCCCGACAGGCCAGTGAGCCCTGGAAGAATGCTTTGGGGAAAATTATGAGTTTGCTCTCTCTAAACCAGGGGCTTCCGTGGCTACGGTGGCGGTCCGCATGACAGGCTCTAGAGCTAAAGGGAACCTCAACGTGAGAACTCGCCTCCAGGTTAGGCCCTGAGTAGCCGTGCAGAAAGGGAGGCATGCAGCTCTTTCCAGGAGTTCTTAGTCGCTTTGTTTTAAAGGAAGTACATGTCCGGGGACTCCTAGGCCCCACGGGTGTGCATCATTTTCCCTCCAAGGTCACTGAGTGTCTCCAGACACCTGTGGGCCGGCTGAGCAACGTCGAGGTCCACTGGTTGATTCCCTCGGAGGACCCCTGTGCGTGCCGAGTGCTGGGCAACCACACACTGCGCGTTCCTTGAGGAGCGCTCCATCTCCAGAGCCTTCGAACGCACTCAGGACAACATGGCTGGTGAGTGCGAAGTGCCCAGGAAGACTCTGTCATGGCCCTTGTGTGAGCTGCCATGAGAGAATGCTGTGCTTGGAACACTGCGAGGACCGCCCTCGTACCTTCAGTCACTCTGCTCGAGGAGAAAGTCCGCATCTTAGCATGCTGTGTGGCTCCCGGCACACACAGTATGAACCCATGCCTGGAAGTAAGGCCCTGATTTGCCGTGCAGAAGCGGAGGCGTGCTGCAGCTTCCAGGAGGCGGTGGCCTCAGCTCTGCATACCTTGAACGGCAGCACAGCTTTCTCGACACCTGGGAGGCTAGCCGGGGCACCCTGTTCCCGGCAGGAACACTGAGTACCCCCAGGCGCACCTGGGTCTGCTAAGCAACATCCAGGCCCGTAGCCCTTTAGAGCCCCTCTGAGCACGCCGAGCATAGGGAAACGCACTGCCCTCTCTTTTGGAGCAGCTTGGTTTCCTCAGCACTCGCAAACGTTCACGAACACCGTTCTGGCACATCCCAAATGGCACGGAGGTCTTACGCGTTGCCTAATCTGAGCTGCGCTCAGAGTAACCCTCGTCTTCCCATTCCATCCAGGACTTCCTGACTGAAGACACCGTGCCTCCTAGAGGACAGCAGCTTGGGCTCTTACTGCAATTCAAGTCCTGTTCCTTCTTTGGCACTGCAGGCAGCCCCAGGCCCAGAGGAGCAGCTACGGCGTTCCTTGTTTGGGACAGTTCGCTGGATGCGCACCTCCCTACTTCGATAAGTTGACTCAGGGAAGGAAACACAGGGTAACCGTTGTCTCTTGGGACTCGTTAGAAACCACAGGGATGTACGCTGAGTGTGCCCATGAAAACGGGGGCCTGCTGGAACTAGCCCTGCTTTCCCATTTGGAGGGCGGCATTCATGCCTGCCTTGAAGCTCCCTGACATTCCCGGCTCCTGACAGGCCAGTGAGCCCTGGAAGAATGCTTCGGGGAAAATTATGAGTTTGCTCTCTCTAAATCAGGGGCTTCCGTGGCCCCGGTGGCGGTCCGCATGACAGGCTCTAGAGCTAAAGGGAACCTCAACGTGAGAACTCGCCTCCAGGTTAGGCCCTGAGTAGCCGTGCAGAAAGGGAGGCATGCAGCTCTTTCCAGGAGTTCTTAGTCGCTTTGTTTTAAAGGAAGTACACGTCCAGGGACTCCTAGGCCCCACGGGTGTGCATCATTTTCCCTCCAAGGTCACTGAGTGCCTCCAGACAGCTGTGGGCCGGCTGAGCAACGTTGAGGTCCATTGGTTGATTCCCTCGGAGGACCCCTGTGTGTGCCGAGTGCTGGGCAACCACACACTGCGCGTTCCTTGAGGAGCGCTACATCTCCAGAGCCCTCGAACGGCCTCAGGACAACATGGCTGGTGAGTGCGAAGTGCCCAGAAAGACTCTGTCATGGCCCTTGTGTGAGCTGCCATGAGAGAACGCTGTGCTTGGAACACTGCGAGGCCCACCCTCGTACCTGAAGTCACTCTGCTCGAGGAGAAAGTCAGCATGTTAGCATGCTGTGTGGCTCCCGGCACACCCAGCATGAACCCATGCCTGGAAGTAAGGCCCTGATTTGCCGTGCAGAAGCGGAGGCGTGCTGCAGCTTCCAGTACGCGGTGGCCTCTGCTTTGCATAACTTGAACGGCAGCACAGCTTTCTGGACACCTGGGAGGCTAGCCGGGGCACCCTGTTCCCGACAGTGACAGTGAGTAACCCCAGGCGCACCTGAGTCTGCTAAGCAACATCCAGGCCCGTAGATCTTTAGAGCTCCTCTGTGCATGCTGAGCGTAGGGAAACGCACTGCCCTCTCTTTTGGAGCAGCTTGGTTTCCTCAGCACTCGCACACGTTCACGAACACCGTTCTGGCACATCCCACATGGCACGGAGGTCTTACGCGTTGCCCTAATCGGAGCTGTGCTCAGAGTAACCCTCGTCTTCGCATTCCATCCAGGACCTCCTGACTGAAGGCACCGTGCCTGCTAGAGGACGGCGGCTTGGGTTCTTACTGCAATTCAAGTCCTGTTCCTTCTTTGGCACTGCAGGCAGCCCCAGGCCCAGAGGAGCAGCTACGGCATTCCTTGGTTGAGACAGTTCGCTGGATGCGGGCCTCCCTACTTCGATAATTTGACTCAGGGAAGGAAACACAGGGTAACCGGTGTCTCTTGGGACTCGTTAGAAACCACAGGGATGTACGCTGAGTGTGCCCATGAAACGGGGGCCTGCTGGAACTAGCCCTGCTTTCCCATTTTGAGGGCGTCATTCATGCCTTCCTTGAATCTCCCTGACATTCCCGGCTCCCGACAGGCCAGTGAGCGCTCGAACAATGCTTCGGGGAAAATTATGAGTTTGCTCTCTCTAAACCAGGGGCTTCCGTGGCCACGGTGGCGGTCCGCATGACAGGCTCTAGAGCTAAAAAGAACCTCAACGTGAGAACTCCCCTCCAGGTTAGGCCCTGAGTAGCCGTGCAGAAAGGGAGGCATGCAGCTCTTTCCAGGAGTTCTTAGTCGCTTATGCGCTTTGTTTTAAAGGAAGTACACGTCCGGGGACTCCTAGGCCCCATGGGTGTGTATCATTTTTCCTCCAAAATCACTGAGTGCCTCCAGACAGTTGTGGGTCGGCTGAGCAACGTTGAGGTCCACTGGTTGATATCCTCGGAGGACCCGTGTGCGTGCCGAGTGCTGGGTAACCACACACTGCGCGTTCCTTGGGTAGCGCTACATATCCAGAGCCCTCGAACGCCCTCAGGACAACATGGCTGGTGAGTGCGAAGTGCCCAGGAAGACTCTGTCATAACCTTTGTTTGAGCTACCATGAGAGAACGCTGTGCTTGGAACACTGTGAGGCCCGCCCTCGTACCTGAAGTCACTCTGCTGGAGGAGAAATTCAGCATCTTAGCATGCTGTGTGGCTCCCGGCACACCCAGCATAAACCCGTGCCTGGAAGTAAGGCCGTGATTTGCAGTGCAGAAGCGGAGGCGTGCTGCAGCTTCCAGGAGGCAGAGGCCTCTGATCTCCATACATTGAATGGCAGCACAGCTTTCAGGACACCTTGGAGGCTAGTCGGGGCACCCTGTTCCCGGCAGGAACACTGAGTAACCCCAGGCGCACCTGGGTCTGCTAAGCAACATCCAGGCCCGTAGCCCTTTAGAGCCCCTCTGTGCACGCCCAGCGTAGGGAAATGCACTGCCCTCTCTTTTGGAGCAGCTTGGTTTCCTCAGCACTTGCACACGTTCACGAACACCGTTCTGGCACATCCCACATGGCGCGGAAGTCTTACGCGTTGCCCTAATCGGAGCTGCGCTCAGAGTAACCCTCGTCTTTGCATTCCATCCAGGACCTCCTGACTGAAGTCACCGTGCCTCCTAGAGTACAGCGGCTTGAGTTCTTACTGCAATTCAAGTCCTGTTCCTTCTGTGGCACTGCAGGCAGCCCCGGGCCCAGAGGAGCAGCTACGGCGTTCCTTGGTTGATACAGTTCTCTGGATGCGGGACTCCCTACTTCGATAAGTGGACTCGCGGAAGGAAACACTGTGTTACTGGTGTCTCTTGGGACTCGTTAGAAACCAAAGGGTTGTACGCTGAGTGTGCCCATGAAAACGGAGGCCTGCTGGAACTAGCGCTGCTTTCCCATTTGGAGGGCGGCATTCATGCCTGCCTTGAAGCTCCCTGACATTCCCGGCTCCCGACAGGCCAGTGAGCCGTGGAAGAATGATTCGGGGAAAATTATGAGTTTGCTCTCTCTAAAGCAGGGGCTTCCGTGGCCGCGGTGGCGGTCCGCATGACAGGCTCTAGAGCTAAAGGGAACCTCAATGTGAGAACTCGCCTCCAGGTTAGGCCCTGAGTAGCCGTGCAGAAAGGGAGGCATGCAGCTGTTTCCAGGAGTTCTTAATCGCTTTGTTTTAAAGGAAGTACACATCCGGGGACTCATAGGCCGCACGGGTGTGCATCATTTTCCCTCAAAGGTCACTGATTGTCTCCAGACACCTGTGGGCCGGCTGAGCAACGTCGAGGTCCATTGGTTGATTCCCTCGGAGCACCCCTGTGCGTGCCGAGTGCTAAGCAACCGCACACTGCGCGATCCTTGAGGAGCGCTCCATCTCCAGAGCCTTCGAACGCACTCAGGACAACATGGCTGGTGAGTGCGAAGTGCCCAGGAAGACTCTGTCATGGCCCTTGTGTGAGCTGCCATGAGAGAATGCTGTGCTTGGAACACTGCGAGGACCGCCCTCGTACCTTCAGTCACTCTGCTCGAGGAGAAAGTCCGCATCTTAGCATGCTGTGTGGCTCCCGGCACACACAGTATGAACCCATGCCTGGAAGTAAGGCCCTGATTTGCCGTGCAGAAGCGGAGGCGTGCTGCAGCTTCCAGGAGGCGGTGGCCTCAGCTCTGCATACCTTGAACGGCAGCACAGCTTTCTCGACACCTGGGAGGCTAGCCGGGGCACCCTGTTCCCGGCAGGAACACTGAGTACCCCCAGGCGCACCTGGGTCTGCTAAGCAACATCCAGGCCCGTAGCCCTTTAGAGCCCCTCTGAGCACGCCGAGCATAGGGAAACGCACTGCCCTCTCTTTTGGAGCAGCTTGGTTTCCTCAGCACTCGCAAACGTTCACGAACACCGTTCTGGCACATCCCAAATGGCACGGAGGTCTTACGCGTTGCCTAATCTGAGCTGCGCTCAGAGTAACCCTCGTCTTCCCATTCCATCCAGGACTTCCTGACTGAAGACACCGTGCCTCCTAGAGGACAGCAGCTTGGGCTCTTACTGCAATTCAAGTCCTGTTCCTTCTTTGGCACTGCAGGCAGCCCCAGGCCCAGAGGAGCAGCTACGGCGTTCCTTGTTTGGGACAGTTCGCTGGATGCGCACCTCCCTACTTCGATAAGTTGACTCAGGGAAGGAAACACAGGGTAACCGGTGTCTCTTGGGACTCGTTAGAAACCACAGGGATGTACGCTGAGTGTGCCCATGAAAACGGGGGCCTGCTGTAACTAGCCCTGCTTTCCCATTTGGAGGGCGGCATTCATGCCTGCCTTGAAGCTCCCTGACATTCCCGGCTCCTGACAGGCCAGTGAGCCCTGGAAGAATGCTTCGGGGAAAATTATGAGTTTGCTCTCCCTAAATCAGGGGCTTCCGTGGCCCCGGTGGCGGTCCGCATGACAGGCTCTAGAGCTAAAGGGAACCTCAACGTGAGAACTCGCCTCCAGGTTAGGCCCTGAGTAGCCGTGCAGAAAGGGAGGCATGCAGCTCTTTCCAGGAGTTCTTAGTCGCTTTGTTTTAAAGGAAGTACACGTCCAGGGACTCCTAGGCCCCACGGGTGTGCATCATTTTCCCTCCAAGGTCACTGAGTGCCTCCAGACAGCTGTGGGCCGGCTGAGCAACGTTGAGGTCCATTGGTTGATTCCCTCGGAGGACCCCTGTGTGTGCCGAGTGCTGGGCAACCACACACTGCGCGTTCCTTGAGGAGCGCTACATCTCCAGAGCCCTCGAACGGCCTCAGGACAACATGGCTGGTGAGTGCGAAGTGCCCAGAAAGACTCTGTCATGGCCCTTGTGTGAGCTGCCATGAGAGAACGCTGTGCTTGGAACACTGCGAGGCCCACCCTCGTACCTGAAGTCACTCTGCTCGAGGAGAAAGTCAGCATGTTAGCATGCTGTGTGGCTCCCGGCACACCCAGCATGAACCCATGCCTGGAAGTAAGGCCCTGATTTGCCGTGCAGAAGCGGAGGCGTGCTGCAGCTTCCAGTACGCGGTGGCCTCTGCTTTGCATAACTTGAACGGCAGCACAGCTTTCTGGACACCTGGGAGGCTAGCCGGGGCACCCTGTTCCCGACAGTGACAGTGAGTAACCCCAGGCGCACCTGAGTCTGCTAAGCAACATCCAGGCCCGTAGATCTTTAGAGCTCCTCTGTGCATGCTGAGCGTAGGGAAACGCACTGCCCTCTCTTTTGGAGCAGCTTGGTTTCCTCAGCACTCGCACACGTTCACGAACACCGTTCTGGCACATCCCACATGGCACGGAGGTCTTACGCGTTGCCCTAATCGGAGCTGTGCTCAGAGTAACCCTCGTCTTCGCATTCCATCCAGGACCTCCTGACTGAAGGCACCGTGCCTGCTAGAGGACGGCGGCTTGGGTTCTTACTGCAATTCAAGTCCTGTTCCTTCTTTGGCACTGCAGGCAGCCCCAGGCCCAGAGGAGCAGCTACGGCATTCCTTGGTTGAGACAGTTCGCTGGATGCGGGCCTCCCTACTTCAATAAGTTGACTCAGGGAAGGAAACACAGGGTAACCGGTGTCTCTTGGGACTCGTTAGAAACCACAGGGATGTACGCTGAGTGTGCCCATGAAACGGGGGCCTGCTGGAACTAGCCCTGCTTTCCCATTTTGAGGGCGTCATTCATGCCTTCCTTGAATCTCCCTGACATTCCCGGCTCCCGACAGGCCAGTGAGCGCTCGAACAATGCTTCGGGGAAAATTATGAGTTTGCTCTCTCTAAACCAGGGGCTTCCGTGGCCACGGTGGCGGTCCGCATGACAGGCTCTAGAGCTAAAAAGAACCTCAACGTGAGAACTCCCCTCCAGGTTAGGCCCTGAGTAGCCGTGCAGAAAGGGAGGCATGCAGCTCTTTCCAGGAGTTCTTAGTCGCTTATGCGCTTTGTTTTAAAGGAAGTACACGTCCGGGGACTCCTAGGCCCCATGGGTGTGTATCATTTTTCCTCCAAAATCACTGAGTGCCTCCAGACAGTTGTGGGTCGGCTGAGCAACGTTGAGGTCCACTGGTTGATATCCTCGGAGGACCCGTGTGCGTGCCGAGTGCTGGGTAACCACACACTGCGCGTTCCTTGGGTAGCGCTACATATCCAGAGCCCTCGAACGCCCTCAGGACAACATGGCTGGTGAGTGCGAAGTGCCCAGGAAGACTCTGTCATAACCTTTGTTTGAGCTACCATGAGAGAACGCTGTGCTTGGAACACTGTGAGGCCCGCCCTCGTACCTGAAGTCACTCTGCTGGAGGAGAAATTCAGCATCTTAGCATGCTGTGTGGCTCCCGGCACACCCAGCATAAACCCGTGCCTGGAAGTAAGGCCGTGATTTGCAGTGCAGAAGCGGAGGCGTGCTGCAGCTTCCAGGAGGCAGAGGCCTCTGATCTCCATACATTGAATGGCAGCACAGCTTTCAGGACACCTTGGAGGCTAGTCGGGGCACCCTGTTCCCGGCAGGAACACTGAGTAACCCCAGGCGCACCTGGGTCTGCTAAGCAACATCCAGGCCCGTAGCCCTTTAGAGCCCCTCTGTGCACGCCCAGCGTAGGGAAATGCACTGCCCTCTCTTTTGGAGCAGCTTGGTTTCCTCAGCACTTGCACACGTTCACGAACACCGTTCTGGCACATCCCACATGGCGCGGAAGTCTTACGCGTTGCCCTAATCGGAGCTGCGCTCAGAGTAACCCTCGTCTTTGCATTCCATCCAGGACCTCCTGACTGAAGTCACCGTGCCTCCTAGAGTACAGCGGCTTGAGTTCTTACTGCAATTCAAGTCCTGTTCCTTCTGTGGCACTGCAGGCAGCCCCAGGCCCAGAGGAGCAGCTACGGCGTTCCTTGGTTGATACAGTTCTCTGGATGCGGGACTCCCTACTTCGATAAGTGGACTCGCGGAAGGAAACACTGTGTTACTGGTGTCTCTTGGGACTCGTTAGAAACCAAAGGGTTGTACGCTGAGTGTGCCCATGAAAACGGAGGCCTGCTGGAACTAGCGCTGCTTTCCCATTTGGAGGGCGGCATTCATGCCTGCCTTGAAGCTCCCTGACATTCCCGGCTCCCGACAGGCCAGTGAGCCGTGGAAGAATGATTCAGGGAAAATTATGAGTTTGCTCTCTCTAAAGCAGGGGCTTCCGTGGCCGCGGTGGCGGTCCGCATGACAGGCTCTAGAGCTAAAGGGAACCTCAATGTGAGAACTCGCCTCCAGGTTAGGCCCTGAGTAGCCGTGCAGAAAGGGAGGCATGCAGCTGTTTCCAGGAGTTCTTAATCGCTTTGTTTTAAAGGAAGTACACATCCGGGGACTCATAGGCCGCACGGGTGTGCATCATTTTCCCTCAAAGGTCACTGATTGTCTCCAGACACCTGTGGGCCGGCTGAGCAACGTCGAGGTCCATTGGTTGATTCCCTCGGAGCACCCCTGTGCGTGCCGAGTGCTAAGCAACCGCACACTGCGCGATCCTTGAGGAGCGCTACATCTCCAGAGCCCTCGAACGCCCTCAGGACAACATGGCTGGTGAGTGCGAAGTGCCCAGGAAGACTCTGTCATGGCCCTTGTGTGAGCTGCCATGAGAGAACGCTGTGCTTGGAACACTGCGAGGCCCGCCCTCGTACCTGAAGTCACTCTGCTCGCGGAGAAAGTCAGCATGTTAGCATGCTGTGTGGCTCCCGGCACACCCAGCATGAACCCGTGCCTGGAAGTAAGGCCCTGATTTGCCGTGCAGAAGCGGAGGCGTGCTGCAGCTTCCAGGAGGTGGTGGCCTCTGCTCTGCATACCTTGAACGGCAGCACAGCTTTCTGGACACCTGGGAGGCTAGCCGGGGCACCCTGTTCCCGGCAGGAACACTGAGTAACCCCAGGCGCACCTGGGTATGCTAAGCAACATCCAGTCCCGTAACCCTTTAGACCCCTCTGTGCACGCCGAGCATAGGGAAACGCACTGCCCTCTCTTTTGGAGTAGCTTGGTTTCCTCACCACTCGCACACATTCACGAACACCGTTCTGGCACATCCCACATGGTGCGGAGGTCTTACGCGTTGCCCTAATCGGAGCTGCGCTCAGAGTAACCCTCGTCTTCCCATTCCATCCACGACCTCCTGACTGAAGACACCGTGCCTCCTAGAGGACGGCGGCTTGGGTTCTTACTGCAATTCAAGTCCTGTTCCTTCTTTGGCACTGCAGGCAGCCCCAGGCACAGAGGAGCAGCTACGGCGTTCCTTGGTTGAGACAGTTCGCTGGATGCGGGACTCCCTACTTCGATAAGGTGACTCAGGGAAGGAAACACAGGGTAACCGGTGTCTCTTGGGACTCGTTAGAAACCACAGGGATGTACGCTGAGTGTGCCCATGAAAACAGGGGCCTGCTGGAACTAGCCCTGCTTTCCCATTTTGAGGGCGGCATTCATGCCTGCCTTGAAGCTCCCTGACATTTCTGGCTCCCGACAGGCCAGTGAGCCCTGGAAGAATGCTTCGGGGAAAATTATGAGTTTGCTCTCTGTAAACCAGGGGCGTCCGTGGCCGCGGTGGCCATCCGCATGGCAGGCTCTAGAGCTAAAGGGAACCTCAACGTGAGAACTCGCCTCCAGGTTAGGCTCTGAGTAGCCGTGCAGAAAAGGATGCATGCAGCTCTTTCTAGGAGTTCTTAGTCGCTTTGTTTTAAAGGAAGTACACGTCCGGGGACTCCTAGGGCCCACGAGTGTGCATCATTTTCCCTCCAAGGTCACTGAGTGCCTCCAGACACCTGTGGGCCGGCTGAGCAATGTCGAGGTCCATTGGTTGATTCCCTCGGAGGACCTCTGTGCGTGCCGAGTGCTGGGCAACCACACACTGCGCGTTCCTGGAGGAGCGCTACATCTCCAGAGCCCTCGAACGCCCTCAGGACAACATGGGTGGTGAGTGCGAAGTGCCCAGGAAGACTCTGTCATGGCCCTTGTGTGAGCTGCCATGAGAGACGCTGTGCTTGGAACACTGCGAGGCCCGCCCTCGTACCTGAAGTCACTCTGCTCGAGGAGTAAGTTAGCATGTTAGCATGCTGTGTGGCTCCCGGCACACCCAGGATGAACCCATGCCTGGAAGTAAGGCCCTGATTTGCCGTGCAGAAGCGGAGGCATGCAGCAGCTTCCAGGAGGTGGTGGCCTCTGCTCTGCATACCTTGAACGGCAGCACAGCTTTCTGGACACCTGGGAGGCTAGCCGGGGCACCCTGTTCCCGGCAGGAACACTGAGTAACCCCAGGCGCACCTGGGTATGCTAAGCAACATCCAGTCCCGTAACCCTTTAGACCCCTCTGTGCACGCCGAGCATAGGGAAACGCACTGCCCTCTCTTTTGGAGTAGCTTGGTTTCCTCAGCACTCGCACACATTCACGAACACCGTTCTGGCACATCCCACATGGTGCGGAGGTCTTACGCGTTGCCCTAATCGGAGCTGCGCTCAGAGTAACCCTCGTCTTCCCATTCCATCCACGACCTCCTGACTGAAGACACCGTGCCTCCTAGAGGACGGCGGCTTGGGTTCTTACTGCAATTCAAGACCTGTTCCTTCTTTGGCACTGCAGGCAGCCCCAGGCGCAGAGGAGCAGCTACGGCGTTCCTTGGTTGAGACAGTTCGCTGGATGCGGGCCTCTCTACTTCGATAAGTTGACTCAGGGAAGGAAACACAGGGTAACCGGTGTCTCTTGGGACTCGTTAGAAACCACAGGGATGTACGCTGACTGTGCCCATGAAAACGGGGGCCTGCTGGAACTAGCCCTGCTTTCCCATTTGGAGGGCGGCATTCATGCCTGCCTTGAAGCTCCCTGACATTCCCGGCTCGCGACCGGCCAGTGAGCCCTGGAAGAATGCTTCGGGGAAAATTATGAGTTTGCTCTCTGTAAACCAGGGGCGTCCGTGGCCGCGGTGGCCATCCGCATGGCAGGCTCTAGAGCTAAAGGGAACCTCAACGTGAGAACTCGCCTCCAGGTTAGGCTCTGAGTAGCCGTGCAGAAAAGGAGGCATGCAGCTCTTTCTAGGAGTTCTTAGTCGCTTTGTTTTAAAGGAAGTACACGTCCGGGGACTCCTAGGTCTCACGGGTGTGCATCATTTTCACTCCAAGGTCACTGAGTGCCTCCAGACACATGTGGGCCGGCTGAGCAACGTCGAGGTCCATTGGTTGATTCACTCGGAGGAACCCTGTGCGTGCCGAGTGCTGGGCAACCACACACTGCACGTTCCTTGAGGAGCGCTACATCTCCAGAGCCCTCGAACGCCCTCAGGACAACATGGCTGGTGAGTGCGAAGTGCCCAGGAAGACTCTGTCATGGCCCTTGTGTGAGCTGCCATGAGAGAACGCTGTGCTTGGAACACTGCGAGCCCCGCCCTCGTACCTGAAGTCACTCTGCTCGAGGAGAAAGTCAGCATCTTAGCATGCTGTGTGGCTCCCGGCACACCCAGCATGAACCCGTGCCTGGAAGTAAGGCCCTGATTTGCCGTGCAGAAGCGGAGGCGTGCTGCAGCTTCCAGGAGGCGATGGCCTCTGCTCTGCATACGTTGAACCGCAGCACAGCTTTCTGGACACCTGGGAGGCTAGCCGGGGCACCCTGTTCCCGACAGTGACAGTGAGTAACCCCAGGCGCACCTGGGTCTGCTAAGCAACATCCAGGCCCGTAGCCCTTTAGAGCCCCTCTGTGCACGCCGAGCGTAGGAAAACGCACTGCCCTCTCTTTTGGAGCAACTTGGTTTCCTCAGCACTCGCACACGTTCACGAACACCGTTCTGGCACATCCCACATGGCGTGGAGGTCTTACGCGTTGCCCTAATCGGAGCTGCGCCCAGAGTAACCCTCGTCTTCGCATTCCATCCAGGACCTCCTGACTGAAGGCACCGTGCCTGCTAGAGGACGGCGGCTTGGTTTCTTACTGGAATTCAAGTCCTGTTCCTTCTTTGGCACTGCAGGCTGCCCCAGGCCCAGAGGAGCAGCTACGGCGTTCCTTGGTTGAGACAGTTAACTGGATGCGGGCCTCCCTACTTCGATAAGTTGACTCAGGGAAGGAAACACAGGGTAACCGGTGTCTCTTGGGACTCGTTAGAAACCACAGGGATGTACGCTGAGTGTGCCCATGAAATCGGGGGCCTGCTGCAACTAGCCCTGCTTTCCCATTTTGAGGGCGGCATTCATGCCTGCCTTGAAGCTCCCTGACATTCCCGGCTCCTGACAGGCCAGTGAGCCCTGGAAGAATGCTTCGGGGAAAATTATGAGTTTGCTCTCTCTAAACCAGGGGCTTCCGTGGCCACGGTGGCGGTCCGCATGACAGGCTCTAGAGCTAAAGGGAACCTCAACGTGAGAACTCGCCTCCAGGTTAGGCCCTGAGTAGCCGTGCAGAAAGGGAGGCATGCAGCACTTTCCAGGAGTTCTTAGTCGCTTTGTTTTAAAGGAAGTACACGTCCGGGGACTCCTAGGCCCCACGGGTGTGCATCATTTTCCCTCCAAGGTCACTGAGGGCCTCCAGACACCTGTGGGCCGGCTGGGCAACATCGAGGTCCACTGGTTGATTCCCTCGGAGGACCCCTGTGCGTGCCGAGTGCTGGGCAACAACACACTGCGCGTTCCTTGAGGAGCGCTACATCTCCAGAGCCCTCGAACGCCCTCAGGACAACATGGCTGGTGAGTGCGAAGTGCCCAGGAAGACTCTGTCATGGCCCTTGTGTGAGCTGCCATGAGAGAACGCCGTGCTTGGAACACTGCGAGGCCCGCCCTCGTACCTGAAGTCACTCTGCTCGAGGAGAAAGTCAGCATCTTAGCATGCTGTGTGGCTCCCGGCACACCCAGCAGGAACCCATGCCTGGAAGTAAGGCCCTGATTTGCCGTGCAGAAGCGGAGGCGTGCTGCAGCTTCCAGGAGGCGGTGGCCTCTGCTCTGCATACCTTGAACGGAAGCACAGCTTTCTGGACACCTGGGAGGCTAGCCGGGGCACCCTGTTCCCGGCAGGAACACTGAGTAACCCCAGGCGCACCTGGGTCTGCTAAGCAACATCCAGGCCCGTAGCCCTTTAGAGCCCCTCTGTGCACGCCGAGTGTAGGGAAACGTACTGCCCTCTCTTTTGGAGCAGCTTGGTTTCCTCAGCACTAGCACACGTTCACGAACACCGTTTTGGCACATCCCACATGGCGCGGAGGTCTTACGCGTTGCCCTAATCGGAGCTGCGCTCAGAGTAACCCTCGTCTTCGCATTCCATCCAGGACCTCCTGACTGAAGGCACCGTGCCTCCTAGAGGACGGCGGCTTGGGTTCTTACTGCAATTCAAGTCCTGTTCCTTCTTTGGCACTGCAGGCAGCCCCAGGCACAGAGGAGCAGCTACGGCGTTCCTTGGTTGAGACAGTTCGCTGGATGCGAGCCTCCCTACTTCGATAAGTTGACTCAGGGAAGGAAACACAGGGTGACAGGTGTCTCTTGAGACTCGTTTGAAACCACAGGGATGTACGCTGTGTGTGCCCATGAAAAAGGGGTCCTGCTGGAACTAGCCCTGCTTTCCCATTTGGAGGGTGGCATTCATGCCTGCCTTGAAGCTCCCTGACATTCCCGGCTCCCGACAGGCCAGTGAGCCCTGGAAGAATGCTTCGGGGAAAATTATGAGTTTGCTCTCTCTAAACCAGGGGCTTTCGGGGCCGCAGTGGCGGTCCGCATGACAGGCTCTAGAGCTAAAGGGAACCTCAACGTGAGAACTCGCCTCCAGGTTAGGCCCTGAGTAGCCCAGCAGAAAGGGAGACATGCAGCTCTTTCCAGGAGTTCTTAGTCGCTTTGTTTTAAAGGAAGTACACGTCCGGGGACTCCTCGTCCCGACGGGTGTGCATCATTTTCCCTCCAAGGTCACTGAGTGCCTCCAGACACCTGTGGGCCGGCTGAGCAACGTCGAGGTCCACTGGTTGATTCCCTCGGAGGACACCTGTGCGTGCCGAGTGCTGGGCAACAACACACTGCGCGTTCCTTGAGGAGCGCTACATCTCCAGAGCCCTCGAAGGCCCTCAGGACAACATGGCTGGTGAGTGCGAAGTGACCAGGAAGACTCTGTCATGGCCCTTGTGTGAGCTGCCATGAGAGAACGCTGTGCTTAGAACACCGAGAGGCCCGCCCTCGTACCTGAAGTCACTCTGCTCGAGGAGAAAGTCAGCATCTTAGCATGCTGTGTGGCTCCCGGCACACCCAGCATGAACCCGTGACTGGAAGTAAGGCCCTGATTTGCCGTGCAGAAGCGGAGGTGTGCTGCACCTTCCAGGAGGTGGTGGCCTCTGCTCTGCATACCTTGAACGGCAGCACAGCTTTCTGGACACCTGGGAGGCTAGCCGGGGCACCCTGTTCCCAGCAGGTACACTGAGTAACCCAGGCGCACCTGGGTCTTCTAAGCAACATCCAGGCCCGTAGCCCTTTAGAGCCCCTCTGTGCACGCCGAGCGTAGGGAAATGCACTGCCCTCTCTTTTGGAGCAGCTTGGTTTCCTCAGCACTCACACACGTTCACGAACACCGTTCTGGCACATCCCACATGGCGCGGAGGTCTTACGCTTAGCCCAAATCGGAGCTGCGCTCAGAGTAACCCTCGTCTTCGCATTCCATCCAGGACCTCCTGACTGAAGGCACCGTGCCTACTAGAGGATGGCGGCTTGGGTTCTTACTGCAATTCAAGTCCTGTTCCTTCTTTGGCACTGCAGGCAGCCCCAGGCCCAGAGGAGCAGCTACGGCGTTCTTTGGTTGAGACAGTTCGCTGGATGCGGGCCTCCCTACTTCGATAAGTTGACTCAGGGAAGGAAACAGAGGGTAACCGGTGTCTCTTGGGACTCATTAGAAAACAAAGGAATGTACGCTGAGTGTGCCCATGAAAACGGGGGCCTGCTGGAACTAGCCCTGCTTTCCCATTTTGAGGGTAGCATTCATGCCTGCCTTGAAGCTCCCTGACATTCCTGGCTCCCAACAGGCCAGTGAGCCCTGGAAGAATGCTTCGGGGAAAATCATGAGTTTGCTCTCTCTAAACCAGTGGTTTCCGTGGCCGCGGTGGCGGTCCGCATGACAGGCTCTAGAGCTAAAGGGAACCTCAACGTGAGAACTTGCCTCCAGGTTAGGCCCTGAGTAGCCATGCAGAAAGGGAGGCATGCAGCTCTTTCCAGGAGTTCTTAGTCGCTTTGTTTTAAGGAAGTACACGTCCAGGGACTCCTAGGCCCCACGGGTGTGCATCATTTTCCCTCCAAGGTCACTGAGTGCCTCCAGACACCTGTGGGCCGGCTGAGCAACGTCGAGGTCCACTGGTTGATTCCCTCGGAGGACCCCTGTGCGTGCCGAGTGCTGGGCAACCACACACTGCGCGTTCCTTGAGGAGCGCTACATCTCCAGAGCCCTCGAACGCCCTCAGGACAACATGGCTGGTGAGTGCGAAGTGCCCAGGAAGACTCTGTCATGGCCCTTGTGTGAGCTGCCATGAGAGAACGCTGTGCTTGGAACACTGCGAGGCCCGCCCTCGTACCTGAAGTCACTCTGCTCGAGGAGAAAGTCAGCATCTTAGCATGCTGTGTGTCTCCCGGCACACCCAGCGTGAACCCGTACCTGGAAGTAAGGCCCTTATTTGCCGTGCAGAAGCGGAGGCGTGCTGCAGCTTCCAGGAGGCGGAGGCCTCTGCTCTGCATACCTTGAACGGCAGCACAGCTTTCTGGACAGCTGGGAGGCTAGCCGGGCCACCCTGTTCCCGGCAGGAACACCGAGTAACCCCAGGCGCACCTGGGTCTGCTAAGCAACATCCAGGCCCGTAGCCCTTTAGAGCCCCTCTGTGCACGCTGAGCGTAGGGAAACGCACTGCCCTCTCTTTTGGAGCAGCTTGGTTTCCTCAGCACTCGCACACGTTCACGAACACCGTTCTGGCACATCCCACATGGCGCGGAGGTCTTACGCGTTGCCCTAATCGGAGCTGCGCTCAGAGTAACCCTCGTCTTCGCATTCCAACCAGGACCTCCTGACTGAAGGCACCGTGCCTCCTAGAGGACGGCGGCTTGGGTTCTTACTGCAATTCAAGTCCTGTTCCTTCTTTGGCACTGCAGGCAGCCCCAGGCCCAGAGGAGCAGCTACGGCGTTCCTTTGTTGAGACGGTTCGCTGGATGCGGGCCTCCATACTTTGATAAGTTGACTCAGGGAAGGAAACAGAGGGTAACCGGTGTCTCTTGGGACTCGTTAGAAACCACAGGGATGTACGCTGAGTGTGCCCATGAAAACGGGGGCCTGCTGGAACTAGCCCTGCTTTCCCATTTGGAGGGCGGCATTCATGCCTGCCTTGAAGCTCCCTGACATTCCCGGCTCCCGACAGGCCAGTGAGCCCTGGAAGAATGCTTCGGGGAAAATTATGAGTTTGCTCTCTCTAAACCAGGGGCTTCCGTGGCCGCGGTGGCGGTCCGCATGACAGGCTCTAGAGCTAAAGGGAACCTCAACGTGAGAACTCACCTCCAGGTTAGGCCCTGAGTAGCCGTGCAGAAAGGGAGGCATGCAGCTCTTTCCAGGAGTTCTTAGTCGCTTTGTTTTAAAGGAAGTACACGTCCAGGGACTCCTAGACCCCACGGGTGTGCATCATTTTCCCTCCAAGGTCACTGAGTGCCTCCAGACACCTGTGGGCCGGCTGAGCAACGTCGAGGTCCAGTGGTTGATTCCCTCGGAGGACCCCTGTGCGTGCCGAGTGCTGGGCAACCACACACTGCGCGTTCCTTGAGGAGCACTACATCTCCAGAGCCCTCGAACGCCCTCAGGACAACATGGCTGGTGAGTGCGAAGTGCCCAGGAAGACTCTGTCATGGCCCTTGTGTGAGCTGCCATGAGAGAACGCTGTGCTTGGAACACTGCGAGGCCCGCCCTCGTACCAGAAGTCACTCTGCTCGAGGAGAAAGTCAGCATCTTAGCATTCTGTGTGTCTCCCGGCACACCCAGCGTGAACCCGTACCTGGAAGTAAGGCCCTGATTTGCCGTGCAGAAGCGGAGGCGTGCTGCAGCTTCCAGGAGGCGGAGGGCTCTGCTCTGCATACCTTAAATGGCATCACAGCTTTCTGGACACCTGGGAGGCGAGCCGGGCCACCCTGTTCCCGGCAGGAACACCGAGTAACCCCAGGCGCACCTGGGTCTGCTAAGCAACATCCAGGCCCGTAGCCCTTTAGAGCCCCTCTGTGCACGCTGAGCGTAGGGAAACGCACTGCCCTCTCTTTTGGAGCAGCTTGGTTTCCTCAGCACTCGCACACGGTCACGAACACCGTTCTGGCACATCCCACATGGCGCGGAGGTCTTACGCGTTGCCCTAATCGGAGCTGCGCTCAGAGTAACCCTCGTCTTCGCATTCCAACCAGGACCTCCTGACTGAAGGCACCGTGCCTCCTAGAGGACGGCGGCTTGGTTCTTACTGCAATTCAAGTCCTGTTCCTTCTTTGGCACTGCAGGCAGCCCCAGGCCCAGAGGAGCAGCTACGGCGTTCCTTTGTTGAGACGGTTCGCTGGATGCGGGCCTCCATACTTTGATAAGTTGACTCAGGGAAGGAAACAGAGGGTAACCGGTGTCTCTTGGGACTCGTTAGAAACCACAGGGATGTACGCTGAGTGTGCCCATGAAAACGGGGGCCTGCTGGAACTAGCCCTGCTTTCCTATTTGGAGGGCGGCATTCATGCCTGCCTTGAAGCTCCCTGACATTCCCGGCTCCCGACAGGCCAGTGAGCCCTGGAAGAATGCTTCGGGGAAAATTATGAGTTTGCTCTCTCTAAACCAGGGGCTTCCGTGGCCGCGGTGGCGGTCCGCATGACAGGCTCTAGAGCTAAATGGAACCTCAACGTGAGAACTCACCTCCAGGTTAGGCCCTGAGTAGCCGTGCAGAAAGGGAGGCATGCAGCTCTTTCCAGGAGTTCTTAGTCGCTTATGCGCTTTGTTTTAAAGGAAGTACATGTCCGGGGACTCCTAGGCCCCACGGGTGTGCATCATTTTCCCTCCAAGGTCACTGAGTGCCTCCAGACACCTGTGGGCCAGCTGAGCAACGTCGAGGTCCACTGGTTGATTCCCTCGGAGGACCCATGTGCGTGCCGAGTGCTGGGCAACCACACACTGCGCGTTCCTTGAGGAGCGATACATCTCCAGAGCCCTCGAATGCCCTCAGGACAACATGGCTGGTGAGTGCGAAGTGCCCAGGAAGACTCTGTCATGGCCCTTGTGTGAGCTGCCATGAGAGAACGCTGTGCTTGGAACACTGCGAGGCCCGCCCTCGTACCTGAAGTCACTCTGCTCGAGGAGAAAGTCAGCATCTTAGCATGCTGTGTGTCTCCCGGCACACCCAGTGTGAACCCGTACCTGGAAGTAAGGCCCTGATTTGCCGTGCAGAAGCGGAGGCGTGCTGCAGCTTCCAGGAGGCGGAGGCCTCTGCTCTGCATACCTTGAACGGCAGCACAGCTTTCTGGACACCTGGAAGGCTAGCCGGGGCACCCTGTTCCGGCAGGAACACTGAGTAAACCCAGGCGCACCTGGGTCTGCTAAGCAACATCCAGGCCCGTAGCCCTTTAGAGCCCCTCTGTGCACGCTGAGCGTAGGGAAAAGCACTGCCCTCTCTTTTGGAGCAGCTTGGTTTCCTCAGCACTCGCACACGTTCACGAACACCGTTCTGGCACATCCCACATGGCGCGGAGGTCTTACGCATTGCCCTAATCGGAGCTGCGCTCAGAGTAACCCTCGTCTTCGCATTCCATCCAGGACCTCCTGACTGAAGGCACCGTGCCTCCTAGAGGACGGCGGCTTGGGTTCTTACTGCAATTCAAGTCCTGTTCCTTCTTTGGCACTGCAGGCAGCCCCAGGCCCAGAGGAGCAGCTACGGTGTTCCTTGGTTGAGACAGCTTGCTGGATGCGGGCCTCCCTACTTCGATAAGTTGACTCAGGGAAGGAAACACAGGGTAACCGGTGTCTCTTGGGACTCGTTAGAAACCACAAGGATGTACGCTGAGTGTGCCCATGAAAACGGGAGATTGCTGGAACTAGCCCTGCTTTCCCATTTGGAGGGCGGCATTCATGCCTGCCTTGAAGCTCCCTGACATTCCCGGCTCCCGACAGGCCGGTGAGCCCTGGAAGAATGCTTCGGGGAAAATTATGAGTTTGCTCTCTCTAAACCAGGGGCTTCCGTGCCCGCAGTGGTGGTCCGCATCACAGGCTCTAGAGCTCAAGGGAACCTCAACGTGAGAACTCGCCTCCAGGTTAGGTCCTGAGTAGCCGTGCAGAAAGGGAGGCATGCAGCTCTTTCCAGGAGTTCTTAGTCGCTTTGTTTTAAAGGAAGTACACGTCCGGGGACTCCTAGGCCCCACGGGTGTGCATCATTTTCCCTCCAAGGTCACTGAGTGCCTCCAGACACCTGTGGGCCGGCTGAGCAACGTCGAGGTCCACTGGTTGATTCCCTCGGAGGACCCCTGTGCGTGCCGAGTGCTGGGCAACCACACACTGGGCGTTCCTTGAGGAGCACTACATCTCCAGAGCCCTCGAACGCCCTCAGGACAACATGGCTGGTGAGTGCGAAGTGCCCAGGAAGACTCTGTCATGGCCCTTGTGTGAGCTGCCATGAGAGAACGCTGTGCTTGGAACACTGCGAGGCCCGCCCTCGTACCTGAAGTCAGTCTGCTCGAGGAGAAAGTCAGCATCTTAGCATGCTGTGTGTCTCCCGGCACACCCAGCGTGAACCCGTACCTGGAAGTAAGGCCCTGATTTGCCGTGCAGAAGCGGAGGCGTGCTGCAGCTTCCAGGAGGCGGAGGGCTCTGCTCTGCATACCTTAAATGGCATCACAGCTTTCTGGACACCTGGGAGGCGAGCCGGGCCACCCTGTTCCCGGCAGGAACACCGAGTAACCCCAGGCGCACCTGGGTCTGCTAAGCAACATCCAGGCCCGTAGCCCTTTAGAGCCCCTCTGTGCACGCTGAGCGTAGGGAAACGCACTGCCCTCTCTTTTGGAGCAGCTTGGTTTCCTCAGCACTCGCACACGGTCATGAACACCGTTCTGGCACATCCCACATGGCCTGGAGGTCTTACGCGTTGCCCTAATCGGAGCTGCGCTCAGAGTAACCCTCGTCTTCGCATTCCAACCAGGACCTCCTGACTGAAGGCACCGTGCCTCCTAGAGGACGGCGGCTTGGTTCTTACTGCAATTCAAGTCCTGTTCCTTCTTTGGCACTGCAGGCAGCCCCAGGCCCAGAGGAGCAGCTACGGTGTTCCTTGGTTGAGACAGCTTGCTGGATGCGGGCCTCCCTACTTCGATAAGTTGACTCA